>NC_051209.1:14834398-14989001 GCF_015220075.1 Falco rusticolus | reverse complement strand
CTCACAGTCTCAGAGAAGTGGGAAGGACTGCTGCAACCCACAAGCCAGTGGCTGTCCTTGAAGTTACATTCTGCATCCATCACTACCGAGCCTGTCCTAATCTTCACTTTGCTAAAATGCTGAGATAATGTTGGGTTAAGAAGGTCACCTCATCAGAATGGTATAGCTCTTACCCCAGGAGAAGGTACACAAAGACAAAACCTGCAAGTTTGCTGTGTGTTGAGAGGAAAGAAAAAGAAAAAAAAAAAAAGAAAAGAAATGAGCTTTTAGGTACAAAGGGTGGCTTTGATTTAGATTGGACAAAGATTGAACTAGGGCTTGGGAATTTTTTTTGCATAAATCAGAATCATGTGTTCACTCTTTCCATTTACGGTACACCAGTAGCACCAACAACCTCCCTTTGTAATTCATGACCTCTCATTTATCCTCATAAGTATCTTCAATAGTAAGATGCACAGAGGTCAGCCTGAACTCTTTATCCCTCTTATCTTTTGATTACCTACATTCCCCTGCCTTCTTTAAACTATAGCTCAGATATGATAAAACAGCTCTCCACACCTATAAACTTTTGACTCCGAGAAGACTCCATCTGTGTCTGTTTAGCAACTTGCTTCTCTGGTTGTAAGGTCTGCTAATAATTTGGACCAGGAATGTAAGCAGATAGACAAGGGAGGTTATATTTTGTCTGTAAAGCTTACATACATAGGATAAAACATATTGAGAACATAGAACTTCAGTGAATAAAAGAGGCTAAGATAAAAACCAAATGTTTCAGGGCTGTTGACTCCTGTGTACTAGCTATCAGCTGTATTTACTAGCTGTGGATTTGAAAGATTGATTAAAGTTTGGACCACTTTGCCACTGGGCATTTACAGACCATTTAATCTGAAGCGTCTACAAGTTCAAGTTGAAGAGATTGAAAACTCTGGAAATAACAGTGTTATCACAGTCCACACAGCTTCAGTCTTCTCCTGCTGCATTTTATCCTGGGACTGAACCCTGGCCTCCTAAAATTTTCTCAAAGGTCAGGATACAGCAATCATTTTGTGGTGAGTCCTCTGAGGTTATGAATACTGGCCATGCCAGTTAATTTCAGCTGTACTCATTCATACGGTGTCAATATAAGTCCCAAAACATCCATCAGTGAAAAAGTCAGTTTTGTCAAGATGAAAAGTTATCTTTGCAACAAAATTCCTCAGAGCATTCTGATGAAGGGAAAAGATGGATATCTAACTCACTGTTTCCCATCAGAGGCAACCGAACCAGTTCAAGTAGGCATGAGATGTTTCTGTTCTCTTTGGTGAAGAGCAAAAGCAAATTCTGTAAACTTGAATCTTCTCATTACACACAACAGAACTTTCCTTGCTTCTGGCAGACCTGATAATAGTTTTCTTCCACATTGGACAGCTGGCAGTCATCAGTGGCAATTAAATCACAATTGGAGCAGATGAAGTCTCAGAAACGTACAAACTCCCCTTTTTTTTTTAAAGATGCCCCTTAATCTCAGGAAAACAAAAAATAGAAGCAACAACTTTCAGCTTTTAATACATACTCCAAAAAAGTAAAATAATTAGCATCACCAGACAACAACCAATCATCTCTAAACAATAATTGCATAATAATTCAGTAAGGAAATAATTTCGAATGTAATCCAGAGATCACTGGTCTCATCTTTCCAAGACAATTTGGAAACACACCAAGTTTTTCTGTTTTTTTTTTTAAATCACAGTCTATTTGCAAGTCTGATGACAGAAAATGTTGTGTGCTATGTTTCAGAATGATCATATTTTATGTTTTTTAAATTGGAAAGAAAATAATTTTGATTTTTTTTCATGGGGAAGTACAAAATGTCTTAGGACTTGATGAAGTCTGAAGTTCATGGTACTAGTCAAAGGTATATATCCAGCTCTGAGGCTGTCTTCTTTGCATTTAAAGGAAAATAGGTTTAAAAGCAGAATGGAATATTTTTCTTCCATGGTGTCGCGTAATGGATAAGTAAAGCATCAGAGTCCATAGACAGGGATAGACACCTAACTGCAGGTAACTTAGCTCCCCTGCGAAAAAGTCTTTCTGTATTGTTCCATCTAGCCATGGCAAGGGGGCTGCTATCTTCAAGCAGCAAATATCAAGTAGATCTTGAAACGTTTGAAACTCAGTATGGCAGAACAGGGATTCAAAATGATTGTGACTGTTAAAATCATTAATAACTATGGCAATCTCCTTAAAGTTACCTTACCTGTTTTTCTTTTTGTTTCCTTTTTCCCCCACTTCAGTTACAATCTCTGTAAGGCACAGATGACTTTACTATACATTTGCACAGGGCCAGTTTCAGTGAGGAACCGAGCACTACCAAAACCTACATAATCACCTAAAGCATCAGGCAAGGAAGATATTTGCAATGAAGATGGGGGCAAGAGAGCTTTAGCAATATTGAGAACGAGGAGAAAACATCTCGCCCTGAGATACTGCAGACAAGGAAATGGTATTTTGAGAGTGGTCTCTAACAAAGGGGAGACGCCTGCCCTTTCTTCCTCTAACAAAGGGGCTATTTAAAAGAGAATGAGAAAAGATGAGAGACATTCAAATGCTATCTAGAGGGAGGGAGTGCTAAGTCTCCTTGCTGGAAAAGATCGGGTGGTCACAATCACCTGAAGAAGATCGGATGGTCACAAGGACATGAATCACCTACAAACCTGCAAGACCACCACATTCCAGGCAAAGGACTGATAAGCTAATTAACATACGAAGCGGGGTTTAGGTAATGAATATGTATAGGCGTTAATTGAATATTCATTTGTTCATTGTATAAATGTGAGATGGTTCGTCACTTCGGGTATGCACGCTTGTGGAGGAGCGATCCCCCGTGCATCTGTGCGCAATAAACATACCTACTTTATAACTTTCGAGTTATAGAGTCTAATTCCGCACGTCAACTCCTTCTGTCACACAAACATATCTGCACACATTACTTCATACCATTTTTCCTCTCGCCTCAAGATTAACATTAACTGTTCACACTTCCTCCAGGTTGCCCTCCTATTTCCTTCCAGTGACTTAGAACACATCCCAACGGACTCTTTCTTACTATTCCACCACTGTGTTTTCCCCCCATATTACCTCAATCACTATCCCAGCCACAGACCACTCTAATTTCACTTACAGCTCTCTCTCTCTTACCCCAAGGCATCCAAACCTTACAGTTAGGGCATTCAATTTCTTGTCCCCACCATACATACAATAATTCTTTACACCGTATACACTTTAAAACATAAAGAGGTTCACATTCACCCCTCGGATGTTCAAGACAATAACCATACACCAACATTTACAATATATTTAATACAGAGATGTTCTCACATTTCCAGCATAAATGAGTATAACAGTTATTAGTAACATTATCAAATTTTATTTTTTTTTTAGTCTTCCGACCAAAACAGAATCAGAGTTCTTCAATATCAGAACAGTTACCAAAAGCAGAACAGAATCAGAGTTCTTCAATATCAGAACAGGTACCAAAAACCGGAACAGAATAAGAGTTCTGATATTTCCTTAATATCAGAACAGGTACCAAAACAGAATCAGATGTATACCTGGGATGCTAGCTACCCAGTATACACCATCCTGCATAAGTATACAATGATCTTACGCCTTACAGACAGCTTTACAGATGGACCGGTCCCAGAACAGAATCCGAAACAATACTGTTTAAAATATACCATAATATAATATTTGAATAAAGGTAATACCTTTGCTCCGTAAGATGGAGTCCTTGTCTGCTCCTGCGGTGATCCAGATGAGACGAGGAGCCCCTCCGGGAAAAAAATGCGGGGGTACCCTAGGGAGTCCCCACTCTCAATGGGTCCTGCAGCCGAGCAGAGGAGCTCCCATCTGGGGTGCCAAATTGATTTGAAGAATCAGTCAGCAATATGCAGGCAAGCGGAGGTTATCTTTATTTGGCAGCGCTGGGTGCATGGGGCATCGCTCCACCAAAGTCATTCACACCAAGGGGACTTTTCAGTCCCCCCTTTATACAAGCTACTCATACCTATTCATTAACTTTCCAGGGAATCATTTACATATTCATTACAATTCTGAGAATTCATTTACATTTCTCGTGCCTGCACAGTGTCCTTGAGGAGTTGTCTCTGCACAGATTCTATTCCTTAGCGGCCATGTTTAAAGTCCTTGTCTTCACCACGTTGCATGTATAACAGGAATCTAAGACAAAATGTCCTTTCTAAAGATAACCAACCCAAGGACTTAACAGTCTGTACATCCGTCATGTGGCAATAAGGGTCCTTGGACATTTCCCGACTTTTAACTAAACATAGGTGTGTCATCCTTTAGATAAGTGGTACAGCATTCACTATTCACGTTCATAAAAAACCAAACCAACCCCCAAAAACCCTGAAACAAACTAAACAAGCAAACAGAAAAACACAACCCATTTTTAATTTTTTTCCTCTGTATAATATTGAATTTATTAAAACACTGCTACCTGAAGGCACGAAATGCATACCTTCTTAAAAAGCTAAGTCTTTGTCTCAAGGTTCTTTATTCAGCTAATTAATTTAGCTTTCTATTACAATCCTTCCTTTAATCACTGCCTTTTCAATTTCTTCATTTTACTTAGATCATCTTCTTTCCACTTCTGCTCTGATGCTGTAATTCCACGTCACAGAGCTCAGCAACTATTTGACTTGCTAAATCTTTATCAGAATTTTTAACCCAAACCTATTAACCTCAGAGAAAGTATTTTGCTTTCATTTGTATGCAGTAAGTATGCTCTTCAAGGGTGGGAGGGGCAGGCAGCCGACCTCCAAAAGAAATATAAATCAATCTCTTAAATTACTCAAATGTTCAGTATGGCACCAGTAGCTGTTAAGTATTTTTTTCTCTCCTTCTGAGATTCAAATACATGTGCTCAGCAATTACTGTTACATTTGCATAATATGACATATTTTGATTAGCATATCTTGGACTTATGTTTGCATTTTTTAAGTGTGGTTGCTTTTATTCTCTAATTTGTCCTTATTCCCTCTTCATGTTCTGTTTACCTACTCATGTTTTCCTTTGCTCTTGTTTTGTTTTCCTGACGGCTTGCTGTCTCCAAAGCTCTTTTTCAGTACTTGGTTTTGTAGTTATGACATATTAAAGTTTAATGAATAAATTGTGAAACCATGTGATAAATACCATGCTTTCACAGGGGAGAGCCAGTAAACACAGTGATGCACTGCAAGATCCTACAAAAAAATGTAATATACTTTATAGTTACTTCTTACATATCTGCTAATAGTTAGAATTAATTAACCACATTTGATTAGGAATATAGAGTTATAAGAAATATTATAGTGGAGTTTGCGTTTGCATAGCAACTGACAGCTACTGTGAAATCCTTTGTACAGCCCCGTACCAAGGCTGAAAGAATAGGTCAGAATCACCTAGTAGGAATGAATAGAACTTAGATAACAGACTTAAGATTCAAGATGATTGGATACAGTATTTACGTGTAGACTAGGAGAATGCATTGAGATTTCAAAATGTAGAATTAATGGGAACTGGGGAGAGTCGACTGGAACAACTCGTAGTTACCTGCCAAGAAACAAGTAAATGTAGGTAAAAGGTAATTCCGGCAGGGGGTAGCACGACCACCGACTCATGTACCACCTACCCGAATAATACCCCAGACCCATTTCTGGACCTTTCTAACCTTTACTGCACAGAATCGGATATGGGAGGAGAGTATGTTAATGATTTTCGGGAAATACTATGTTTATGCATGCATATTTAATGAATATGCATGAATAAGTTCTATATAAGGTGTATGATTTTGAAACTTGGTGTGCGTTGATCGTGAGAGGACTCACTCATGCACCCGGCCGTTAATAAAGACGTGTCTGCTTATCTGCATCACATTGGTGTTGATAAGTTCTTTATTCCGAGATTTCAGTAACATACTCAGCCTTTCATACTATTTCAAGTTTGTGTGCTCTGAGGGAACTGCCTTGTGTTTTCATCAGCTTTGTATCTTTTATGGAATTTAAACACTATAATAACTGCAACTATAGCTATCCAGAACCTCACCAAAAACAGGTTGGACCAGATTCTTGGCATAACCACTGTCAGGTGGGCTGTTTTGATCAACCATTCTCTTTACCTGCTTCAGGGGAGTTAGATGTAAAGGCAGTGTTTATGTAGCTATTCAAATGTTTAAAAAATTCTTCAGTAGAATCAACTGGATTTTCAGTTGTGTAGAAGCCTGTGAAACTTTTGTGCCAGAGTATACTACTGTGCTTTTTGTTCAATTTTATTTTTCTTATTTGTAAAATACTGCAAAGGCTTTGATATCAGGGTAAAAACCTGTATAATTTTGTTACCATTGTTTCATTTGTTCAAACCCTCCAGATTTAATTGATTCTTGGTACAGTCTTACTTGTAATATCTTGATATCTCAAATGAAACGGTGGCCAGGTCATGTTCATCTTCCTGTTCATGGTTTTGCTCAGTGAATTCATTGATTTCTGTAATTAAATGAATTGGAAGTAAATCCCAGCCCTTTGCTGCATGGAACTAATCAGAACTGATGGCTGAATCTTAATAAGCTGTTTAGTGTGATCTCCTGCCAGAGCAGCTAGGTGTTAACAGTTTCCCTAGTGCTACAATTCCATGCAGCAATCTGTGGTTATAATTGACTCTTCCAGGAAAAAAGAAAGAGGAGGTGGAATGGCATTAGATTAAAATGAAACAGTGTAGTGCAGAGTGGTTAGCTCAATGAATGCAAAATTCTTCCTGTTTTTTTTTTTTTGTGTGTAAGCTGAACTCAATGGTTACAATTTTCTTCTTTCTTTCAAATAGATTGCAGTGTTTCAGGCTCAGATACACGTCAGGAGAAAGACATCTGAGGATATTCCCTATTTGGAAAAGAAAAAAAAAAGCCCAACAACTTTGAAATGCAAACATTAAGACATTTAATTACCAAGGATAATGGCAATGCCTGCATAGTGTTCTTTATAATCTTCAGTGTGCTGGTGCCAATGTAGTCAACATGCATCACAAGAATACAAAAACAATGTTATTGTGGTACATGAATAGCAAAAAAAGCCCCAGAAACCCAAGACACGGTTCTTGCCTTAAAAAGGATAAACAAGAACCTGGGCAAATGACACAGCATCACCCCATAAAATGGGAAACTATGAAATAGATTATTGGGGGGGGGGGGGGGGGATTAAAAGCAGGGGTCATATAAGGGAAAAAGTTTAAGACATGGAACAATTTACAGAGCTAAGGAGGACTGTCTGTCCATTACCTGCAGGTGCAAACTTTCATTTTATCTAATATCTGCTCTTGGATATAAATTTCTGAAGTATTTTGGAATAGTTCACAAAATGTTTCAGCTGTCCATGGAGAAAAATTGTATTTTCCTTAGAACAGAAAGAGTCCAGCAGTTTGTTTGGAGTACGTATGGGTTACACTGCCTCCTTGCTTCCTGAGGTTCCCATCAATTGCCATGAAGTTAAAACATTCAAAATTGTGCAAGGGAAGCAGAGCAAAGCCAGAGGGCTCTGTTGGGTTTGTAATGATATTCAGCTGAGCGCCTCTCCCCACACATATGGTTCTCACGCTACTTCTTAACTCCCCTGGTGTTTGTGTGTACATTATGAATAAGGGGCCATATATGATTTATTTAAAGAACAGTGTGCTCATGTTTATCTGAGGAGACACTTATTGATAACCTGAAGTGACATTGGGAGTGTGCTAATGTCCAGGCACGAGATATGTTAATATTGTTAACTTGAGGATGTACTAAATCCTCAAATGGGTGACATAGGGAGTGTGCTAATCGTCCAGGAACAAGATATGTTAATATCTTTAACTTGAAGATATACTAAATCTTTGAATGGGAATGTGCTAACTGTCAAGGCATGAGATATGTTAATATTGTTAACTTGAAGATATACTAAATCCTTGAATGGGAATGTGCTAATTGTCCAGGTGCAAGATATGTTAATGAGTTCCCAGAAAGTTAATGAATAGACATGAGTGACTTGTATAAAGAGAGGGCTGAAAGGCTACCTTGGTGTGCATGACTTTGGAGGAGCGATCCCCCATGCACCCAGCGCTGCCGAATAAAGATAACCTCCGCTCACTCCAATATTGGCTACTGATTCTTCAACTCAATTAAAGCTAATCAACTTTCAGTATGTTTCTCCACAGGCTCGTATCAAGAAATATACGCTGCTTGTTGCTTCCAAATGGGAACTCTTTAAAAATGACTATCAGCAAGCAACTTTGCTCTGGCTTATGAAGTAGCTGTATTATGCTGGCAGCAGAGGCACAAACTCCTCCCTTGCCCCTCGTGACACTGTTCCACTCTGTGCTTACCTTGCCATCTGTAATTCCCCCCCTGCACACCTTTCTGCTGCTGGTCTTTTATGTCTGAAAACTCTTAATGTCTTAAGAAGACTTTTCCAATTGTCATGTACCTGATTGTGGTTTGGGTTTGGGTTTTTTTTTTCCCCACAGCTGGGTAGATCACCTGCGCTCACAGCCCGATGGAAATGGGTGAAATGAAACTATGAGTAGCCCATCCTTCAGTCTCCTGCTTCAGGGAGATTTTGTCATCATTCAGTCTCAAGGTGTTGATATACAAGTAAACGTGCTCAAAGACTGAAGGCAGATAAAACTGAGCACCAAAATTTAGTATCAAATAAATCCTCTTCCGATCCAGCATATGACATAGGTGAACAGGAATCACAAAGACAAAGTTTAAGAGGCTGTTTCCTTCTGTTTCATATTGGACTTTGCAGCTGGCAGTTGTAAAGGAAAAATTGCTGTGATCCATTGCACATATACAATGTTTTCTTCACAGTGGCAAGCCAGTGATTTATGAGACACCAAGCAAAAATCTAGTGGTCGTGCTGGGGAGAAACAATGTGGTCTGGAAACAAGCTTCAGTGCCTTGCAGGTTTTAAGGAAAATAAGTCTAGTTGAAAGCTGCTTCAGGAATTCATTCCCAAGGATGCTTTTGAGTGGCACTGTGGTGGATAAGGAAACAGTAGACAGCAATACCTAGCAGGAACCAAGAATCTGAAAGACCTAGAGAAGTTTCCATCCAACTGGAAGTCCTGAAGCAAGTCAAGTACTTGGTCATCCTGTCTAGAGGAGCAGAGCAGGAACCGATGGACCATGCTGGGACTTCCTGGGACTATAAAGCAATCAGTTGTCAAGAGGCTTTTCATCCGTTATTATCTCATGAACTCCAGAAAGTTAAAGAAGGCAAGAATCCTGGGTTACTCTTTTCCAGCAGTGAAAATACAAGATGTTACTGAAAAATGTTTTCTTTTTTTAAATGTAAATTGGTAACTCCACTGATGATGATACACACTATAATTAATATTGTTCTGTTGGAATATCCACACGTTACAGGAGGCTTTAAGGACTTTGGAAGAGACAAGGAAAGTCTTGGTAGCCTTCTACGGATCATTTAATGTTGTGTATAAGAACAGGTTAAGATATAAAATATTACAGTTGAACTAAGTCGATGCCAAGTGATGGTGAAAATATCAAACTTGACAGCTACTAGAGCACAAATGGGATGAGTTTCATCCATAGCTTGTCTCCACACAGCTAAATTCTTCTCTCTATATGAAAATATAAAAGGTTGCTAAAGTATGAAATAAGGGTACTAGTAAAATGAAATCCAGGAGAATAGCAGAATAGAAGTAAATAAAAGTAAACATGCATAACTTTCAAAGTGGAGAAAAAAAGAATCTTAGGAGCCTTTCTGTCAAGGCTCTGAGGTAGTTATTGAAGAGATTACATTGATATAGTTGGCATTTTTGACATGCTGGTATGGATTGTCTTGGGCTGTAGCAAGAACAGAAGGGATAAAGCTGGCAGGTAGTGTGGGAGTGACACCTCAAAGAAACCCATCGCTCCATTCTGAGTTTTTAATTTAGTGATCAAGGGTATTAACTTCACACAGATCAGTGATCTGATTGAACTTAAGAGAGGATTTTAGTAATGATATGTTTTAGGCCATGGAATGGAGCTGGAAAACAAGAGGAGACTTTGCTTAAAGCACAGCTAAAATTAAGCTACAGGTTATTCAGTATAAGAGACAAAGGCTGAGGGTTACAGTTATGAATACAAAAATAATAGTCTATAACTTGTAGAGGCACTGCTAGAAATATACAACCACTTTTCTATTTCAGATAAAAATTAAGTTTGGAGGGGGGTGCGTGTTCTAAGGACTTTAAATAGTGAAAACAAATGCTGCCTAGTAGGTTATACCACTTCTTTCAAGTAGGCAATTTGTCCAGATCAGAGAGAAATTACAAAAACAATAGATGAGGAATTAAATTAGATGAAAAAAAAATTATTATTAATTAAAAAACATTTTTCAATGTTTTAGTTGAAGGACTGAAACTTCAACTATCAAAGGTGACAATAATTTTGCTAAAAACATATCACACCTAAGTTCAATGGTGAGGAATGCAAAAAAAAGATAACAAATAGCAACAAAGGAACAAAATAGAAAACAGTCATAGCCTCCAAGTTATATTGATTTTTGAATTGCAGAAAATGGGCTAGGTAATTTAAAACACCACAGGTAACTTAAAACAAATTTTAAATATATTTGAGACATACCATCATATGTTACGCTTACATAACATAGAAAACAAAATTCTTAATGTTTGCTTAAGTGTTTAGTACCTATGTCTATTCTGTAATTAAACAAGATCTTATTCTTTATGATATAAGGATGATGAAAGACATTAAATTCATCTAGTAAGATTAATATTATCATAGAATCATTTAGGTTGGAAAAGACCTTTAACACCAAGTCCAACTGTAAACCCAGCACTGCCAAGCCCACCACTAAACCATGTCCCTAAGAATGACATCTACATGTCTTTTAAATACCTCCAGAAACAGTGAATCCACCACATCCCTGGGCAGCCTGGTCCAGCGCTTCACAACCCTTTCAGTGAAGACATTTTTCTTAATACCCAATCTAAATCTCCCCTGGTGCAACCTGAGGCCGTTTCCTCTTGTCCTGTTGCTTGTTATCTGGGAGAAGAGCCCAACCCCCCCTGGCTCCAGACCCCTTTCAGGGGGTTGTAGGGAGCAAGAAGGTCTCCCCTCAGCCCCCCCCCTCTCCAGGCTGACCCCCCCAACTCCCCCAGCCGCTCCCCACAGCACTTGTGCCCCAGCCCCTTCCCCAGCCCCCTGCCCGGCTCTGGACACGCTCCAGCCCCTCAGGGTCTCTCTGGGAGCGAGGGGCCCAGAGCCCAACGTGTCATTTGAGGGGTGGCCTCACCAGAGCTGAGGGCAGGGGGATGGTCACTGCCATGGTCCCACTGGCCACACCATTGCTGACACAAGCCAGGATGCTGTTGGCCTCCTTGGCCACCTGGGCATACTGCTGGCTCATGCCCAGCTGGCTGTTGACCAGCACCACCAGGTCCTTTCCCACCAGGCAGTTCCTAGCCACTCTGCCCCCAACCCGCAGCACTGTGTGGGGTTGGTGTGACCCAAGGGCAGGACCCGGCACTGAGCCTTGTTGAATGTCATACAATTGGCCTCGTCCCATCGGTCCAGCCTGCCCAGATCCCTCTGCAGAGCCTTCCTGCCCCCCAGCACATCAACACTCCCCCAGCTTGGTGTCATCTGCAAACTGACTGAGGGTGCCCTTGATCCCCTTGTCCAGATCATTGATAAAGCCATCAAACAGGACTGACCCCAGCACTGAGCCCTGGGGAACACCACTTGTGACTGGCCGCCAGCTGGATGCAACTCCATTTCCCACCACTCTTTGGGCTCAGCCATACAGCCAGGTTTTCACCCAGCAAAGAATATACCCATCCCAGCCATGAGCAGCCAGTTTCTCCAGAAGAATGCTGTGAGAGATGGTGTCAAAGGCCTGGGAGACTAAAGTCTAGGTTGACAAGATCCACAGTCTTTCCCTCATTCACAAGGCAGGTCACATTGTCATAGAAGATCAGGTTCATCAAACAGGACCTGCCTTTCATGAACCCGTGCTGGCTGGGCCTGATCCCTGGTTGTCCTGTATATGCTGTGTGATGGTGCTCAGGATGATCTGCTCCATCACCTTCCCTGGCATCGAGGTCAGGCTGACAGGCCTGTAGTTCCCTGGATCCTCCTTCCTGCCCTTCATGTAGATGGGTGTCACACTGGCTAACCTCCAGTCAACTGGGACCTCCCCAGGTAGCCAGGACTGATGATAAATGATTGAAAGAGGCTCGGTGAGCACTGCCACCAGCTCCCTCAGCACCCTTGAGTGGATCCCATCCAGCCCAATAGACTTGTGTATGTTTAAGTGGTGTAGCAGGGCACTGAACAGTTCCCCTTGGATTATGGGGGCTTGATTCTGCTCTCCATTCTGTCTTCCAGCTCAGGGGGCTGGGTACCCTGAGAACAACTTGTCTTACTATTAAAGACTGAGGCAAAGACATTAAGTACTTCAGCCTTTCCCTTCTTTTGTCACTGTTTCCCCTGCATCCAATAAAGGATGGAATTCTCCTTAGCCCTCCTTTTCTTGCTCATGTATTTATAGGACCATTTTTTTATTGTCTTTTATGGAAGTAGCCAGATTAAGTTCTAGCTGAGATTTGGCCCTTCTAATTTTCTTCCTGTATAACCTCACAACATCCTGTCCCTTCTTCCAAAGCTTGTGAACTCCTGTTTTATTTTCCTTGAGTTCCAGCCAAAGCTCTGTGCAGCCAGGCCAGTCTTCTCCCCTGCCTGCTTGTCTTAAATCACATGGGGAAGGTCTGCTCCTGTGCCTTTAAGATTTTCTTCCTGAAGACTGTCCAGCCTTCCTGGACTCCTCTGACCTTCAGGACTGCCTCTCCAGGGACTCTGTCAACCAGGCTCCTAAACAGGCCAAAGTCTGCCCTCCAGAAGTGCAAGGTAGCAGTTCTGCTGACCCTCCTCCTGTGAGAATTGACAACTCTATCATTTCATGATCACTGTGCCCAAGACAGCCTCCAACCATCACATCACTCACAAGTCCTTCTCTGTTTGTGAAGAACAGGTCCAGCAGTCACTTCCCCGGCTGGCTCACTGACCAACTGTGTCAGGAATTTCTCCTTCACACACTCCAGGAACCTCCCAGACTGTTTCCCCTCTGCTGTATTGTATTTCCAGGGGACATCTGGTACGTTGAAGTCCCCCACAAGAACAAGGGTTAGTGATGGTGAGACTTCTTCCAGCTGCTTATAGAATATTTTTCCTGCCTCTTCATCCTGGTTGGGTGGTCTACACCATCCATGATTTTAAAAAAAATATAATAATAATAAACCAGAAAACTTCTCCTTAAGAATTCTGAATGAGCTGCATAAGCTCCTTCACCTGTTGATGCAATGTTTATTTTTAAAACCATTTGGAGCATCAGGGACATTGTGTGTGTTACAATGCTAGACACCATGATTTTGTGGAAAACAATTTTCAGGACTGATTGGATTCCATGACAATAAAAATTAAATGGATAAAGTTAACTGCATGAAAACAGTAAATTTAATGGAACTTCACCTAATTCACTACAAAACTCCAAGTGTATAGTTTAACTAACTGCAATATAGTAGCAGTGAAGTGTAAGTTAAATAGATTATGAACCAGACAAATTATAAATGTTTACTTAGTTACAAATTTGCACCTAATACTAAAAAGTTCTAATACAAATCTGGGGACTGAAAGTAGGTATCTGTTGCTTAAATCAATGGCAAAGAAAACACATGCATAGGGTTCATCTAACCCAGTTATAAAAATCGACAATGAAACTTTTGTTCTGTTTGTGTCACCTAAGATTTTTTTAAGGTCAATGAAGTTCATTTAGTGTATGTATATTTTGTGTGTAATATGCATGCACATGCGCATGCTCAGGTGTATAGTCTGGGCATAGGCCTTTAAATTTCCTCCTGGGAGCAAATCCCCTGTGCAACATTCACCATTTAGTTGGGTCAGTTTTTTAGATAAAGATCCTGCCTGGAAATCTCCCAAACTACTTGATATTCAATTAATTGGTCTTCAAGAAATTAAAAACACTGATGTGAATGTCATTCAGGAATATACAAAGCCTTCAGCCATAAACTTTATGTTAAGAAAGCATCCAAATAACTCTCTGGGCAGTGTGGAAGCCTCTCACAGCCAACTTTTACTTCTACAAATAACCTACATGAAACCAAAAGCAGTCACTTTTGACATGGAGGATGGACCAGCTACCATAGTTGCATTCCAGCACAGCCTTGGGATGTTGAGCTGCCAAAGGAAAAAAGCTCAGAAAGGGAGTTTAGTAGGAATGGGGTTACAGAACCCAAAACTGAGCCCCGCAGCTGCTGAGTCTGGACCAGCTTCGTAAGCAACTGCTTCTCAGGGATGGAGTCATGTCAGCTCAGGAGCCTTGCTAGTTGCTATCCATAAACCTGTGGAGCTTAAGGCCAGAAAAATCCATTAGCTCATCTAGTATGATCTGCAGGCAGTTAGATTTCACCAGGTTATACCTATACAGAAGTACAACTACCAAACTGACCAAGGTCTTGCTCTTGTCTCTCCTTTGCAACAATTTTATCTTTACATGGGATTCTAGGCTGCTGCATGAAGCTGTAGGGGAAAAGGAAAGGGACAGGGAATCATGTAAAATATTAGCCAAAGTAAAATTCAAAAGTCAAGCAAACTATAGACATATAAAACAAAGATATGATTTCTTTTTTTGTTTAGAAGACTTTGTATCTACCTTTGAACTTCACACCTTTACAGCATCTCAAGAAGGTCACAGAAATATAATTCTTACCTGGAATGTGTGCCAGGGAGGCAAAATAACAGAAAAACAAAGCGAATTTATTAAACTGTGTGAGAAAACCCTTTACCTGATCAGGAAAATTAAATATGATTTATAATAAAATGCATCAGAAAAAAACAATAAAAGAATATGTTAACATAAAAATTGTAGCAAGTTAATGTAGATTTTTAAGTATACGTATTGTCTGAAGATTTTAATCAGCAAAATGCATGAAGGTTAATCCAGAGCATGCTTAGGAATAAATTAATTCAATTTGAATGTATCACCAAAATTATTTTTTGATCTAATGGAGTGATAACTGAATTCTTTTTCTAATCTGAAGCAGGGGAGATTGTAGCACCACAACATAATTACTTGTCTGGTTAAATACATTGTCCTTTTTTGTGGAAATAATTTGCTTTCAGATTCATGCTGAGAAGCTACCAGCTCCTCTTTATCACAATATAATTTAACAAAATGTAGCATTCCTTCTCATCAAATTAAACCAATTTAGAAAAATCGAAGAGTCTTTGGGTCTCAGTTCTTCAATCATCCTCTATTGTTGCAGTCAGATGAAAAAACAGGGCATTAAAAATAAAAGCTTCAAAAAGGGACTGAGTGTATTTTCTTATAAGTAGGATTGGGAGGGGGGGAGAAAAAAAAGGGGGGAAGATGTCCTTTACAGTGGAAATAACTCAACAGATTTGGTGAGAGGTACATCCTTGGATTGCTTGAGCTGTGTTCCAGCCATCTCAGGAATGTCTGCAGCCAGAAGAGCTCACTCCAACAGAGCAAGGCCTCAGACTGAGTAACTGCATCAGAGATATCAACTACATTCACCCCACTACTCCATCATGTGTTAGAGCAGGATAATTGATTCTGGAACCTGTTTTGGTTTTGATGTGAGGAAAAATATGTACTTACCCAATAGGTCACAAGTACAGGTGCTCTCCAGTGTCTTAATGCTGGGAAACAATAGGGTTACCTGTTTAAATTGAAAGATACCTGAAGTATCACAGCCTCAGAATTATCAGCCCTATCATGGTATTTTGAAGTTGAGAAATTTTGATGTTAAATATAATTTTAACCTTTCAGTGCTGGTGGATGTCTCACAGGCTGTGATCTGAGAGATGATCTTTATTCAACACACCTCACTGAATAAATAGCTGCAGGGGGCCTATATATGGCAAATGCTTTTCTCTAACATATCCTTAATTAGTTCTTCTTTTAATTAGAACATGTCCCATATAAATCAGTTGCACTTGATGAAATTTCAGGGGACCACAGTGACTAGATCCACTTTAGCAGTGCAGCCCAGTAAAAGCAGATCTATAGAGGAAAACAGCTGGTGCTGAGGACCTGTCATCTGTGCTGTGACACTGAAAGGGTTTTCTTTCAGACTATGACCTGGTCCTGTGACTTACACCCATCAGTAGTTTCTTGGTGTGCATCAGTGTGCTTCTGGGGAACATTTTCTAGTGTGTCTTCTAGTGTGATTTCACTTGAATGGAACCCAGTTCACCTGCCCAGTGAAGTAGTCACCAAATGAGAGGTGGCTACCTAATCACGGTGAGTGGAAACAGCTGAGGTATTTCCTTGCAAAAAAGATCCTTTTTCTCTCAACTGAAACTTTCTTTCAGAAGTCATTCAGGTTCCCTGTATATAAGAATATTTGGGATGGTACAAAAAGAGTGTGCTGTTTGGAAGGCTGGTCTCTGGGCCCTTCTGTGCTTGAAGAGGCTGTACTCAGACTTTTAAAGGTTTTCTGTCTCCTACATGTCACAGAAAAATTGGGGAGCCCATTACATATATGCTTTTGGAGCATGCCAAATCCTTGGTCATTGTCTCTGCTTTCAAGTACTTGTCTAAAAGTAATATATATTGGGGAAAGCATCCCACTTTTCTTTCCCTTCAAAGCTGAGGTACCTCTATCTGGATCAATTTTTTCTAGGGAATGAGGTGATGCACAGCAACAGTGTGAAGTGCATCCCCAGTGACTTTCCAGGAGGGTCTCCCTCCTGCATTCTGACATTCAAAAATGAAATTCAGATCCAAATCTGGACTCTACCAATACTTGGTAAATGTTGAACTTGCAGCGTTTCAGAGGAAGTACAAGAGTGAACTTAAACATGACACTAGGTGCATCAGTGTCGGGTCAGGTTTGAATCACCTTCAAGAACAAACACTGTTGTCCCACACACAATAAACTTTCCCTGTTCATTTGACTCCATCAATAGTTTTCCAATTAGTGCTGTACCAGAATCTGTGAATTTAACCTGAATACTATGAAGCTGGAGAACAAATGGAAATAATATTATTTTATCACTAAGTAGCTCAGCCACAGGTAATTAACTTGTCAAAGTAACAAGAAACCTTTACTTCATCTCAGTAAGAAAAATATACCTGTCTCTTTAAGGACTCTGTTTGCATTCTTCCATGAAAAATAAATAAAAAATGAAGTTGGGTTCTTTCACTATTAAGCCACAACTTTAGTAGAGGATCAGTTGATGCATATTTCTTTCAAACGAGGAGTGCTGTTATCCACAAGCAAACCCATTGTTCAGCTAAATGAGTTTATAGCTGCAAAGACCAACATACGTCTATTGCCTTTTACCATTTCTGCGTGATGCCTAGCCAGAATTGAAGGGCAGGAGGTAGAAATATGGTAACAGGTAAATGTAACAGACAGCTGATATATTCATCTATAAAGGCAGCTAGAGGCAAATTAAAATTTATAAAACTAAAGGATGGATAGATATTCTAGCTAGTCATTTTATAGCTAAAAGTAATTACCTTCCATCTCTGTTTCCCCGTCTTCCCCCCAGTCTGTGCTCACTGTTTAAAATAGATTGATGGAATGGTTAAGAATTCTCTCTGAGCTCTAGTGAGATTATATCAATTATTTAAAAGTGTTAAAATTTTGGCAGGGACATAATCCACCTTCTCACTTTGAAGACAACCTGGAGAATAATACAAACATGCATTAAGGAAAGAAATTCAGGCAGGGTAAAGCTAGTGTGACAAAATGAACACTTGTACTCCACTATTGCAGCATGAGGAGAAGGGAATTAGCTGTCAGATGATAAACAGGATGAATTGCCTGCTTGTCGTATCAAAAGCTTTTAGCTTTAATCTGAAGACAATGGATATATTGCAAGTTTTACGGTGATAAAGCTGAATTTTGGCTCACAGTGAGGAATTTAAATATTGTTTCCTGCCCTTTGATAGAAGAATTACTGAATGCTTACTAATATTTTAAGTTGTTTATTTTCCATAAACTTGAGGAGATGAAGACACAGACTCCTGAATCCGACCAGAAGACCTTTTATTAGTCCAAAACCTGCACTTATATATCCTCGTTCACTGTTCATGCGCACCATACTAAAATATCATTGGTTAATCAATACTGTTCATGCGCTTCTTAGCTACATATAATTGGTTAATTACTAAGCTACAAACACACTGAACTTCGTGCATTTTTCCTTCTTATCTCTGTGTGTTTCATGTTCTCAGCCAGCCACCGACATGGCATCATGCATCCACTCCAGCCTTGCTTCATATCCCGTTTCTCTTCCAGGCGTTCAGCCAACCTTATCTTACTTTCTGGGCATTCAGCCTTCAAGGTCCTTCACAGGCATTGTGGCCTCCAGCACTTGCTATAAAGCTCTCTACAATTCCCCCTTCTTTATTTTGAACAGAAACAACATAGAGGTTAAACAGTTTTTGAATAATAGACCTTATACAATTCAACATACAGAGATTAATCATCTATATAACTACAATTACCAATAACAACATTCCTCTGTGTGTTGTAAGCTCCTGCAACCATCCGGTGATACCCCATGACTTAAAAAGATTCCGCAACCAATCTCCCGATAGTTCATGCTCTAAGTCCTTTGACATGTCCTTCAATTTTTGCAACTGGCTGTGAATCGACTCAGAATGGTCCGAAAGGTTCATACAACACATTCCTTCAAAATCCTCACACCCA
Source organism: Falco rusticolus (assembly GCF_015220075.1). Lineage (NCBI taxonomy): Eukaryota > Metazoa > Chordata > Aves > Falconiformes > Falconidae > Falco > Falco rusticolus. Next base: position 14,970,207 of record NC_051209.1, on the reverse strand, counting down.
TGTCCCTGTGCTAATAATAAACAATCTATTGCTGCTCTATTTTGAAGCATTGCATGTCTTATTGATCCTACATCTATGGTTAATTGCAAGATCATATTTGCTGTCAAGTTAGTTTGCTTTGCCATATAACCTGCTAATTTATCTGTCTCCTAATGGTTTACCTATCGCAACATTGGGGATAAACATGGCTGCTAACACTCGTGAGGCTTCTCCCCAAGTCTGTACTTTTGATTTGCTGGTTTTGTATACACCCCTAGATCTCGTCACTTTTGATCTTTCTTGCTTCAAGTGTAATTTAAGAGCACTGCCATCTTGGGGTACAAACATTGTCAATCTGCTTAGCATGCATGGTCCCCCTACTGGTCGAGATGGGATACCTGGCCAGGCCCTGTCTCCACAGATTAAAAATATTCCCAGGGGCAAAACCTTTGGTGATTGATTGATATTTGTGGCCACCACTGCTGATGGTGCTACCAGCTTTTGCAACCCACACCACCAAGTGGTATTTTTATATGCATTATTCTCTGGACTTATCCTCTGCATATCTACATCACTGAGCCGGGGCCTCACTCCTTCCTCTCCAACAAGCTGTATTAAAAGCATGGTGAGTGTGCCTGCAGCACCTGTTGTTTTTTCCTGGTCTTTTATAAAGGTAACACAACTCTGGTTTCCTTCTGTGACAAATAAATCCAATTCTGGTTCTAAACTTGTTTTATTTAGGGCTTCAACAATTATCTTAATAGCAGTTCCATTGCCTCTATATTGTTTTATGTTTAAGTCTGATGTCACATATCCTTTAAATATTGCTTTCAAATTCTGTCCATCTTTTAATCCTACTCCTACCAAACATGTCCTAAATTCCCCTGGGGTTGCTAAAGACAAACACATTGAGTCTTGTCCTGTCAATTTTGCGTATGTCACCCACATATTTCTTCTCGACACTACTTTCCACAAGTCACAGCTCCACAGCCTCCAAGTGATTGTCACCATTGTAAACCTCACCGTCATGTTCCATCTTCTGGAAGATCTTGATCCAGTGCCGGTTTGACCCATTTTGCTGGTGTCCATCTTGTTCCTGAATCTGTAAATACACAAGCATACCCTTGTCCCCAGGTTAGTAACAAAAATGGTCCTTCCCATTTTCCCTCATAATTTTTCACCATTACTTTCACTTGTTCCTTGTGCTCCATCATCCCAGACAACATAGTCTGCATATGTTTTACAGTTGGTGGCACTACATTGTCCCCTGTCAAACGTAAAAAGTTCATTACATATTGAACCTTCATCGATCTATTTCCCAGTGACTCTCGCAGCTCCCCCTGTTTTTGTTTAGCCAGATATATTGTTTTAACACCAAATGGGTGTGTTCAATAATTGCTTGACCTGTAGGCGAATGTGGAATACCTGTGATATGCATCACTCCCCAAAGTTCAAAAAATCATTTGGTAGATCCTGCAATGTTTGCAGACCCATTATCAGTCTTAACTTGTTTTGGTACCCCTAAGGTGGCAAACACATGTCTAAAGTGTGTTTGCACGTCTTGCAGTTTCACCAGACAATGCAGCTGCACACATTGCCATAGAAAAGGTGTCTACTGATACATGAACATATTTGAGTCTCCCAAATTCTGCTACATAAGTAACATCAGTCTGCCACAATTGGAGCACTGCTGGGCCCCTTGGGTTTACCGCTGCGGTAGGTCCTTTTGCTACACACTGACAATCTGGACAAGCCTGCACAATGGCTTTTGCTTCTGAAATTGAAATTTTAAATTGCTTCTGCAACACTTTTGCTGTTTGGTGAAAAACTCATGTGACAGCCTAGCCTGTTGCCACAAATTAGGAACTGGTGAAACAAACACAGGTTGTGTGAGTTGATCAGCTTCAGCATTTCCCTCTGCGCAAAATCCTGGTAAATTGGTATGACTACAATTATGACAAATATAATACATTTCTTCTCGGTTATTCAATAAGACCCACAAAGTTTTCAGTTTGTTAAACAATAACTCATTATTGACATGGTTTAAGAATGACCTTTCCAGTCTAGTGACTATACACACCACATAGGCAGAGTCTGCAACTATGTTGATGAGCACAGTTCTCCGCTTAACACCTCAATAACTGCTTGCAATTCCACTATTTGTGGTGATCCCACGGTTTTAACTACGTGACTTTGCCACTGGTAATTTTCTTTCCAAGTAATTGCAGTGTTTCCTGTCCTTCCACTCCCATCAGTAAACACTGTCAATGTTGACAGAGGTTTTTCTGAACACAGTGATCTTTTCTCTAACCTTTCTTGTTGAACAGAAGTCAACAACTTGTGTCCTGGATGATGCATATGAATTTGTCCATCAAATGCAGCTAAAGCAATTTGCAATCGTATGTTATTCTGCATTGCCCACTGCAAATACTGCTCTGTTAGTGGAATAACAATAGTCTCTGGCTCTTTGCCCAAAATTTCAACAATTCTGTGCCTTCCCTTTATAACAAGATCGGCAAACATCTCTACCCTTGTCGTCAATGTTTTATGTGGTTGATTTAGCAAAAATTGCCATTTTAAAATGATCAGTGGTTCAGCCTCTCCTTCCAACCATTGCATGATCAATGCCAGAGGTTGAAACTCATTGTTAATTATCAACAACTGTATAGGTTGTCCCATCACTGTACGATGTGCTTGCCTTTTATTTAAACACACCTCAACAGAATTTAAAGCTCCTTCTGCTTCTGATGTTAATTGTCTTGGGGCAGTCAAGTCACTACCCCCTTTTAAGAGATAAAATAATGGCTTTAATGTCTGATTATCAATTCCTATAATTGTTCTCATCCAATTTATATTGCCCAACAATTTTTACACATCGTTCAGTATCCGTACATCCATTCTGATTTTTAATTTCTGCAGTTCAATACACTGCTGCAAAATTTTCAATCCCAAATACTTCCACAGTGCTTCCCTCTGCACCTTTCAGGAGCAATGTTTAGACCATATGCTTCTAAACCACAACACAGTTCTACCAAATATTGCTCAACGTTGTCAGGTCCTGCAATTAAAATCTCATCCATATAATGATATATCAACAAGTCTTTATGATTTTGTCGAAATGGCCTCAACGCCCTATCAACATATAGCTGACATATTGTGGGAAATTTTTTCATTCCCTGAGGCAATACAGTCCACTGATACCGCTGCATTGGTGCTCCCTTATTTTTGGTTGGCACTAAGAATGCAAATTTTTCACTATCCTCCTCTGCAATCGGTATTGTAAAAAAACAGTCTTTCAAGTCTATTACCAATATGTTCCAGTCTCTAAATATCATGGATGGAGAAGGGAGGCCAGGCTGCAAAGGACCCATATCTTCCATGGCCTCATTAATTTTCCTCAAGTCATACAACAACCTCCATTTTCCTGACTTTTTTGGAATCACAAACACAGGGGTATTCCAGGAACTCATTGATGGGCAAATGTGTCCTGCTTCCAGCTGCTCCTGTACAAGTTGTCGCAATATGTTGGCCTTTATGTCTGTCAGTAGCCACTGATCTACCCAAACCAGCTTTTCTTCTTTCCACTTCAGCTTGAGTACAGGCTGTTCCTCAGTGGCCACAACTAAAAATTTTCCGTTATGAGAATACAGTTCATTTGTCCCAACAAGTCTCGTCCTAACAAATTCATTGGTACCGGTGCCACACATTTTACACTGCAGACCATCTTTTGTGATAAACAAGATCATATATCGACTTTGCTTTGTAGTAGTATTTCCTCCTACTCCTGCTAGTGTTCCATGCGGAGACACCAGCTCCCAATCAGATGGTCACGCTTGTGCAGAGACAACAGTCACATCTGTACCCATGTCTACCAACATCGTTATCTCCTTTTGTTGATCTCCAAATTTCATTGTGATTGTCAATTGTGGCTTGTGATTTTGAATTTCCATTGTCCACATTATCTGTTTCTCTTGTCCTGTTGATCCAAATCCTCCCACTCCTTTTTTTTTTTTTGTTTTCAACATGCAGAACTTGATTTTGAAAAGGAATTAGCTGTGCCAATCGTGTCCCTTTATCTATTGACACCGGCGGGCTTGGTGTCTATACCATAGCCTTGATTTGTCTATCTGACATGCTACTTTAGGCAGACTGGGAATATTTGTACATTATGTTGCTACAGTGCAGCTCTGGGAATGGTATCAAAGAGCTTTGCAGCAATAATGAACAAACTAGGCAAAAACTTTGTAAGGTGCTCTCCCTTGGTTTATAAAAGCAGGAATTTCTGTGTCCATCCTTGGGTTTGTCATTTAAAATCAAATTAGAAAGGATATGTCTGAACATAATTTGATTAGATGCCAACTATCATAACTCTGAGAAGCAAATCTGGCTTCTCCAGGCTATTGTATGTATAATTATGAGGTGAGACAAACATGAATAGTTAGTAATTGATTTAGATATTTTTTCTAAGTACATTTCTGAATTTTCATTATTTTTTTTAAATATTTCTGTAGTCTTGGAGAACCTGCTGATCATTTAACTTACAATAGAATCAAGTCTTTGCTGACTTCTTAATGTGCCTTGCAACCACAAATCAACCTGTGATGGATAAGAAGGATGAAATTTTTTATGTATAAACAATAGTAGGAATTAGGGGCAAAGCAACACCTTGCTCATGTACACTTATGTTAGGCAGGCATGAGGGGATGGGGCGGGGGGAGAGATTTACTCTCGAAGCTCAAGGATTGTGTGTTTCTCCACTAGGAATCAGTCTCTGCTAAATACAAGGTGGTGGGAAGCAGCAGCTCCTCAGACCTGCAAGCATGTGAATGGTGAGGGTGGTTTTAACTTCACAAGGAATAGAAGCTGGTGGTACTAAATGTCAGGGACACCAAGCCAAGCTGGAGGAACCTGCTTCCTACCATTGTCCTTATAACAGTCTCAGCAGAGAGCTGGAACTGCTAATGGGAACATATGCCACCTTTTTCAGGGCAAAATCATACAGATGATGAGATTAAAGTACCTTCTGCTGCTCCCAGCACCAGCTTTCACTGAAAGGAGGCTTAGGAAGATGTAGTGTGTCTGGTGATCACTATTACTCAGTGCTATGTCTTCTGTAAGTAGCAGTAAATACAAGGCAAGCCTTAGCTGTCATCAAAGTATCAAAGGTAAGCAGAAACCATGGATTAATATCACCTTTTAAAAATACTTCTTTTAAACACTGTTTAAAACACTCTATTTGGCTTTTTTTTCCCCAAAAAGTAAATCTTAGCAGACTTTACTCTTTAAGTATTTTCACAATTCCTTCTTATTCCATGTCATTTGCTCCTGAAACATCCATGTGCTTTTTTTCTCCATTAGTACTTCTTTAATCCTTCACAAATGTATGCATGTAGTAGATGAAATGCTTCAATAAAGCCTTTGTATTCATTTTCAGAGACAGCAGAATTAGAAAGCTCAGTGCATATTGCTCTGTAGCGTGGTCCTGGCCAGACACCTCCCATTGGGACTTCAGTAACAGAGCTTGCTGCAAATCTTCTATCAGAACCATGTTGAAACAGTTTCCCTATAAATGACAAAGCTTCTGTGGCTGGGTGTAGCTTCCAACAGAAAATGAATGAAATTTTCTTTGGAAGCTGAATGTCATTGACTAACAAGTCCCCCCAATGAATTTTTGGTGGTTTACAGTTAATAAAATATTCTGCTGAAGAGTTTACGTAGATGCCTGAAAAAGAAAAGGGGAGCTGAAGGTACAGCAGGTCTTCTGGTGCCTGGAGTGATAAGTGAAGCTGTGTGCAGAGCTGGGCATCGCTGCACAGCAACAGTGTTGGCTTTATCCAGCTAAGGACAAAAGCTGAACTATAATATTCCATAAGGGACATGCAGATGTCCTCCTTCTGCCTTATCAAATAAGAAGACTTCAGATTGCAGTTTTATTTATTTAAATGTTATATCTCCTTTTATAGGTGGACTATTCATTCTTTCTTTCAAAGAAAGCATTATTTTTGAGGGATATCTTTTTAATAATTCATAAATTACTTTGAAATGGTGTTTGTCAATATTCTTTTCAACTGGTATGTTGATTAAGGTTAGAGAAACAATCTGCTTTGAGAAACTCTTCAAGACAATTTATATGCTGAAATGAATTGTATTTTATCTTTTCATTGAAACATTACCAAAATCAAAAGAAAAATCTATAACAGCTTAAAATTATTTCCCTTCAGTTTTCTTCTATTCTCTTCCAGTCAGCTGTTTTTTATTTTGTTGCTCAAATTGATAGCATTAATCATCTGAAATATTAATTTTCTGTTGGTTTTTTTTTTTTAAGATTTTGGAAACTTTTGTCAAAAATACAGTCCATAATCATTTAATTAAGCAATAATAGTTTGCTCAGGTTCTAAACTTTTTTTCCTGAATGAACCAATGTTGTTGGGTCTTCTTTTCAAACCAAAAGGTACAGTGCAGCATCATTTCTTCATCTATTTAATTTTTTTTAGTAAGAAGAAAGTAAATTATTTGTTTGCTAGCAAATATGTATTTACATTCCTTAAAAAAAGTTTAGATAATTTAAACATTTTGGTGGAAATTAACAGAGAGAAGTGAGCAAGTCCATTAAATTGATTACATAGCTTGATCTCACAGTCTTATCTAAACTTTCCTGTAGGTGTGTTACAGGAAACTTGGCACTGCTGGCATAACTGTGGTAAGTGCTTGATTAATATTGTGCTTAAACCCCTTGGAATATAAAACTAAGGATCAATTACTTCACACTAGATTTAGTCTGTAGGTATTGGAGAAAGAATTTTAATTCTCAAGGGTTGCATTTTTCCATCTTTTTCCTTGATAGCTTTTCCCATACACACTTTTCTAAAACTCATTTTTTTAAATGTATGAAGCAGATGGCAAGACTGTTGTTATTTGTTTCATCTTCTGAAGTTACATAAACATTTAAAAACAAGCCTCCGTTTGTTGATTTTTAGTATTTTTAACTTGTCAGTCAAGGTGGGCACGTCGGGAATCAAACCTACAACTCCCAAATCTAGATCATGCTCTCCCAAAATTTACACTGAGTTCATCTTGCCTAATAGGGATCTAAGTATAAGACTGCTGACTTTCTAAAATAAGAATATAGATAGAACCATAGCAGGAAATAGCAGTTTACACAGCATATGGATTCCTTCACTGAGGAGTAAAGCAGTTGTGTCGCTGGAAAGAACAACAGGTGATCCAATAGAGATTAACTGCAGGAAATGCAAAAATAATGGTGAAAAAAATATCTAAAAAAATGCAGTGGCATTATTAGAATTCAAATTTCTGTGCTGACAGATACTTCAAATTTCCTCATATGAGATATTCACTCATATTTATCATCATCATCATCTACTGGATTATTTGCACAAATAAAAGCTCATTTTATTATAAATTTTATTAATGATTTTAAGCCATTGACTCATGGATTTGTCACTGGATAGAGATTATTGCAATCACCTCATCTCCTTTAGCCGTGTTCTCTAATGATCTGTTGCAATTGAAAGTTTGCTATAGTTCTGCCAATTGAAAGTTTGATATAGTTCTGCTTCACCAAATATCTGTCCTCTAAGTCATAAAGGGAAATTCTATAGCAAAGCAGTAGCTATTTTTAACAGGATAATGATTAGAAATGAAACAGATGTTAAAAACGTGCATAGATTATAAAAATACCGTTCCTCATTGTACTTCAGCTTACAGTTTCCTATCAAAACTGCCTCTTTACACATGGCATAGCGGTATAAAACAGTTGTTTTCTGGAAAAAAATGCTGTTTGCTTTTCTTTCACAGTACTTTTTGATAGTTTGAGTATTATTTGATTCCTTTAAGGAAAAGAGGAAAGACTAAAATAAAACCTTCAGGTTGCAAACGAGGTGTTTGGTGGTCATTAGGCTTTAAACTTCTGGTTGACAGAATTCTTATTGTAAATGAATTTTAGGGCAACTCAGCAGGAAATCCCATAAATATTATTTAACAGTGACAAGTGAAGATAAAATTATAAAACTTGGATTTAAAATTATGTCAGAGGACTCCCTGGCATTTTGTGGATTGTGCATATCAGGAATTACCTCAGAGAAGCACAGAGGCAGATCAACAACTTTGCAAAGTCCTTGGTATAAAATGGGCTCTGGCTGATTTTTCCCTAACAGCAAGATGGTTAGGCTCAATAAATATTTCAAAGACACATGTTGTTTACAACATGACTGGTTTGCTGAGGTTCATAATAATTCACTGACACAAATGTTAACACCACTTATGCATATAGTTCTTCAAAACAAGAAGACCAGAGGTGACAGCCCTACTTGTGTTTCTGATAGTTTTTGTCATGTGAAGAAGTCTTAAAATATTTTTTTGTTTGTTCTTCTTTACTGATTGAGACCGAATACTGTTTCAGAAGAGGTGCTTAACCTGCAGTGTGTATATATGATCAGACCGTGGGTTTGACAGACACCTACACGTGCTTCTGCCATCATTCAGGCAGAATATTAAAAAAAAAATATCCTGCTAATGTTGTGCATATCCAGCTAAAGAGCCAATGCAGCAACTGTTCAGAACTGTCACTGAAAATGGTTACAGAAATGAAAAAACACCTACATATTTCCCCATATAGAAAAGCACTAAATAGCTGTTATTATTAATAATAACAATAAGAACAGAGACCTACAAGTTTCAAGCACTGGAAAGCCAGATGAATAGAAGAAAATAAGCCATTAAAAATGGTAATTGCTTGTATCTCTTTTAGGTTGCCATTAATCTGACAACTGCAATGTTATCCTCCATCAGGCGAGTAATTAGATCTCATATCTGCCCCCTCAAACTCAATGCATATTACAGTGCATATTAGATTCACTAACACTGGAATGGATTGATGTAGATTTTATTGAGGATGATGGGAAGAGAAAAACATTTGAGGAGATTGGGTCATTAATCACATATTATAGCATTCATTCAACTTGATATTCCCTGGTTAGGGTGCAGGTCAACTGTATCTTTATAACTGTATGTTATCTGCTCTGTCAGCTAATTCAAGTCCAAACTTCATTTGAATGAAAGAGTCTTCAGATGTTGTTTTCCTTGTGTCCTGCTGTCTGTATTCATTCATCTCATTGTGACACGGTTATGGTTTTGGGGGAGGGGAAAGGGAGAATACATCATCCTCCAGTTCAGGTTTTTAAATGGACCTAGTTTGCTTCACCCCCCAACTGCCATTAAGGCATCTTCAAGCTTTTCAGATGTTTGTAAACCAAAGGCTGTGTTTGGGACCTGGCGGCAGGACAAGGAAAAAAAAAATAAATTCTCCTGTAAATTTCTTTTCCTAGGACCGTTTCCACCAACGGCTCAAAGAGGAGGAGAAAAGAGATGGCTTTCCACTTAGCTGTTGGCCAAGCAGTTGGGCAGAATTCCAGTTTTGAAAGTGTTCATAACGCACGAGGTCCAGCTGGCAGCTTGCCTCTGTGGGTAGTGTTACAGGGCAGGGGAAAACCTGCCACACCATTAGTTCCAGCTTAAATCCTCACAGGTTTTATTTTGGACCATCAGTGGATAAAAGTAAATAATCAGAACAGCACTAGAAATTTTTTTGAGGAAACTTGCAATTAAATTCAGTTTAATGAGCTTCTTTTGGTCAAAGAGCAAAACCAGGAGATCTCACACAGCCTTCTGAAATTCACTTCTGGGAGCTCGGGGGACATATGAAGCGCAGCAAACAACTATTAGGCTATTTCAGGAGCACATCATGACTCCTGGGAGTCCTTGACAGAAGCTGCGTGCTTCCTTTATTTCTTTTTTATTATTATTTCTTTTTTTTTTTTTAATTCAAGACATCCAGTTTCATTCAATGCTTTACAGTTCATGAGCTCTGTACAAGGAAAGGCAGGTTGTTCTGTTGGCTCTGCACCTCTTGCAACACTACCTAAACTTCTTAGCTGCAATAAAGATGTAGCAGAAGTCACATCATTCACCCAGACTACTACAGAACTTTATCCTGTTTGTAGGTGACTGTCTGAGCTCACATCGTCTATATAACCCAGAAAGCTTCTGCCTCAAAATACCTTTCTTCCCTTTAAAAATCCAAACAGTTAAATTATGAGAGTTATATTTAAGGCTCCAGTTTCCTGGAAGGATAGTTTTTCTCTTTTGATGGCTGCCTAATTAGTATGCTTTAAATTTAGATGGCTTGAATTAATTGCAGCAAGGATTTCTTGAAAGAATTGGTGCTAAAATGAAGTGCACTAAATGGTGAGGTTTTCAGGCAAATGTTGGAGGTGTTCCACCAAGCCCTTCACACATCTCCGTGACAGAAGGCGTATAATGTATTATTTTCTTATTAATTTCCCATTTCAGAAAGTCTTATGAATAATAATACCATGGAACAAAAATAACTAAATATAGCAGATTTTTTTTTTCTTTTTTTTCTTGCCACTTTCTGTTGCTGCTAGCTACCAGATGTAAAAGAAAAGCTGTAGTGTATTTGTTTCCTGGACAGTGCAATGGGAAGTGAAGGTGTCCCCAGCTGGCTGAGACAGGTGTTTTGGTCAATTCTGAGTTCTCAGAAATGATCCTTGGGAAGCACATTCATCCTTCCTACAGAAGAAATCTCAGGGAGAAATTTGGACATTCTGTTAATGAACTGAAGAGCTATTTACAGGAATTGAATCAGACTTTAGCATTGAATTCAATACCCTGTGCAGGTATCTATCTTTTTCACTGCTGTTAAGAGAAGCAGCCTAGGGTTTCCACATGTTTATGTTAGGTGCTGGAAGTGTTGGGATGAGTCCCAGGATTTTATATATACCACAGGTTACATTGCCCCAAAGAAACAGTGCATGCCAAAAAGCACTTCAAGCACTGGGAACCAGAGTCCTGAGTGTTTGTTCTTCAAAGGCAGATGCTTTGAGAAAGGAGATCCACCCTCCTCTCTCTTAGTATGTATCATAACCACTGTTGTATTAAATGTCAGCACAGCCCACTTTGAAAAAGGAGTTCCTTCCTAAAATTAGGAAAAGGTCTGTGGGGATACTGGACTGGAAAACATGTGCTCGAGAGGCAGGGACCTAAGGGAAAAAAAATGAGGGGGCAAGCAAAGGCAGATTGAAAGAAAAAAAAGATTAAGAGATCCTTATACCAAGTGTCCAGTATACCCAGAGTTAGCCCTATAGGCAGCTGCTCTATAAATAAAACATAAGTATTAAAATGGGAATTTTGCAGATTTTGAAGGCAGATGAGCCAAAACGATTTTGTCCTCTGTCTGGCTCTGCAGGAGCCACACTGTGCTTATCTCAGACCTGGAGATCACTCGTGTAGTTTGCATGCTGCAGAGTTATTAAAAAGCTTTCCTGGCCTTATCAGCATTTTGGTCTTTAAAGAAAGCATTAGGAGTACTAGCAGAGTAGCCAGTGTCTAACTTGCTCAGAAAAATACAAATTGGTCCTTTAGTAATTCATTATCTGATTTATAATGCATGGTAAAAGGGTAGAAACTCCAAGAAGATTCTGGGGCTTCCCAGCATCGCAGCCTTCATCTACTGTTGTTGGGAGTAATGAAGGGTAATAAAACAAACCATACCGTAAATAATAAATAACCTCATCAGTGTATATTTAAAAACAGAAAGCATGAAAGTAAAAATTCCTAAGAGCTGAAAAGCTTTAATAAGTCATCTTAGTGCTTGTGGCACCAGTTGTTGACTTCTGTTGGAAGTAGCCCAGTTAGTATAGATTCATTTATAGAAGCAAACAAAACAAAACAAGGAGGGGGGCAAGTAACAGAAAAGAAAAGTTGTCAAAAGAAAAAACTAAGGAGTAAGGTAATAAAACATTCATTTGATGAGGGACAGTGATTCGTAGCATGTGGGAACCTCAAGGGAATGTAAGAGGCACAGAGGAAGAAAAACTGCAAGCAAATAGGCAGAATGAGAAGAAAAATAAAATAATTTAATAATATAAATGTTTTTGCAGCTGGAGCACAAAACTAGGGTCTCAACTGCTTGTCACCATGGAAGGTCTGTCCTTTTTCAAAGGAAAATATTTATTCTCTAGGTGCTTTTTATAAGAGTGGGTAGGGTAAGGGAGTGTGCTTGTAAAGCTAAACTGCCCCAGAATTTTCCAGGGGAGAATATTATTTTGTCATTTGCTTCCTGCCCCTCTTTCGCTCCCTGTCAGTACAGCTGGGATGTTAAAATAGCTGCCATGCCTTGTTCCACTGGGGCTGCTCTTTTCTGGGTGAGTGCATGATGTATTTTACAAAAAAGACCTGGGAAATCTCAGGCCAAGCAAGAGAGCTTGCAGCAGCTGTGTAGACCAAGGCTTCAGAACACATCGCCCATGCACCAGTTTCTTAGTTGAGGCCATTTCCACTTTGGTGGGTTTAGGAAGCTTGGTGTGTTTAGCTGCCATGATCAAGCTTCTGGTTCTAAAGTTTGCTCCCAAACCTGATGGAGATCCACAGGCATGTCCTGACAAAGATGTGCTGAAACACAGGGCCTTGACAGGCAACCTCAGAACATTTTGTGGTGCCAGTTTAAAATGTTATTGCCTCTAGCTGTCCTTTGTGCAGCTCCGGCAAGGATAATCCCACCCCAGAAGAGTCAGCAGGGCAAGCACTCGGTCATTTCACCCAGCAACACTCTCTTAATCCATTAATCAGAAAAAAGCCTGTTCAAAGTATAGTACAGGACAGGAGCGCTGACGGGGTATGCTCATACTCTGAGCCAAGGCTCTGCTATACAGTATGAACCTTCTTTAGGGATGGTGAAGTTAATAGCGGTTTAATCATTATAAAAAGTTTTTTTTCACAGGTTTTGTTTAGATACCACAGCATCTTCCTTTTAGGAAAGTCAGCATCAGACGCTTTGCCAGATTTAAGAGCAAACATTATCAGGTAGATTTCTAAAGTTATTTTGAAATCCAGAAGCCCTCTACTTCAAGTGAAACCCATGTGAGTGACATGCCATACCTTTGAAAATGTGGGCAATTACACCCAAAGAGCATCTCTCTTGCCTCACTTTCAAAATGAATGAGTGAAACATCTTAACTGTGCTTGCAATCTCCTGCCCTCCCTCCCCTCCCTGGGAAACCCTAGGGACTAGTGAAGTGGTCATTATTTTTTCATGATACCTTCCTTATTGCCTAATTAGCAGTCCTAGTAAGAAGTGGCTCTGTACTTCGCTGAAGGAAATAATATATCAGGTCCTGTTTAATTACAACTGAACTACTGCCACACACGGCATTATAAGATATAGCCTCCCTGGAATAAAGAAGGATCAGATATAAGATTTTCTTTGGGCTCGATTTATTAGTCTTGGTTCAGTGATATCTCAAAGGGAAATGGGCTCATCGCTCAGCAGGCTTATCAAATCTCTACTGAAGTTTGCAGAAGGGTTAGTGTAAACTGTTGGATAGCAATGACAATTGTTATTTCCAAATAGCCATCAACATCACACACATTACAACTGGTCATCGCTTCCCTGGGAACAGTTTCCTTTTGTTTTGCAGCTGACGGAAAGAAAACTTCTCTTGCACTGGTTATTCAAAAAGACGAGTATGTCTTTGACAAAATGTAAGCAGATAGCAAACTGGGATTGTCTTGAACCAAACCTATTTTCAGCCCTGGAAGAGTCTGGTGTTCTTCCTTTTTCCAGTCATCTTTGTCTGCGTGATGGACTCTGCCTGCTCGTTTCTAGCTGGGAGAAATCTTGTAAGACCTGAGTGCTCTGTGCTAGCAAAGCGCCAGGGATAACTGGGCTGAGAGCCTGGGCAGCAATGGGAGAACTCAGCTGCAGGTTTGCACACCTGAACGTCAGTGTCTAAATCCCCACCACAGCCAACAGAAACCGGGACAATATACCCAGTGGTGCTCTGAGAGCCCACCTGAGGGCAGACAGATATATATAGTCAGCTAAATAGCTCTTGAGCCCCAAAGGTCTGTATGGGCAGTCTGCACTGACTAGAGCATCATCTTTGGTATCAAACTCACATGTAGACATCTAGGTGTTAAGATCTACTTTAGTTGTCTAACTACATGAGCTAATTTCCACCCCAGTTTCTATTTAGGTCCTCTCTCAGTAATCTAACCAAAACTGTTTGTCTTCGTGCTACCCAGTGAACAGTATGGGAAAAAAATCTAGAGCGCTATGCATTTGCCTAATATATATTTGTAAAAATAGATTAACTAGCTTTGCTCATGGCCTTCAGCTTTTGAAAAGTGGTTAATCCCCCTGATCACCAGATAAATCTTGGATTATAAATCATGCTGTGGAACAAAGTATCTTATACCTAAGATCCTACATAAAATACTTGGAAGAAACACATCATACTTAAAGGATTGACAGGTTCATCTCTGTGAATCTAAAGGCCACACCTGAGCGGTGGATTTGTGCAAAAGTCTAATCATTCTCAGTGCCTAAGTGGGATTCGCCAAACTGTTGGATTGCCTCAACTTGCAGAACAAAAAGTGTATTCCTATACTTATTAATCTGCCAAGATATTTTCCATAAGAGTCAAGGTAACAGTATACACCATCAGTATTCAATTTTCCACTGTGATTATAAAAGTTACCACATTCATACCCCAAACTAACCGTATCAGCAGTTTTCTATTGTGCTTTATTAACATTGTGTATTTTAATAGCTGGTTCTGCTAATGAGATTTGGAAGTTTTATATTAAGGGCACACGGAACAGAAATCATTAACTAGAAGAAGGGTTTTTTCCTGACATATTCATAAAATTACATGCTAATAAAATAGGAATATGATTTCAGTAGTTGTTAATACAAATTGATTTTCATATTAATGATTCCAGGGATTTATTCTGGGAACAAAAGTTAACAGTCATAGTATCCATACTGAAAAGAAAGCACAAATCACTGGTATCCCTGCTAGAAGACAGGAGTAAAAAAGGGCAGTGGTCCATGATGGTGACCTTACCTTTAGACACGTTCATCCACTTTCCTACATTTTACACTTTGTTCAATCAATATCACCTCATGCAAGGAGGCAAAGTGGAAATTCTGCTCCCTGCTTGTGGCCATTAGCCTCACCAGTGCTTTCCTGAAGGAGTGAAGGAGAAAATACTGATGCGTTGGCCTCTTCCTTAAAGAGGCGACCGACCTACTGCACAGCTTTGTGATGTGTCAGTTACGTGTCTTATATCACTGTTTATCGTTGGAAACTGGTCCATGTTGGTATATGTTTCTGAAGCATTACTGCAATCCGATACTGGCATAAGTCCTTTCGTGTAGATCTAAAAGGTATTTGAATAATTTCTGACAGGGGAATATTTTCACCAGAAATTGTTGATTCAGTTAAATCAAAATGTTTTGAGGGAATATGTTGGGTTTGTCAATAATTTTGATAGAAATTTATCTAAGTATATCATTTCACAAGGGAATTTGATTGTTAAGAATATATTAGTTCACACAGGCCTGAAATGTCTACTTTTTGTTCATGTTTAGAAATTCCAGGGTTTAGACAATATTATCTATATAAGTGACCTTCCAGCTTTCCAGATTCTGAAAAGAAAACATTTGCAAACATTCCTAAGATACATACTGATCCATTCTTTATCACTTCACTAGTCAAGACGACATCCTGATGGCCCAAGCCCATGCTAGCAGATAACTGAGATGCCTAAAGAAGGTGTGCACCGGACTGCTCTGCCTCTTTATTCAATGGAGAAATACAGGAACCATAGGAGAGTGTTTCAAATTTAAGGACAGCTATGTTGGAAATAGGACTAGACATTGACCCAGGAGTTAAAAAGTAGGACAGGGAAATCTATGCAAGTATATAGAAGGCTATGATGTTCTGCTCTGTGCCGAACCAAAACATCTACTTATATTTAAAGATGCATCAGAGCTTACAACCAGACTTCTCGGAATAGAAACTTTTCATGAATGTGTATTTCTTCAGGATTTCATTTGGACTGGACAGTAATCACCACAGTCAAAGTTATTTACCAAGTGTATTCACCTGAAAAGAAGATAAATGGTTTATTTTGCTATCATTAAAAGCTTTTAACTCAAGGTCACTTCCTTCCTGGTCCTTGTTAGAGGATGTTGGACTGAATGACCTTGATGGCTCTTCTGTGCCTATGAATCATCTTTTCATTTGGAGTTGGAGACCTCTGAGCTTTCTCCCTCCTTAACACTGCTCTATTTCATGATTGGGGAATGGGTGACACCATGGCTTATGGGACAATATCGAGGATGCTTAGGTCAAAAAACTATTTTGAAGATATGTATGAAGTATTGGTTTGCCTGTTTCCTCTGTCTGAGACCTATCTTCCCCACACATCACAGTGCTGAAATGCTCTTCCTTTTCGTCCTTTTCCCCTGTCTTGCCTGTTTGGATATTATTGCTTTTAGGAACAATGTTTTGTTTTCACTATGTGGACCAAAAATCAGTAGTGTCCTTAGACCCGTAAAACAATAATGCATTTTAAAACTATAATAATATTATTTTTTAAAAAAACCCTCACACATTGTGAATTATATATGCACAGACGGTTAAGAATTTGGTAAAGAAATGTCTCCACATCCTGAAACACTATTTTCTTATCTTTTGCAGTTCTGTGAAGTATGTCTTAGTGCCCTGAAAACTACCACCAGTCCTCTATTTCCTTGAATCTACTTCCATCTGTTGGCAAAAGTGTAGATTGCACTTGGGAAAACAAATATAATACAAATCCTTGGTTTGGGTTTCCTGAGAAAAGAGACAAAGAGTAGAAATCCTGAACACCTGGCATGTTTCAGATTTTTCTCATAACCCGTTAAATGTCTTTATGGTAAACTCTTAAAGCTTATAAAATTCTTTATTTAACTGTTAAAACAAAACAAGCAAGCTAGCATACAGACTCCCTATGCATAAAGGTCTCGCACAATTAAAAGTTGCCTTTTTCCCCCTCTAAGTACATCCACTAATCTAATAAAAACTTATTATCCCATTCCAAAAGCCTTGCACCCCTTATTTCTTAAAACCACTGCAGCTGTACAGCAATCCTGCTGTACAGCTGTTGTACAGCATTCCTGTCTGCTGGCTCAGGGTTTTAGGCGAGAAGCTTTAATTTCTTAAAACAAACATACCTTATGTATAGGTTTATGAGTATTACCGTGTCAAAGTATACTGTACATTTTTCATATCTCAGAGCCAGTCAAACAACAAAAAAAATTACTTCACATTAAACCGTTTGCAATGATTAACATCGTCTGATGAAGCAAAATCAAAAACATTGATAATCAAGCGGTTGGCATCCGAAACCCCTGAGTTTGGTTCAGTGTCAGTTTGGCTGACAATTTTTATGCTGCTTTAAGAAGATATCTTGTTATGCACAGTTGTTACGTACTGCAGAGCAACAGTAGTGTTTGGGAATTGAATGAAACTCCAAACTTTTCACTGTGGTACTCTTTATACTTTCCGGGACGATATTCAAACGCTCTCCAGGAGCCCAGGGCAGACCACAGACTCTCCATTCCACCTTTATCTGTTTCAGTGCTGCTTTTGATGTTGGCAGTTATATTCTCTCTGAGTTTTGCCATCCCTTGCCTTTTTGTGATGCTTTTCTTGTCTGTTTAGTCTCTAAAATATCTTTTTCTTTTGATATTCCTCCTGTCATTCTGCATAAATCTCCCTTAAGTCTGCATGGAAATATCTCTTCTTTTTAATGTTTGCATCTTCCTGTTGGTGAACATTATATCCTACCATGATCTTTATGGCAATAACTTTCTTCAAAAATCTTTTTTTTCCCATTCTGGGTCTATTTACATCTAAGACATTAACTCTCCTGTTTGATTTCAGCCTAAATACAGCACAATGTGCACACTAACCTTCAACTTCTGCTACCCTATCTTCATCCTCAGTAACCACAGGTAACACCAAGGGATGTCACCCAGGGCACACAAGACTTTTGGGTCTCAGGCAAATGTCAAAGGCTTTCTTCACCTGTCACAGGGCTACAGGTACTGATGTTTTAGTTTAGCAGGGTTCTTCAATTCCTCATTTATTTCCTGAGCTATTCAAGCTTAAACACTTCTACAGCAACATGTGATCTGGTTTTGGTCCTTCGTTCTTGCAAATCTAAGCAAACCACTCTCAAAATACCATTTCCTTGTCTGCAGTATCTCAGGGCGAGATGTTTTCTCCTCGTTCTCAATATTGCTAAAGCTCTCTTGCCCCCATCTTCATTGCAAATATCTTCCTTGCCTGATGCTTTAGGTGATTATGTAGGTTTTGGTAGTGCTCGGTTCCTCACTGAAACTGGCCCTGTGCAAATGTATAGTAAAGTCATCTGTGCCTTACAGAGATTGTAACTGAAGTGGGGGAAAAAGGAAACAAAAAGAAAAACAGGTAAGGTAACTTTAAGGAGATTGCCATAGTTATTAATGATTTTAACAGTCACAATCATTTTGAATCCCTGTTCTGCCATACTGAGTTTCAAACGTTTCAAGATCTACTTGATATTTGCTGCTTGAAGATAGCAGCCCCCTTGCCATGGCTAGATGGAACAATACAGAAAGACTTTTTCGCAGGGGAGCTAAGTTACCTGCAGTTAGGTGTCTATCCCTGTCTATGGACTCTGATGCTTTACTTATCCATTACGCGACACCATGGAAGAAAAATATTCCATTCTGCTTTTAAACCTATTTTCCTTTAAATGCAAAGAAGACAGCCTCAGAGCTGGATATATACCTTTGACTAGTACCATGAACTTCAGACTTCATCAAGTCCTAAGACATTTTGTACTTCCCATGAAAAAAAATCAAAATTATTTTCTTTCCAATTTAAAAAACATAAAATATGATCATTCTGAAACATAGCACACAACATTTTCTGTCATCAGACTTGCAAATAGACTGTGATTTAAAAAAAAAAACAGAAAAACTTTGGTGTGTTTCCAAATTGTCTTGGAAAGATGAGACCAGTGATCTCTGGATTACATTCGAAATTATTTTCCTTACTGAATTATTATGCAATTATTGTTTAGAGATGATTGGTTGTTGTCTGGTGATGCTAATTATTTTACTTTTTTGGAGTATGTATTAAAAGCTGAAAGTTGTTGCTTCTATTTTTTGTTTTCCTGAGATTAAGGGGCATCTTTAAAAAAAAAAGGGGAGTTTGTACGTTTCTGAGACTTCATCTGCTCCAATTGTGATTTAATTGCCACTGATGACTGCCAGCTGTCCAATGTGGAAGAAAACTATTATCAGGTCTGCCAGAAGCAAGGAAAGTTCTGTTGTGTGTAATGAGAAGATTCAAGTTTACAGAATTTGCTTTTGCTCTTCACCAAAGAGAACAGAAACATCTCATGCCTACTTGAACTGGTTCGGTTGCCTCTGATGGGAAACAGTGAGTTAGATATCCATCTTTTCCCTTCATCAGAATGCTCTGAGGAATTTTGTTGCAAAGATAACTTTTCATCTTGACAAAACTGACTTTTTCACTGATGGATGTTTTGGGACTTATATTGACACCGTATGAATGAGTACAGCTGAAATTAACTGGCATGGCCAGTATTCATAACCTCAGAGGACTCACCACAAAATGATTGCTGTATCCTGACCTTTGAGAAAATTTTAGGAGGCCAGGGTTCAGTCCCAGGATAAAATGCAGCAGGAGAAGACTGAAGCTGTGTGGACTGTGATAACACTGTTATTTCCAGAGTTTTCAATCTCTTCAACTTGAACTTGTAGACGCTTCAGATTAAATGGTCTGTAAATGCCCAGTGGCAAAGTGGTCCAAACTTTAATCAATCTTTCAAATCCACAGCTAGTAAATACAGCTGATAGCTAGTACACAGGAGTCAACAGCCCTGAAACATTTGGTTTTTATCTTAGCCTCTTTTTATTCACTGAAGTTCTATGTTCTCAATATGTTTTATCCTATGTATGTAAGCTTTACAGACAAAATATAACCTCCCTTGTCTATCTGCTTACATTCCTGGTCCAAATTATTAGCAGACCTTACAACCAGAGAAGCAAAGTTGCTAAACAGACACAGATGGAGTCTTCTCGGAGTCAAAAGTTTATAGGTGTGGAGAGCTGTTATTTATCATATCTGAGCTATAGTTTAAAGAAGGCAGGGGAATGTAGGTAATCAAAAGATAAGAGGGATAAAGAGTTCAGGCTGACCTCTGTGCATCTTACTATTGAAGATACTTTATGAGGATAAATGAGAGGTCATGAATTACAAAGGGAGGTTGTTGGTGCTACTGGTGTACCGTAAATGGAAAGAGTGAACACATGATTCTGATTTATGCAAAAAAAATTCCCAAGCCCTAGTTCAATCTTTGTCCAATCTCTAAATCAAAGCCACCCTTTGTACCTAAAAGCTCATTTCTTTTCTTTTTTTTTTTTCTTTTTCTTTTCCTCTCAACACAACAGCAACTTGCAGGTTTTGTCTTTGTGTACCTTCTACTGGGGTAAGAGCTAATACCATTCTGATGAGGTGACCTTCTTAACCCAACATTATCTCAGCATTTTAGCAAAGTGAAGATTAGGACAGGCTCTCGGTAGTGATGGATGCAGAATGTAACTTCAAGGACAGCCACTGGCTTGTGGGTTGCAGCAGTCCTTCCCACTTTCTCTGAGACTGTGAGAAGGGAAAAGCAACTTTTTGTAGCCCTGATCTGAACATTGATTTCGTTCTTTCACCTGCACTAATTTCTAGGCCTACGATAACCTATTCCTCTATTCCCTGAACACTGAGATACACGTCATGTTTCTCACATTTCCCTTTTTGCAGCAAAGGTCATAATTTTGCCACTTCTTACTAATGGTATGTGTCTACACATCCACCCAACCCACAAAGCAGCAAAATCAAGAAAGTGGAAAATATAAATACTACTTTTATACAAATATTGCTTTTATACAGTACTTTTACATAACATTTTAATAGAAATATTTATTTCTTAAAATGATATTTCCTGCTAAAGAAGTTTTTTTTTCTCCACTTCTCTTTTTCATGCCTTCTGAATTTTTCTTTCTTTTCTTAACTGCAGAAAAAAATAAATGCCTGAAAGCCCAAAAAACAGAACAAAAAATGGAATGGTGTTCTGGGTTAAAATTTATTGTTCTTTTTTGATCTCCACTGCCATTGCAATTAACTGTTTCAAATACAGTCACATAAAGGGTTCAAAGGAGTGAAGATGTCCTTCCATATCTCATTGAACTGCATTTATTTCTTTGTGGTTTACATTGCTAAAAAACTTTATCTCAGATCCTAAGGAATTTTACCGGTGATCTGATAAAATTATTTTAAGGGTGTTAAAGAGGTAAGATCACACTTCTGCTACAAAGGCAGAAACAGGCAGGCATGCACTAAGTGTGGGAATTGCCAGATGCTTTCATTTCGAATAGAAGTAGCCTTTTCATTCCCATCACTTTACCCCACATAACCATTACTTGCCTGGGGTCACACCCAAATCCCACATCATGTCACTTCTCAAATTCAGAAGATCTCTGTAAAGCAGATTCCCTGCTGCTACACAGAAGAAGGGCGGGCAGCGGTGAGAAGAGAGGACTGCAAATCTCTGTTAGTCCCTGTACTTGGCAGAAAGTTCGAGCAGTTCATAAAATATTTGAGTAAAGAAACATGAATAAGTTCTCAGAAAGAGAAAAAATCTGCCAAACCTGGTTATTCTTAACTAGTCGTAGGCAATGGACCACAGAGAGTTTTCAGCCAGCACAGTGGTCTCTCTCTTGGGACCTCAACGGAGAATTTCACCTGCAATTCCAGCAAACACAATGTATTGAAGCTCTGGAAAGTCTGAGTTCAGTTTTTACTGGTGGTGAGGACAGTGTAGAATCTGAGTGAAAAATGCTGAAGCTGCAAAGTTAGACATACTGTCCAAGATTCATTTTTTCTCATGTCAGTACCACTCCCCTGTGCCACTCGCTTTCCTACATCCAGCCTGTCACTTAGACCACCATGAGGAAATGACAACCACACATCCAGCACTAGCTATTTTCTGACAGTTTAAAGCAACCACTGACCCATTCCAATATCTTTTTCACATACAGGAGATAGAGATCTCAAAAAGTGCTCCTCCAGGAGCACACCCTGGAGTTTGCACAAGTGGAAGAGAAGTCCTCCTTTGACTTCAGTCCTCAAAGGTAGAAATATACTTGAAGGCAGCAGCTGCTGCAGGACCTGCCTGTACTTTCTGTTATTACGGAGATTTTTGAAGCATAAGGGATAAATTTATTTTAATGAAAACTCACTGTACCAGAAGCCCTGATAAATATGGCACAGCTAGGAGCAGGAATGGACATTCCTAGCAAATGTTTGAATGTTACTTTTTTAACTTGCAGGATGAAAAGATCTTCTGTGCCTGGGAAGTTGTGTGGATGGCAGGACAGAACCAGATGTTTGCCTAACCCTCATTCTGATGTTTTTTCCACAAGATTTTTATTAAAAATGTGAACTAAAACAGCAGATAGAAAGTTTGGATGTGGAGATTCAACAGTTTTATGGATAGGTTGAGCAACACTTGCCTGGCATATTATATCATGAAGCTGACATGCGGAACTAGACTCTATAACTCGAAAGTTATAAAGTAGGTATGTTTATTGCGCGCAGATGCACGGGGGATCGCTCCTCCACAAGCGTGCATGCCCGAAGTGACGAACCATCTCACATTTATACAATGAACAAATGAATATTCAATTAACGCCTATACATATTTGTTACCTAAACCCCGCTTCGTATGTTAATTAGCTTATCAGTCCTTTGCCTGGAATGTGGTGGTCTTGCAGGTTTGTAGGTGATTCATGTCCTTGTGACCATCCGATCTTCTTCAGGTGATTGTGACCACCCGATCTTTTCCAGCAAGGAGACTTAGCACTCCCTCCCTCTAGATAGCATTTGAATGTCTCTCATCTTTTCTCATTCTCTTTTAAATAGCCCCTTTGTTAGAGGAAGAAAGGGCAGGCGTCTCCCCTTTGTTAGAGGAAGAGGGGCAGGCGTCTCCCCTTTGTTAGAGGAAGAGGGGCAGGCATCTCCTCAAAACTGTAGTTGTCACCGCACCCATGACTAGCCACCATACCCACATTCCTTAAGCAGACACATACAATCACAATCCATGTCCATTATCCCCATTTCACATTATTTCTCCATATCAATCCCCCCTTTTCTATTAAATTAAGTAAATTCTTTTACTTAAGCAGCCTTCCCGAATGATATAAAGCATCATACATAAGTGTTACCCTTTTAAACATTCTCCAAACCCACAAATATAACATAATGGTTAGTATTAAGGAAATTCCTAAACTGATCAATAAGATCACAATGGGGTGTACCATAGTGTTAAGAATTCCTGTTGCAGAGGGTGACCAGCCAAAGAGAGTATCCCACCAATTATGGTTTCCATCCTGTTCTACCTTTTTTAAAACTTTCTTGATCCCCTCTACATCATGATGGATCATAAGAAGAGTTTCATGTCCCTTTTCTTTGGTTTCTTCCAGTATACGTTGTAAATCTGCATGTTTTAATAGTTCTTTTATACTGCTTATATTTAGTCCTATGGGGGTAGGAATTATTATCTGTGATAGGGTAAAATTGGATTTTAAGAATTGATGAGACACTACTGGGGCTGAGTAACTAAAATCGCATCCTGTGACAGTAGTAAAATTACAAATACAATAATTTGAATACTGTGCAGTCTCCTTTACCTCTCCATCTATGGTTATTGTGTTACACTTAGTTCTCAAACACGCACATCCCTTCCCTGCATATATAATTACTGTTTTCAAGTTTGCATTTGGTCGGGCCTCGAAATGACATATTTTCTGATCTGTATCTAAACAAGTATCCTGAGCCATTATAGTATTGCTTTCACAGAGGAAGCCCTGCTGTTCTCGCATAATACAAGATTCTAAATCTACTGTTTGCCACTTGTCGCCTATCTTTCTGGCCCATGTTCTATGTTCAGAAGGATATAGGAGCACCCCATTATGGTTAATTCCAAGGGCTACAATGGGGTGTATGGTAATTATTCCTGCATTATGTATGGTTAACACAAAAGCTGTGATGGTGTGTGTGTTGGGGTCGTAGGTAAAGTTCACCATATTCCACCATGACTGGAGTTTTCTTTCTACCTCCGTAGCATTGTCCCAAACCATCTTTCGAATTTCCGTAGGAAATATGCCTTCCTCTCCTTCTCTTATTATGGATGCAGCTATTGATTGCATCCACATTTGGGCTTGGATACAACTTAGAGCCAGGGCGACGTCATCCTGTAAACCACTTAATGCCTTAGTGATGAGTTGATGATCTTCCATGTTTATTTGTTCCCACCTGGGGAGTACCTTCGATATCAACCATTGATGCGCCCCTAATGCTAATAATGAAGATTTTAGTGGTTGTTGTAGTTTTGATAGATCGGCTGTGGTGGCGGCTAGTTTATTCATTATCACCTCTGAATCTATGGAATTTAATACTCCCGAGTCCTGTTCCCAACATTCCAGTTACATCTCTCACTATTCTGTTTCGATAAATATTTCCCCTTTTTCTTAACCAAGTTGTCCATCCCTCATAAGAGGTTCGTAAGAAGGGGGAACAGGATGGCTTAGCATCAGAAACATTGACTTGTATTTGCAACTCTGTTCTTTTAAGAGACCATTCTGGGTTAAACAACATTTGTTGCTGACCTGTATTTCTGATTACATATGGTCCAATTGTATAAATTTTTGGATCTGGTTTAGTTAATTTAAGATCAAGCGTTAATGGGGTTGTTGTAACTGTGGTGGTGGTAGGAACAGTGGTTAGCATGATTGTTATTTTGATCTTATAAGTCAGAGCTGTTCTTGGGGATTCCTTTCCTAGGCATATTATAAAGATGGGCTCGGTTAAGGCAAAATTGTGCCAACATTCCCGTGAATTAAAGCACATGGTTGTATTTAGAAGGGTAAATTCCTTATCTACCTTTCTGACATTAATCAGGGTGTCTCCCGAAATCTTGGTGTTATCCTTTTCGTTATATGTTTGACACCCTACTTTTATCCTATTTCCTAATTTTCCCCATAATCGGTCGACTTTGTGTACATCCTCCCGGTCCCATTGATTCCTTTGGTACACCTCATTTTCAGAAAAAACCACCATAGCTAGTTTCGTCTTTGAGTCCACCTTTCCCATTATTCCAGTGTGTTTTTTCTGGGCATGATTCCAAGGCCAATTATCAGGCTCTTGGTTGTAGGCGAGAGAGAGGGTACAAAAAACCACAAATGGTTTAAACCCACAATTGATCATTTTAAGAATCTAAACGTTCCTCATATATACATATAAAATCTGTTTTGATCAAAAATATCTTTGTTTGAGTTGGGGCTTACTGATAACAAGTTGGGCAAGACTGGCCACTGGCGCAGTCCCAGACTCTTTTGTTCTATATTGTTTGTTGTGGTGCCCTTCCCATATGGTGGATCCGCAACCGCTCAGGTTCACTTACTTGCCACCCACATTGTTCCCATTTGTCCGAGTAAATTTGAGTTTCAGTTCTTTTTTATCTGGGGTTACTTTCCACGAAGTTGCAGGGGCTTTCTTAATCCGGGTATGGTGAATCCAAGAATTCTGTCCCTCAACCTTGATTGCAGTGTAGGTGGCGAGTAGGACTTGAAAAGGTCCGGTCCACTGTGGTTCCAGGGTTTTATCTGCAAAACACTTAACGTATACATAGTCTCCTGGTTGTATATCATGAACAGGTCCATCCAGACCCCTACTGCGTGTTCCCATCACATGCTTCTCAATTCTTATTAATTGTTTGTTTAGTGCCACCATATAGGAAGTCATTGTTTCTTCACCAATCTGTGAAGACATCCCCTTTTGTACCCCATAGGGTTGTCCATATAAAATTTCAAATGGGCTAAGCCCCTCTTTTGCTCTTGGTCTAGTTTGAATTCGTGTAAGAGCTAATGGCAAAGATTGGGGCCAAGTTAGATTTGTTTCTTGACCTAACTTGACAATCTGTTTGATTAGATGACTCATCTTTTCCACCTGGCCACTCGATTGTGGTCGGTATGGGGTATGTAATTGCCAATCTATTCCTAGATGGTGGCTGATCTGTTGCACTATTCTGGACACAAAATGTGGTCCTCTATCCGAGGACATTACCGCTGGGACTCCAAACCTAGGTATTATCTCTTGGAGTAGTATTTTGGTCACTTCCCGGGCTTTAGCAGTTCTGCACGGGAAGGCTTCTGGCCAACCTGAAAAGGTATCTGCTAGTACCAACAAATATCGATACCCCCCTTTTCTAGGAAGTTCTGAGAAATCGATCTGCCAATGTTGCCCTAGAACATTCCCTCTGCTAATGTTCCCTAGTTTTATTTTATTTGCTGTATTGGGATTATTGCGTAAACACATTTCACATTGCTGAGTCACCTGTTTTATTACAGTATACAAGTTTCACCCTTTCAATTTCTGATTTAGACTTTTATATAAAGTATCAGCTCCCCAATGCGTCTTATTAATAATAGGGCTGTGGTCCATATTAAATTGGATGGTACCACTATACAACCATCCCTTAAATAAGTCCACTTACTTAATTTTATTTTATAATTCATGTCCTGAATTACCTTTAAGTTCTCTTTAGAATAGTTTGGCTCTTGATCTGTACTTACAGTTTGGATTTTATCATCTGGTATTAAGGATAATTCCTCCTTTCCTACCTCCTCTGTTACTCGTCTGGCCTCATGGTCGGCCAGGCGGTTTCCAATTTCCAAATCAGTGCCTCAGAGTGGGCCATGCCTCATATCAAGGTCTGGCATGGCATATGTTCCCACCGCTCAACGCCTACTGGGTTGCAGCCAGCAGCGGAGCTCAAGATTCTTCTTGGTGGCAAACACAGAGGCCAACCCAGTCTTGCCCTTGACTATGGTAGGAGGCACCTGACCAACCTTATTCCTTGTACTTCGTTGTCAATGCAGTTTCATCTGCACATCCCATAACAAGTCACTGTCATGGCAAAACACACAGATTTACATTAGTAGATCTACTACAGAGTGTATTTTATTTCACTTTTTCTGCCAATATCCCCACAGCCTTGCTGACCAAGGGATATTGTTTTTATCTGAACTGAGCAAGCCTCCCCCTTATCATTTTACTGTAACAGGTAAAGCATTTTTCACCTTTCCTGGAATTTATTTTCAGATACACCTGGTTAAAAATTTCTTTTACTTCAGGGAGGTCCCCTTTTCCTCTTTTCTGTTGAATTAAAGATAAGCTCAATATTTCAATTACTTGATCGTATTTAACTTTTAATTTCATTTCCCCTTCTTTAAACGTCTAGATGTTCTAATAAATCTCATCCCAACAAAGATTTTAGTGAATTTGGCCTTCTTATTTGTTTTTTTAGTTTGTACTTTAAAGGTTTCAGGATGTTTTCCTGGTGGCCAGCAGCTCCCACAGCTGTAACAAATTTATTTATTTATTTATTTTTTACTGAAGTTTAACAAGTAAGTTGGTTTTGTATTCACTGAAATTCCACCTCATACCCATTCCCTGCCCTAGAGGGGCCGTTACCGGTCCTGTTGTACTGCAAATGCTGCAGCAATTGAGGTGACATTATCAGGTCCTTCTGCTCAATTGTCAGCAACAGCAACCCCCTCCTCCTCCCCAGCAGAAGGGTTCGGGGCAGGAGATGCTCTTCCTGCTCTGCAGGTTACGCAAGCCTGCCTCTGCAGCAGCACTTCTGTTTTGACTCTTTCTTACCCTGAATGCAAATCTGCTACTTGTTGCTTTAAGTCTGTGTTATTACATATCAGGCCTTCGCAGGCAAACAGAAAACATCCTGCCATGCATCCCAGCATGATTCAGTCGCACCTTCGAGGGGGTACGGGGGTTTGTACAAACTCACCCCAATACTTCAACACTTTCACAAGGTCTTTGATTCTCCACACACACACGCATGCCTCAGGTTTTACATACATCAGTACAAGTTTTTATATCTTACAACGTGTTTCATTCTGGTTGCTCACACGCCTCAGGTTTTACATACATCAGTACAAGTTTTTATATCTTACAACGTGTTTCATTCTGGTTGCTCCACAGAAGGAACCGCAACCTGAGCTTTTTAACACAAAAATTTCAACAAGAACATCTTTCTAGTTTAGGTCTCAGTTTTTTCCTATCCTTTTCTAGAGCCACAATCAAAGATCAGGTGATATTAATCCGGCACTCTTTCTAGTGCTAGTACCATAGGATCCCGTGGGGGTACTAATCCACAGTCCTTTTGCCACTCAGGTTTGTCCTGGAGGACGAAGAACATGTCTGCATACGATACTTCGTCCCATTTTCCTTCTCTTCTCCGACACAACATTAATTGCAGGAGAGTGTTATAATCTAACGTTCCTCCCTCCTGAGGCCATTTCGCATCACTCTCCAATTTATACAAAGGCCACCACTGATTACAATATTTAACCAATTTCCTTCTATTTTCGGTACCACCCTGTCCTACGGTATCGCTCCAATGTTTTAATATACAACCCAAGGGCGATTTTTCACAGGGCTTACTCCTTCCATTTCCCATTTTGCAATTTTAATTACTTTGTTTTTCTCCGGCCGCCTTAGCCACCCAAGGTCGGAAACGCGGATAGAGCTTTTTACTCGTTTTGCACTCAAACGCCTGTCTCAAGCACTCTTGCACTCACACTTAGTCAAAATAATTAAGCTATACACGGAAAATCAAAATGCGCATCTCAGTCACACCATTCACACTCTCCGGGCAGCCCGCAGTCACACAAGCAGTACGTTATACGGTACCGTGCACTTATGTACAAACTCTTAGGAACACTAACAGTTCACAAAGTATGCATTTCAATGAACAATTGCCAATAAACAAACAAAAACCAATTTTTCCTGGTCTTAAGCAGAGTGTTAAGTTTTCCGCTATTTGCCACGAATTACCAGAATGTTAATATTTTTCAACATACGTTTCATAACTCCGAGTTTTGAACATATAACAAGACAACACATAGAACAAACAAGACACAGAGCGCTATTTCAGTTGTTACATTCCAGGAACTCCCCAATTCTTAAGACAACCTAAAGGAAGTTTTTAGCTTCCTCTTTTTCCTACGCAAAAGTTTCCCTTTTACTTTTGCTGTGAGGTCCCTCTTGTTCCTGTGAGATTCCGCCTTATTCCGTCCCGCCCCCCGCTTTCCGTCACGAGGCCTCCGGGCTTTTAGGAATGGCAGTCACCTCGGGTTTGCTCGATCTGCCCTCAAGATCGCTAGCGGCCACCCCTTGGTCAGCAAACCCCCTCCCAAGGTACCTTTCCTCCTGGGGACTACGCTGCACGCCGGACGTCTCCGTGCGTCTCACCAGCCGCCCCGTTACTAAACATACCGTTTTATCCGTGGATCCAGGGGTTTCTCTTCTGCTCCCGGGTGAACAGCTGAGAAGAGGAGGCTCCTGCGAGGAAATCTCCCGGGGCGCGCCTAGGAGCGTCCGCTCCGCAGCCGGTCCCTCAGCCGAGCAGAAATCCTCCTGCCTGGCTCACCAAAACTGACGTGCGGAATTAGACTCTATAACTCGAAAGTTATAAAGTAGGTATGTTTATTGCGCGCAGATGCACGGGGGATCGCTCCTCCACAAGCGTGCATACCCGAAGTGACGAACCATCTCACATTTATACAATGAACAAATGAATATTCAATTAATGCCTATACATATTCGTTACCTAAACCCCGCTTCGTATGTTAATTAGCTTATCAGTCCTTTGCCTGGAATGTGGTGGTCTTGCAGGTTTGTAGGTGATTCATGTTCTTGTGACCATCTGATCTTCTTCAGGTGATTCATGTCCTTGTGACCACCCGATCTTCTTCAGCTGATTGTGACCATCTGATCTTCTCCAGCAAGGAGACTTAGCACTCCCTCCCTCTAGATAGCATTTGAATGTCTCTCATCTTTTCTCATTCTCTTTTAAATAGCCCCTTTGTTAGAGGAAGAGGGGCAGGCGTCTCCCCTTTGTTAGAGGAAGAAGGGCAGGCGTCTCCCCGTCTCCCCTTTGTTAGAGGAAGAGGGGCAGGCATCTCCTCAAAACTGTAGTTGTCACCGCACCCATGACTAGTCACCATACCCACATTCCTTAAGCAGACACATACAATCACAATCCATGTCCATTATCCCCATTTCACATTATTTCTCCATATCAGAGTGTGGGATTAACACCAAATGATCTTTGATTATGGCTCTAGAAAAGGATAGGAAAAAAACTGAGACCTAAACTAGAAAGATGTTCTTGTTGAAATTTTTGTGTTAAAAAAAAAAAGACAGAGCTCAGGTTGTGGTTCCTTCTGTGGAGCAACGAGAATGAAACACATTGCAAGATAAAAACTTGTACTAATGTATGTAAGAACTGAAGTGGCGGGGTGGGGGGGTCGGGGAGTGGAGAATCAAAGACCCTTTGAAAGTGTTAACGTATTGGGGTGAGTTTGTACAAACCCGCTCGAAGGTGCAACTGAGTCATGCTGGACACATGTCAGGGTGTTTTCTGTTTGCCTGCAAAGGCATGATATGTAAGAACACAGACTTAAAGCAACAAGTAGCAGATTTGCATTCAGGGTAAGAAAGAGTCAAAACAGAAGTGCTGCTGCAGAGGCAGGCTTGCGTAACCTGCAGAGCAGGAAGAGCATCTCCTGCTCCAATCCTTCTGATGGTGAGGAGGAGGGGGTTCCTGTTGCTGACAACTGAGCAGAAGGACCTGATAATGTCACCCCAATTGCCGCAGCATTTGCAGTACAACAGGACCGGTAACGGCCCCTCTAGGGCAGGCAATGGGTCTGAGGAGAATAAAGGTGAATCTTTGATGGGGAAATTTAGATGTTTGAAAGTTGGTAGTGAAAGACTTACCAGGATGATTTAATAGGACTAGATAAAGGTTCGAGTTGATTGTTACTAGATAATCGTGATGTAGAAAAGTTTGATTTACAAATATTAAACCTAACCACCACAGTAGTTATGAAAAGTGATAATAACTGTCATTGGAAAGCTCAAACAAAACAGGAGGAACATGTCCTGGAAACCCAGGACAAAATACTTGTTCCCAATCTGATGGATGGAATGATTAAACAGACATCTGTAATATATGGAACACGGTGCAGATCCTGCCTGAAATTTCTAAAGACAATTTCTCATGGAGTTTTGAAACTATATGGAACAAACTGACTTCGTGGTTACCTAATTTGGAATGGTTAAAGCATACTTTTGTTATAATACTTATTTTAATAGTTTTAGGAATGATATGTATGTTACTTCAATGTTTTGTTTGGTGCTGTGGAAGAATGATCATAAGATATGATAATTTTCTGTAGTCGTAAAATAATTTACAATAGTTGTTAGAAAAGGGGGGAATGAATAGTAAATGCTGTGCCACTTATCTAAAGGATGACACACCTATGTTTAGCTAAAAGTCGGGAAATGTCCAAGGACCCTTATTGTCAACATGACGGATGTACAGACTGCTAAGTCCTTGGGTTGGTTATCTTTAGAAAGGACATCTGGTCTAAGATTCCTGTTGAACATGCAATGTGGCGAAGACAAAGACTTTAAACATGGCCGCTAAGGAATAGAGTCTGCGCAGAGACAACTCCTCAAGGACATTGCGCAGGCACGAGAAATGTAAATGAATTCTCAGAATTGTAATGAATATGTAAATGATTTCCTGGAAAGTTAATGAATAGGTATGAGTTGCTTGTATAAAGGGGGGACTGAAAAGTCCCCTTGGTGTGCATGACTTTGGAGGAGCGATCCCCCATGCACCCAGCGCTGCCGAATAAAGATAACCTCCGCTCACTCAAATATTACTGACTGATTCTTCAAATCAAATGGGAAATACTTGATCATAAAATTAGCTCCATGAAGGCAATATCTGCATCCCATGTACCTGCCTGTGTAGAGTTTGAAAATAATTTAATCTAATAAAAAGTATTTTTTTGTCTCCTAATGCACTATTACCATGTGGGGGAATCAACATGATCTCTGGAGGGAGTGGGGAAGAAGACGTAGTCATTGCCCTCCTCATCTGAAACCTAGGGCTTACTGAACTTACTCTGAAGAATTCCTGGCTAAAAAAAATGGTTAATTTCAGGGATCAGCTCTCCTACACCAATTTCCAGCACAGCCCAAATACTAAACCAAGACTAGTATGTTTTTCTTCTGCCTGCAGTACAGTGATTTAAATAATTACTTCACCAATATTTGAGTGAGCGGAGGTTATCTTTATTCGGCAGCGCTGGGTGCATGGGGGATCGCTCCTCCAAAGTCATGCACACCAAGGTAGCCTTTCAGCCCCCTCTTTATACAAGTCACTCATGTCTATTCATTAACTTTCTGGGAACTCATTAACATATCTCCCACCTGGACAACAAGCACATTCCCATTCAAGGATTTAGTATATCTTAAAGTTAACAATTTTAACATACCTTGTTCCTGGACAATTAGCACACTCCCTATGTCACCCAATTAAGGATTTAGCACATCCTCAAGTTAACACTAAGGGTCTCCTCAGATAAACATAAGCACACTGTTCTTTAAATAAATCATATATGGCCCATTATTCAACAGCACAAAATATATGGGAACATCAGAAGTTTACAGTTGTGGGTGAAATGGCATGTAACTAGAGAAATGCATATCCTGAACATCATCATAAAAAAAAATAAAAGGAAGAAAAAAAGAAGTTGTGATGAAATCTAACAGAAAACCACTGTGATTCAAAAGTCTTTTAAAGAGACAGCAGAAAAAGAAATACTTCCCTTACCATTGTTATAAATTCCAAATCAATTTTTAGTTTTATATGATTTATTTATGGGGTTAATAAAAGGCAGTTAAACAGCACTGGGTGCGCGGGGAGTCAGGGCTCCTCTAACACACACACGTGTTACATCGGGCGGCTGGTTTTTATGTTCCTAAGCTAATACGTATTCATCACTACTTCTAAGAAAGGCAGGGTTATTACAATTAGTTTCTTGGGCTGAAGGCTCACAGTCTTCCTCCCAGGCTTTGTCCTCCAGTCACCCTCCAGTTTCCTTTTCTTCCTTATTTGGTAATCTCTTGGCTGGATGTCAGAGACTTGTGTAGCATCCGGTGCAATAGTTAACAGTCATTTTGAAACTCCTTTGTTCTCCTGTCCCCTAGATCCAGGTCCCAATATTTACCTTTTAAACACTTTATTGACACGAATTGCTGGACCATTTCTTTACACCATCAAATATTATGATGGAGATACCTAGAAGATTGACACTGCTTTGCAATGCCTGGGACTGATGCGGCTCCAGACTACACTGACATTTAGGTTTTTGTGTACAAAGGGATAAGAGAAACCCCAGATAGCCAAGGCATCCTTAGAGTCTTGGTAGATACAATACAGGGCCCAAAAAAGACCCCTACCCTTCTGCAGTGGTGGATGGAAACTATGTGGGATACCCTGAAAATCCCTACCTGGTACTCTACACCTTGTATTTGAGCAGTGATTCGGACAATAATCACAGCCGCTGAATATAGAGGGAGTTAAGACACCACCCTTACACACAGACACCTCTATCCAGGCTATTTAAACTGAAGCAGAATCCTACTCCTCAAGCATTTCATACAAATACATATTAAGAGAAAATCACATTCAAAACTGAGTTTATTTCTCCGAAACTTTACATGGTGGCTGAAGTCTGAAATGCAAACCCGGCAGCTGGCCCGGCTCCTGTAACACGAATCACCAAACCACCTGCCATAGGTTTTGGGGGAAATAAAGTAGATCCAGGTTTCCCCATGTGTGTGTTCCACAATTAAGTTCTGGTTATGGACTAAGGGAGAAAAATAAAGCCAGAGAAAGATGTTTAGCAAATGCATAAATGTAACAACCAAGAAAAAAACTCATTGTGCTCCACTCTCCAGGTCTTACCTGTGCTGATTCTTTTTAGGAGGATTCCAATATGATCAAACAGAGAGAGTAGAGCAAACAAATGGAAAACTTCTCTTTAGAACTATTGCAAGTCTTTTATTTCTAAAACAACTCAGGGGATGATGGGAGATGGATTTCCTGAGAGCTGTTAGGGGGAAAAAAAGAAAGAAAAAAAAAAACCAGAAAAGGCTAGGTTCAACAGGTACATTAATCAAGTCATTCTCTCCATCTATTCCTTTAAAGTGGTTACCGTCCGGTTACCTGATCATCTCTCATCCAGCCATCATGTCACATGCTCAGGAGTAAGAAGATATCATAGTGACTTCAAAGGTTTTGGCTATTTTTCTTTAAAAAAGTAGAATATTGCTAAATTATTTCTCATCAGTCCATGCCCTGCTTACCTATCTTAACATCCAGACAGATAAGACTCCCTATTGCTTTTATTTAGTGGAGACAATATTATAGAAATTCACTTTGGCTGGCATAATATTTTTGTGATGTAAATACACTTGTGCTATTGCTTTTCAGTGTCTTGTAATAGCACTTCTGCAGTCACCCACACCTAACTTCTCCACTCATTTACCAAGACCTTGTGCAATCTTTCTGAGCACCACAGTGAAAAAACAATTGCATGTAGACATTGACAAATTTTTTGGCCAAGATTTTCTGTGGTTTCACCTGAACAAGGTACCCACCATACAAAAGATGGAAAGGGATTTACTGGAAGAGGTGAGGAACCTTTGGCAATGTGCTGTAAAACCTCTGAGACACCAGACTGACAACATCAACCACCAAAAAAATTGGCTTAAGTGCTAAAGGTTTCTTATGAAGTCCTATCTCCTAAAGCCATAGGACTGCATTACAGAGGGAGCTTGCTTTTTTTCAAAAGATAGCATCTTTGCAACTCTTGTGAAGGAAACATGCCACAAATAAAGCTAATGTACAAGTGTGAGCTGGCAAAAACCTTGAAACCCTGTCTCTCACTAGGAGGAAAGAGTGGTCTCCTCATGCAGTCACCTAGATGCACCCACAAGAACCATTCCATTAGGAGAAAGAGATTTACTTGATCAGCTCTCATAACTGCTGCAAAACCAAAATCTTTGTATATGCACATCCATAGGAAAAGATAGTGCTTACCAAGAGACCTGTATGCACCAGACGGGCATAATAAAACAAAACAGAGAAAAAAGAAAATCATCATACCTTTCTTTTGGGGGTTTGGGGAACTTTAGCATAAGAAGTAACTGATTTTCCCAAGTGAGAAAGGAAGACAGTAGCAGATCTGGGAACTCCTCTTAAATGCAGTGAATGCCTTCATCACATTTCCATCTCTGCTCTTTCAAGTTAGCCAAACAAGCTGAGTTACATTTATCCAGATGCCAGTACAGATAAAGGACTCACTTGAAATATCAGAAAGAATATTATCTTACAGAAAAACAAAAAGAGCAAAAAATATTGTTCAGAGAACTAAATCTCACGTGAAAAGAGATCATGCTGTAAAGAACAAAAAATGGTCCTGGGAACAATCTGAAAACCTAAACCAGTTGGTGTTTTTCAGGCCACATTGGTCCTTCATGATGCATTGGAACCATATCCTCTCAAGGCTTATTCCCTTCCTTACACCCCTGAGGATACAGAAAATTAGTGAGCATATTCAGGGAAAATCTTTGGCCGATGCCTTCATGAGATTTTTTACTCTACAAAATTTTTATCTGAATCTGCAAAAATAAGATCTAAAATGGAGGAATGCATACTACAATTTTCCAAGTCTTTGCAGTCCTTTTGTCAGACTGGTCTCTGAAAACTCAAGCTTTGTTTCAAATAAAAAGTGCTGGATAACATATGTTTTTATTCGTAACTATGTAACTACAATCTCTGCTGATGTTTCCAAAATACAAAATTCCACCCTTCAGAATGCCTCCTTTTTAATTATTGGTGTTTAATAAGGATAAAACTCATCTCTAAACTTTCTTCTTCCCTCCCAAAGCTGAAGATCGGCTTTTCCCACTTCTTTCATTCTCTTACTTCCACTTCATGATGGGATGGGAGTTTTCCTTAGAGGATCCAGTCAGGGTAGGAAATGTGGAGCAGCATCTCTGGTCTATACAGTGCAACTTCACTCCAATCCACAACTTTGGGGATCTGCTCTCCATTCTGAACTGCAGCTTTACAGGATTGTGGAAAACTAAAATAAGATATTTTTTTCCCCCATTTAAGCTTCCTGAGTAGGGGCATTTGAAATTCATGTACTTCAAATTATCAGAAAAAGATGTCAATGCGAAAATCATTTGATCAGCACATTATGTTCTGTTGGTGAGATAATCAAGGTTAGAGCAACTGCTTATTACCCAGCACAGAGAGCAAAGTCACCTCACCTTCCTACTAATCAAATCCTAGCTGAATGCAATTTGAATAGTTTTGAAAAACAAATAAGACCCCTGAGGGCAAACAGAGTTTCTAAAACACGCATTGCAGAGTAAATAGAACAGCATGCAGAATGTTTTAAGCAAAAGCCATTTGCCGATGGGACCCCCTTGAAATATTTTTAGCAGAGAAATGTCATCATAATTTTTAGAAAATGAGAAAGAAGTTCCACAGAACTTGGAGGGAAATTATCATAGAACATCAAATAATAAATGTCCCATGTGTGGGCCTGTTTAAAACCTGATAAAAAATGTCATCTGTAAGACAAATATAGAAACCAGTAGCATTGTCTGGTGGGGAAAATGCATGTGGGGAACGGAATCAGGTTCTCTCAGGTAACAAGGATCAATGTGCAATACAAATACTTTCTCAGTACTCAGGTGCCTCCATACCTCAAGTTTAGCCCTTGGTTACTCTTAGCTCCCCACAGAAGCACAGCTAGCAGGGCTAGAGGAGATTTTAGAACCAGGTAATTGTTTGCCTACCACAACTGTACTTAAACATTTTTTGACAGAGTTCCATCTAAGTAATTTGTAAAAACCTCCAATCACGGGAGCTCTACAGTCTCTCTGTGCAATGTATTCCCATCCTTAACAGTCCTTACAGTTAGGAATTTTTCCCTAATGTCCAACCTAAATCTCCTTTACTGCAATTTCAGCCCATTAATGCTTGCCCTAGCCCCAGTGGGCATGAAAAATGCTTGATTAATTCCCTTTCTGCAGCCATTTTTACATGTTTGAAGATATTTATGTCTCTCTTCACTCTTCCCTCCTGTAGACTAAACAAATTCCACCATGCTGAATATTCAAGATCTCAGTGGCTATTTACAAAGTGCTCATATATCAGGGCACAGGAGACCTGAATGACTGTCTAAGCTCCTTGGCAAGTAATAGGTCTACTTGTCTGTCACAAGGGAACTATTTAGGTTGAAGAAAAAAGGAACATGAGTGAGCCTGAGGTATTTTAGGAACCAGTTCAGATGCATGCTGTGTATTCATCCCAAAGATGTAAACAGATACTGTCAAATTATCCAGCCTCACCCACAAGAAGAAAAAAAGAAAGGAGAGCCAGAGTGAGGTGGTAGATTTTTAGGAAGGGATGGGAAGATTGTCTGGACTCAAAAAGATGTATTTGTTGCTGCTATTGAGCCTGCTGGAGAGGTGAGAAGCTGAAGAGCATTGTTGTGTCCTGGAACCTCTGCCTTCCATCTAGAGCACATCCATGATAGCTCCGCTGAGGATCTAAAAAACATCTGAAGGTCATAAGGTGCCCCTGCAGCTTATGGACTAGCAGAAGATGAAGTGGAGGGGTTGCCATGTTGTGTCAACAGCAGACTGAGTACCAGGAGAGGCACAGCTTCACAAAGTACTGAAGGATACATCGCTCCCTTCTCTCCTCTTTGTGCCAAGTGTAAAGTCCTTTTCTTCCTCTTTGTTTTTAATGTTTTGGCTAATACAGACACATGGCACTGGGCATACTTGAAAAAAAAGAAAATCCACAGGCAATCTTTCCTTCCTGTTGAGAGAACGAGCCACACTTGACATATCCTAACTATATCACTTAGAGTTATACTAGAAGGTGCTCAGCTACCAAAGAGATGGGAATGGAGACAGAAATACAGTAGGTCTTAGATCTCATTATGCAGTAACTCTGGATTTGAATAAAACCTAGACTGCCTGTCAATGATGGTGTTGTAACGGGGTGGTGTGAAAAGGGGAAAAGATATAGTGTTTCCTTCTCACGACTAATTTTTGAAAGAATACTTCCAGATAGATAATTCTGATAGATTTCTAGGGAATTTTGTCTTAATTCTACACTGCCTTTCTCCTGTTTCTAACTCAGCACCTGAATGTTTTGCAGAAATATTAAGCAATGTGACTAAGCATCTGTCAGGTGTTTGCTCTCTCCTCTTCCCAAGGGCAGAAGTATGAGTGTGTATAAGCGGAAGCAGATGGCAGAGTAAGCATATTCTGTATACATGGATGTGGTGAATGCAGTAATAGTGTTTGAATACCAAATCCTCAATAGCTTTATTTTAAATAGCAGCATATCAAGCTGGGGGGATGAAAGCTGTGGAAATGTCTTGGGGGAGAAATCTGTGCAGGAGAGGAGGTGAGGGTCATTCCAGAGAGCTGTACAGTGCAGAAGGGGATTATTTTGCAGTGCTGCAACCAAAAAGTACCACTGGATTAATTCTCTAATCTGCAAATAGAGAATCGGTTAGGTGCTATCAGGGTATAAAAAAAAAAGCGGCATAATTCAGTTTCTTTTGTAGAACTAATAGGCAAAACCTGCCAGCTGAGGCGTGAAAGAGATGTACCCAGCGCGATGGCGAGTGGGGAGGAAGGAAGCCCAGAATGGGGGGATGCTCAGACAGATCTAAGAGAGAGAATGGCAGCTGAAAGGAAGGGGCTGGTGATTAGCCTTGCAATGTGGACACTTTATATTTGCTCTTTTTATTCTATTTTAGTGCACTACTTTGGGAGCCAAAGGCTACCATTTTGGCTGCCCTTAACAGTGAAAAGCAGAAATGTCTGAAGAACAGGGGCAGCTTTTCAGGACAGCAGGATAAGCATGAGCGGCTATGAGTGCACAAGGTGGGCCAGTGAAACCTGATGGCCCTGCTGCTTGGCAGGGTAGAGGACAGAGCCCTGGGATGTGACAGCTCCAGCTGAGACTTTCTACGAGAGGCAGAAAGCAGCCAGCATCCCTGAAGTTGCTTTACCATGATGAGGGAACTTTAACTGGTTGTTGTAATTTGTGAAAGCGGTAAGTAGATTATTGCATTTTATTCAATTTCCTCCCTCGTTTTGTTTTCTTGTCTCCCTTCAGGAAAGCGCACATCCTTACACACTTGATTACTTGTTTGCAAATGGGAAGCACTTTTTATTGAGCACCCAGATGGTATAACATGCTCATCATTATTGTCCAAACATGAGCAGTTTGGATGGAGGCTCAAGGCAGTGATTATTAATAAACCTTAAACACAGTGAAACCTCACTAATCAAAGCCTAGGAAAAGGTTACAAATACATCCCACTTTTTTTTTTTTCCTTTGTGAGTGCTAGTGCCACTACAAATGACCTGAATTCCCTTCTGATGGTGCAAACACCAGGTGCTGCTTGGTATGTTATGGGAGAGACATGAAAAAAGTCAAGGATGTCAAATTATTACAAAAAATTGGTTTTCTTCTCTGGACTTATATTATTATATTTTTTGGGGGGGAGGGATACTGAATTGGTTTTGATCACTGAAGGTAGGCGAGATCTGGGTGATTTTTATACTTCTCAAGTGATAAATATCACCTTTCCTTTTCCTAGTTTTATTACAAAGGCCAAGTGAATTTAATACAGGAACCTGTGGGGAGGCAGGGGAGAAGAGTAAGAGATTGCAGGACAGTATTAACTGTTGGAGAAAGGGGGGGTGAAAAAAACAGTTTGAAAAGATTCAATTAGGATAAAGGAACACTAATTCACTTGGGGAGTACGAATACTCAGCAAACAGAAAGGAGGAGAGTACAGAAATGACAAAGGCTCTAGAACTAAGAAAGGAAGAAAAAAACCAGAAGCTCAAGTCATATTCAGCTTGAGGATAATGATGCAGTTGGTGTTTGTTCATTTATAAATGTTTCTGGCAGAGCTGATGTGTTTGTGGGGTATTATATTTCTTTAAAATATTGTTCCCACTTTGCAAATAATCCAAAACTCATGAGTCTACGTAATCACTCTAGCACACAGTTCCATTGGGGTTGCCTATATTATTTTCCACAGACAAATTATTTATGTCTGTTATATCAAAGGGGTCAAATTCTTCGAGGGATGGGGCATGCTCATATTTTTATGCTGCTCCATGAGAAATAATACAGTAACACCACCCATAAAACTCAGCTCTATCTCCTCTTGTACTGAAGATTATAGGTGTATCAAGTGAACAGTGAATGCTGTACCACTTATCTAAAGGATGACACACCTATGTTTAGCTAAAAGTCGGGAAATGTCCAAGGACCCTTATTGCCACATGACGGATGTACAGACTGCTAAGTCCTTGGGTTGGTTATCTTTAGAAGGGACATTTTGTCTTAGATTCCTGTTGTACATGCAACGTGGCAAAGACAGACTTTAAACATGGCCGCTAAGGAATAGAGTCTGCGCAGAGACAACTCCTCAAGGACATTGCGCAGGCACGAGAAATGTAAATGAATTCTCAGAATTGTAATGAATATGTAAATGATTTCCTGGAAAGTTAATGAATAGGTATGAGTTGCTTGTATAAAGGGGGGACTGAAAAGTCCCCTCGGTGTGCATGACTTTGGTGGAGTGATCCCCCATGCACCCAGCACTGCCGAATAAAGATAACCTCCGCTCACTCAAATATTGGTGACTGATTCTTTAAATCACAAGTATTCATAAAAGACCGACCATATCCCCAACTTTTTTAGTCTAGGGCTTAAATCTCTTTCCGTGTGTGCAAAACCACAACTAGGACCACTCCTAGAGAAACATGTCAAACTGCAGACAAACACACATGTCCTCACTTGAAAATGCCAGTGCAGGTAAAACAAAGGTAAACTGAAGACAAATTTCAGTTTTATTGCACCCTCTCAAAGGCAACTTTGCAGTGAGAGCCCAATTGAGCCTCTTTTAGGAAAGGAAATGCAGCAAGATCTGAATGACCCTGAAGTGACGTCATATAAGCCATGGTTCAGCGAGATACTGAAGCATCTGTCTAATTTCTAATTTAGGCCCAAATGCCTAAAACACAGAGGATCTGCATTTTAAATCAAAGTGTCTGCTCCCCAGATTAGATGTAGACATGTACCTAAGTGTCTTGCTGAACCAGAGTCAAACCTTAGACTGAACCCTACAATCCCTCTGGCTCATTTTAAAGCTGACCTTATAGAATTCATTATTTGAAAATAAGCTCCATTATTTTAATTTATGTTTATTCTCTGTTTTCCTCCTGTGACCACATGTCCCCTCTGGGGCCCTATGGACATCTCTCCCAGATTCCTGCAGCGCTCGCCCTTCCTGAACATTGCTCCACAAGGTGGCAAAATGCAATAAAGCACATACCTGCATTTCTGCCCTGTGGTTCACCTTAAATAAAAAAAAATCTGAACTAGATTTGATTCCCCTATCAATGGAGGCTTAAAACAGAGGAAAAACAGGGACTACTCTGAATACTTTTTATGTGCTTGCTGTTGCCAGGGAAACCATTCCCCTGGCATCCCAGTGCTGAGCATATTTTGCGATTCTAGCATTCCAGTTTTCAGAAAATTAAGACTGTATCATGCTATCATAGTGTGGAGAAACCATTAGGAAATGAGGAGAAACACTGCTTAAAATCATAGACCCAACTTTTAAAAATAATACGTTTATTGAGATTAGATTTTAAATGTTCTGTATGTTTATTTTATTATTTTTTAGGACTCAGCCTTGTAAAAAATAGATTAAGGTGCAAGGACGGACCCTGGTTCATGCTGAATATGCAGAAAAGGGTGCTGGTATCTAGCACTTATTTTCTCCACTGTAACACAAAATTAGCTGTGGAGTGTGCGGCAGACAAAGGTGACTATGAATAGCTATGATTACTTGTATCATGCCATAATAAATGTTATGATGGCATACGGTTTTTATGTGTGGGTAAACATATTAGGACAAACTTATCCCTGATGTGACTCTATTGATTTTGCTAGATCATCCAGGGAAAACTTTTCCATGGTGTTTCATGCCCAGACCTTTGATCTCCTAGAAGTTATTTATGAAACAGAGAGCAAATACAGTTTTCCAGGGGGACTCTGACATATGATCAAATATCAAGTGAAAACCCCATATTCTGTGTTCACACAAGCTGGAACCTGTTTTTGTATTGTGTCCTAAGTAACAGCAATAACATCAGTGTAATGAAATATTGTCAAAGATTAAGAAAAATAAAAGTTGGAACCCATAAGTAAATGTTTTAGGCATTTATAAATATATTTATCCAATAATCCCTTATTACCCTGGACATCATCTGCCCTATGGCCAATAGGGAACAAATTTTCTTTCACATTATCCCACCCACCACTATGTCCAAACCCTCACTTAGTAGAGTAATTCCAATTGGAGTATAAGGCAGCACTCACAAGAATATAAGCAATGGAGCAGTTCCTTTGAGTGAATACAGAATCTGTCTTCTACATCTTCAAGCTAATCTTTTTTTCATGAGCCCTGGGAAACACTAAGGTCTGCCAAGTACCACCAATAAGAGGAATGTTGTTCTTACCTCTGTGGCAGCTGATCACCATCTGCTGCCAAGAGATAAGGTCTCTGCTGGAATATAATTGTCATTGTCCAGGCTGGGATTCAAAGTTTCAAAGAAACACTTTTATGAAAACCTTTTCATTCGTGTATACGGAGTATAAACATACCCTTTAAAATAAGATGAGAGTGAGTAATAAGAAGCAGGAGCAGATGAAAATGTGAGGCAATTTGGACACCTAGGCTCTTGTTCTTTGAGGATAAATTACTGATACTTAGGTACTTCAAGTAGGACCACAAACGTGTCCAGACTGCTTTATAGTAAGGTTACAATTATTTTAGTAAAAAAGTTGAGATGGGAAATAATCTAATACAGAAATATACTACCCAATTCTAAGTATTTTCATATCATGACTATTCATAGGATTATAGAAAATGAACACTACATTTCCAGTTGCCTGGATACAGAGATGTTTATTTTACAGTAGACCAAAAGACATTGCCTTCTCATTCTTCTTACTTCAGTGTGCTAGAAAATATGGGAGGGCTTTATAGGGTTATTATTAAGTACACTCTCTTTTTTTTTTAAACAAGGAGGAATAACCTGGAAAGTTGTAGGACCTTGATTTAGTAGCTTTATCTTTATGTTGCTGGGCATCCTGTAGAAACATATGAAGTCTTGGAGATGTTAAATCACTGATTAGCAATTACAAGAACAGTCTTTGATGGTGGGATTTTGTTGGCTAAGGAATATGTCCTCAGAGAAGATCACACTGATCCTCGTCCTGCAGCTGTTGAGAATACAGTGCACATTCACACATCATATATAGGACTTGCCCCATAATGTCTGTGATGTAAATAAATACATGCACAAATATTTGCTAGAATTCAGAGAGGACAAACTGTCTTTGGTCTGGACTTGTATGCACAAACCTGCATTCTTTGGTGTTAAGAGCTTATCTTTCTTTCTGTCTGCTCCTCACTCCCACCCCAATGTATGCGTATAAAAGATTTCAGCATTTCTTGGGTTCTTTCAGCCTTCTGGTTTTAAAAAATCACATTGGTGCAAGGGGTATGACATGGGCAGTGGCTCAAGATATTTCAGCTCTTGGGGGTAAGAGGGCTTCCCCATGCTGACTTCTCTCTTGCTTTGTGTACGCAGTTCCAGAAGCACTGATTATTGTGCTATCTACAAGCTGTGTTCCTTATATGTGCTTAAAACTTAGACTTTGAAAGGATCCTACAGTTTTTGGTCTGGATTCCTCCTAACTAATGCTAGGTTCTTAAATGGGATGTCTGAATTAAAAGTTAAGAGGTTCCTACTTCTCCTCAGTAATTACAGAAGGATCTAGGGCTTCTTCAAGATAATTCCTCTCTCAGGTGGTCTGGCTATCTCAGAAAGTACCAATCACTTTCCAATGACCATAAAGGCATCCCAAGATATGTGGCTTCAACTTAGTTGAATAAATTTTAGCACCTAGTGAAGTGAATCTGAATCTATTTTTATAGTGTCACGGACCTGAAGAATTATAAAGTATTTTCTGTGAAGTTTCAGGTGAAAGTACTACTTGTAGTTGGACCATTCATGTCTGCTGGCCCCAGCGGAATTCAAGAGTCCCTGTTGTTAGGGACTTTACAAACATATTGCCAGTAATTCATCTTCCACATCATTGTTTAAATGAATATCACAAGGTGAAACTGAGATGAGGAATAGGAAGGTGAAATGTCCGGCTTGAATCCAAACAGCAGATCAGGGGAGTTGCAATCAATATCTTGGTCTCTTTACTACTACCCCAGTTCCCTTGATATTTTCATTCCTTGCAGGAGCCAAGAAACATACAGTCTTATCTATTAAAGAAATTCAAAAACCTTTTGGAAGCATGAATGCTTCTCCTATCCAGCCTTAAGAAATCATTCAAATAATTTCTTTCTGGATACACACACACACACTGTTCAGATTTGAATTTAAAGTTGGCTGGCATGTGCCCTGGTAAATTGTTATTCAGGAAAAAAAAATCTAAGAATAATTATCCAACAGCATGTGTGCAAAACTCAAGTAACCCTTTTTTTTAACATCTGTTTCACAATGGATTTTTTTCATAGGATTACTGTAAATGTTGCTTCGGCTACTTTCCAACGCACAGGATGATACCTCTATTTGGTAGATCCTTTTTTTTTTTCTTTTTTTTTTTGTGAATTAATTTTATTCAGGGCCAGTGATAAACAGATAGGCTTAAAAAGGGATACTTATTTCAGTCACCATTCTCCGGTAGTAATTTGCTGTCATAATTAAATAGAATAATCTGCAGGTTTTCCTTTTCTTAT
Source organism: Falco rusticolus (assembly GCF_015220075.1). Classification (NCBI taxonomy): domain Eukaryota; kingdom Metazoa; phylum Chordata; class Aves; order Falconiformes; family Falconidae; genus Falco; species Falco rusticolus. The sequence continues at coordinate 14,925,338 of NC_051209.1, read as the reverse complement.
TACACATCTCCATTTGTGTCTCAGAGTATTTGAGAAGCTGATCTCGGACTCCCTAAGTATTGCTTGTAGATAATGTACACAAATAAAGATTGACCCTGTGTTAGAGCTTTCAGAAGAATAGATAAAGGATGTGAGAAAGTGAGACTTATTGTAGAGCTGGGGAATTGAAACACAGAGAAATCCCACGAAGACAGACATACAAGCTTCACTTGAGGCACATGAATAATGGAATCACTAACTTTGTCCAAATAATAGCAGGGGGCATGGGGAGGTCTCTCCAACTGAGTGCGGTTTGGAGGAGAACAATTTTTTATTGAGGTGAGCTTAATTAGGAGTGAATAAATGAATAATTGAACCAAATGTCTAGAAAGAAGCCTTAACAATGCTGGCTCTGTGGGGACACGGAATATTTTCCTCAGGGGACTGGCAGAAGATCTGATACTTGAAACATTCAAAACCAGGCTGGATGAAGAATTGAAAAGTTTGCAGTCTGTCCCAGAAAGAAGTGCTCTGTAAGTGCCTTTAATGTAGTTTGTACCTTCTTCCCATTCCAGAATACTGTGATTTAATACAAGCAAGCATTCAGATCTCTATTAGAATTAGAATTACTGCTTAAGGGTCTGGTTTCTAATCAATATATAGGGATTTATAGACCTGATTTCAAATAAAGTTAATGCATGTTGCCTCTGTAAATTCTAAGTGATGTGAGACTAGACCACTTCGAATAAATTTTAAAAAGTGAGATTGTCGTGACGGAGGGAAGACACAGTCACTCAATATGAGTGATCAGCAGACTTCGTTTATTGTCCCTTACAGTCACCTTTTATGCCTTGTTATAATTAGCTCATACATATTACAAAAGTTAAGCTCGTTATTGGTTAGTTGCCTAAATATCAAGCCCGCCCCTAGTTTCTCTTCTGTAGTTATCTGTTCCCACCTGCAACATTCTTTACTGACCGCAATCTTCCTGTTATTGTGTAACAAAACCAGCCAAGGACAGTGTATTTTTGCTTTACTTCAGATAAGCTGAGAGCAATGTGCATTTTTGTCCAGCCAGTTGGACTATGTCTATGTGACCTTTTTCAGCTAGCCAGTTATCCACATGAGATTATTTACCTAATAGATCCAAAGAACTTCTCTGGCTCACATACCAATTTTAAAGCTGCATCTAATTTACCTGATAAAGGATAACAGCTCCTCTGGTGCTGTTAAGGCCTGTAGGAGAAGTAATTATACAGGTACTCATATTTACTTAAGGAACAGTGCATATTATTTAACTAATCCTTTGTTGTTCAGCTACAAGAGCTGCTGATGAATGCCTAAGGCTGAGTTTTGTTCTGTGATACGGATGGTCAGAACCTATTAAACAAAGAGAAACTATGCACAGGCATCCAAAGTCAGAAGCATTTAAACATACCTGGAAAAATGTCAAAATTTGGAGTGATATTGAAACCTAGATCTTATGTCTCAAGGATCATATTTCTATATAAGTGGAGTTTCCAGAACTGCAGTTTGGGGTATAGTTGTCTACAGCTATCCTAAGTCTTTTCCTAAATTTCATGTTTTCCATGATTGCGGATCCTCACTGTTAAGCGCCAATTAGAGTGCATCCTTCTGGGTCGCAGGCTTGTGGATTTAATCCTGCTGAAGATCAGAACCCTAATTCAGGACCCTGAGTTTATGCCTGAACCATGCAAGGGTTATATAAAATAGCATTCTTCTAACCTCTTATTCTCACTGAAGTCACGGAACGTGGCTGATGGAAACGGTCTTTGCTGGTGTCTCAACTCACCCAGGGCAGGAGCCACTGCTGAATCCCACGGTCTTACCGAACTCAATGCAACCAAAAAGCAATAGTAACAGCTGTAAATCACATCTTTTCTTTTTACCTACCATATTAGTGCTTTCTCAAGATCCCTTTTGACAAGTGGCATTATCTGGCACCTAGATGACTTGCTTAGGGATCATGTAGAGAAGCACAGCTGAGTGGTACAGAGAATTAACTCCAGTTAATACAAGGGATTTAAAGTTACCCAGACAGATGTGTGGACACTCTTATGTTGAAAGAAAGTTTATCCTCCAAAGAGTTAGGCTGATTGACCTGATGTCACTTTATTTCTGAATGACAGTCTTCATGCAGAGTCTTCATCAGCTGCAATTACAAACATTTAATTTCTTCTTTTATTATTATTTATCTTTCCAGGTGGTGAGCAGACGAGCTCTCAAGATTGTCTGGTTTTAAGTAGCAATAAAGATATTCCTTCTCCAGGACCAATAACATAATATTTGTCCTATCAGTTTCACATGCCATGTTGCTTATTATGGTACAAAACTAATGGGACAGAAGGGAATCATGTCACTAAAATATTATTCTGGAGCTGAAGGCCTGTGGGTTTGTATCAGCTACAACAACAATTTTCTTTTATATTTTTGCTTTGTATTCTTATTTTTTGAGGCTTTAGTCACCTCCTCTCATGCCACCTCGGTCTTATTTTAGATTAAGCATGGGGCTCCATCATTTGTACTGGTGTCTGTTACAACACCTCCGATTTTGGCTGGGAGACTTTAGAAATTATTGTCATAGAAATAATACTCTAGATGAATGCCAGACAGCTTTCACAGATCTATTTTTAATAGGGAAAAGGAAAGAAGGAAATATTTCTGTGGGTGCCTTTCTGGGCACTCTCAGACATCTGTTGAGGTTCACCAGGAGCAGGATCTCACAGGTGGGTCCCTTTCCTTCTCAGCTGTTCAGGAGAAAATCTAAGATTCACACTTGGTGGCAGTGTTTGGCAGAAAATCTGGAGGGATCCCACAAGCAGCATCCATGATCCAAATGGGGGGCTGGGTTCATGTTTATTAAGATAAAAGATTCAGTTTGAATTTGTGCATCATCCTTCTGTGTGATAATCAAAGCTTTGTCAAAGTCTGCAGAAGTAATTTAAATGGCCATTAAAATAAAAAGAGAGAGAAGTATTCGAGCCACCCCCCACTGCCATAATAAATTCTGGCTTCGTGCAACTTTCCTATCCGGATCGGCAGAGCACATAAACAAATAAATGTGGGGGAGGTTTGCTGAGCCCCTGCTGCTGTAGCTACTGCTGCTGCCAAGCAGGGCCTATGATACCACTCTCTTGTTATCTGTGTTTGCCATGTTTATCTTGCACAGAGCAGAGGCATCAGTGCATTGCAGAGAGCAAGGTTCTTGTAAAGGAGATTGGAGATAACCAGAAGTCATTGGCAGGAGGGCTGTCAAGCAGCTCTATGTATGTGTGTGCACTTGTGTGTGTGCGGGTGCTTTGTAAAGAATATCTTGAAAAAGTACAGTGCAGGTACTTATTTCCTTTTCTTCAGCTTGGGATTTTCTTATCATGTGTTTTACCTAGAGTCAGACATAATGTTGAGGTTTTAACAATTAATCACATAAGATTGGATATCCTTTATGTTAGAATACAGCTAACTCCAGGCTCTGAAGGCTGATCTACCCCAAGGAATGGACACCTTTGCAACATCAAGATCTCTCAGTAATGCCCATAATTTGCACCTAAGGCTTTGGCTTTGCTTTATGTCCACCTCTAACACCAGGGACTGTTGGTATCTATTGGCATCTTATCTGCTTAATAGCTCTCTGCTCATCAGGGCATAGCTGTAAGCTCTGGCATCAGGGTGACCCTTGCTCGCTTTCAGAAGTTTTGGACTTTTTAATAAGTTATTTTTTACTTTATTCAAAGGAAGTAGCCTTTAACGATTACAGGGCTACTTTTATCCCCATTTCAGTTCTCTATTTATAAGCATTCAGGCTTTCAGCCTGCCAGTAACACTGCTTATAAACTCACACGTATGGGAAATATTTCAAATGGAGATGAAGTAATTTCACTATATCCTAAAATACCGTAAAACTAGCACAGAGGTTTCTAGTCCCAGAAGATGGATAGATGTGATATGTTCTTGGAAAATTACCACTTTAGTTTTCCCACCTCATAACCATTTTTGAGACAAAACTGAAATACTGGAAATGTTCGTGATGATAAGCTGGAAGGATGTAGGTTGACTCAATCAACATATTTTGTTTCAATAATTTAAGATGTGATTGATTGTGGTTTGGACCTTTTTAATTTTTAATTCTTTAAAGCAATAAACCACAGTTTTGAAATGGGAAATTCATTCTGCCACCTCAATAGCATTGTGTAGACATACAACATTTTGATCACTATATAATGGATATATTCTACAAATGTCTAAAGGTAGACATACAATACTCTGAAAACCCTCTTTTTACTCTGTATTAATTAATGCAATGATACAGGAGGAAAAAAACCCAAAACAAACCAAAAACCAAACACAAAAGCACACTGACTCAGTCCTACAACAGAGATATTTAGATTTTCTAGTTTTCCATACTGGAAAACTGACCACTGACAACAACAATCCAGAATAGGAAAATTCTTTCTGGAAGTGATTGACTAAGTTCCCTCACATCATGAATGAGGAAAACCTGCCTACATATACAGTGAATTTACCAGCCGATGCTGGCCTGGATGTGAACAGCCAAGCAGCTTGCATTTCCTTACCCAGAATAAGAGTGAGATTAATCCATGGTGGCATTTCAGACATAGGAGAATCCAGTTGGCAAATCCATCAGGTCTAAAACTAGAAAAAATGTCTGGAGAAAACCCAGCATGTTATCAGTTTTGTCCAAAGCCACCTGTGAAAAATAAAGAATTTATGAGAGTTTCTCGACTAACTGGGAAATTGTTTACAGGACAGTAATGGCTTGGCATGCTCAAAGTACATCCTTAAAGAGACAAATAAATGCTCATAGGATCAGACATATGAGCATTCTTGTGGTTTAAGAATTCACTGTGTGTCAAGTGATGTGGAGTAAATGTCTGATTGCTTAATCTTAGTTTATGCAAAATATGAAGTAATTTTGCATAGCTTAATGCATCACCAACAACGATTAAGACAAATCGCACTGCCTCTTACTTGCCAAGTGCGTGCAGAGACAGTTACTGAAAAACATTTGCTGTGGGTACCCAATTAAGTCATGATTAGATAGATCATCCCTAGGAACCTTTGAGGATCTCTAAGAAACATAGTTATGAAGATATTTGGGCATTTAGAGATTAAGATAAGCTCTTTGAAAGCACTTTCTCTAAGGGCAAAATCACCATCCAAATGACCTCGTCTGGATGACAGCTGGATAGCTGGTGAATCAATCCATGGACACAAACCAACATTTCAGAGTACTAGGTAGGGTGACCATCCTGGGTTTCTTCTGAGAAGACAATGTGGAGATATGCAGTGCATAACAAACCCATCTTTGTTCTTGTGGTACCTGGAAGACAGTCTAATTGAGGGAAAACCAGCATGGGACTTGGATAACTACACCTTGATAGACTCGAACTGCATACATTTCCATAAAGAAATGTTAGTCCTAAATTTTAAACTCTATGAAAATCCAGGAAGAAAGGAAAGGATCTCAAGATAATTCAGGGAGCATACATTATGTGGATTCTCAAAAAGTTTTAATCAGAGCCTTTTGGAGAACTATTCAGAAAAATAACCATTTTAAGCAACAGTTTAGGACTGTAGATTAAAATTCAGTAAATATTAATTAGAATAAATGCAATTACACATACATCTGTGAACAGAGAGGGGAATGAGCAAGACAAAGTCAATTAAAGGTAAATTTAAATTTAATTTAAATTCTAGATAGTAGAGATATTTTTTTGAGCTACTGAGGGATCCCTGAGCACTTTCTATTCCTGATTGACATCTCTTGCCCAACTCGTGCAAACTAACGGATGGTTTTGTGCGTGAAAAAGGAGTTTCCTATGCTCTATACCTTGTTCTGGTAGCAGTCTCCTCTGATACTATGATTCTCTCGCAGAAAAATAGCAGCATATATTTAGGGCATTAAAGATTAGGTTTCTACTGAAGAAGTAGTACATACAGATATTTTCCTGGATATTTTCCTGTATTACGATTGAAATTCATTCTAATGGTTTTTGAACTTATTTGAAACACAAACAAAATTGTTCCAGATAGAAAAAAAGTCGAACATTCAAGCTTGACAAACCTATAGTTATTTTCATCTTTTCAATGACAAAAAAAATTATTTCATTTTATCAAAAAAATGCCCTTTTGTGGACAATATACTATATGGGGAGAAAAATAAACCTTTCCCATGAAAAAATCCCAGAGTTCTATTCTATATAGAACTTTGCCACAAAAAAGACTAAAAAAAACCCCAAAACCAAACCTAAAAACCCTCCCAGTAAACCAAGGTTAATATTTTAAAGATGACATTAAAACACTATAAAAGATACACATTATTATATGCAACAGTTACATGGTTTTTTCCACACCTTTATAAAAAAAAGTCCACTAAGTCAGTATTTGTGTTTGAAAACATTTGTGATTTAGCAAATGTCTAATAACGGTATCATACTTTTCTCATGTATTGCAATATTAATAAAGTAGTGTGGAGGACGATGGAACTTTCAGTGGATTTCAACATATTGTGGAGGTACAGCTGCCTAATGACAGATGGAATTCAACTGGGATACATGTAAGGTTATCCTTATGGACAGAGGTACTCTAAACTTCTCATATGTTTCTCAAGCTGCAGGATTCTCTGATGATCTAAAACATTTGGAAACCCATGGAATGTTTGACTAAGATATCTGTTCATTATTTGGCAGTCACAGGAAAAGAAAATATGATTCTTGGTCGCGTGAAAACAAAAAAGGGATAGAAAGAGTTTATATAAAATATGATGCCACTGTGTTGGGAATAGTCACCTTCATCTGGAACAGTTGTGATTCCAGGTTGCTTTATTCCCATGGCAGTAACTGAGCCTACCTGCATACCCATGGTAAGAAACACTGTCCAACAGTGAAGAGTAAGGATTTTCTTTCAAGTAAGCAAGGAAATTTCATGCTGCAAAGCCTAGAGAATATTCTGAAGAAGAATTCAAGTTTAATTGGAGATTGCGTATCAACAAGATACTATTTATTCACTGCTCCTTTAAAGCTCTTGCCCTGAAGTTATAATAGCAAAGTGCCAACATATGAGATTAGGACTGAATAAGATGAAACAGCATCAGAAAACCTAACTCACCCAGTGGATTTTCCTGCTTCACAAAGTCTTCATGTCAAACATTATAAGAAGATTTTTTAAAAAAGAAAGATAAATCAGTCTTTTAGCAACAGTAAGTAGCACTTGCAAGTGCAGACAAAATGACAATGCAAAATGCCTGACATCAAAACATATCTGATAGATTCATAGCAACATAGTAAAGGGCGTACAATCCCAAGGCTCCCTATATGATCAGTGGAGAGTCATCCAGGTCATGACTGACAGGAGCCCAACTCAAGTGTACCGATTAGGTCCCCTGGGGGGCCTGCTTCCCACCCCTTATTAACTATAAAGGAAGCCTCAGGAAACGTGCCTTGTATTTTAAGGACTGAGTTGCAGCCAAATGTCAGGCAGCATGAGCACGCTTCTCACAGAGACTCAAGCCCAAGCAGTAATTCTTTCCTCTCTACAACACTGCATAACAGATGTGGTTGAATTAATTCATCAGCTAAAAAAATGCAAGTATACTCTAGTAAGTGCAAAGAGAATTGCGTTCAGAATGTTTTAGATTTGAGATTTTTCTCCATATAGACTATCAAGACAACCTGAAGCACTGGAAGCACTATTCTGATATTATCAGAGAAAGCAAATACAATGTTCATATGCTTCTTGAATTGGATAAATATTTCCTTTTATTTTAGTGAAGGAGATTTATAGTAGCAGCTCATAATGAATATGAGAATTTTATCTTCCTTTACCCACACAAGCCAATTAGATTACTGTAATATTAAGGAATGCTTTAATATAAAATAAACTTACTGGAGTATGAACATGAATGACAAGTTTGCTGTTTATGACAAGCTTGCTTAGAAAGAAAGGACACTGCAATAATGTGTTACATTTTCTATGTTGTCCTTTGTTCCCATAACTCATCCTCCTCAACCAAGGCACAGGTAAAATTATCCTTTCACTGTTCAATAAGACATGTCCTTAAAAATGGAATAGAGGAGTAGCATATGTTCAATTTAATCAGAAAACAATTTAAATTAAAATATTATACTGGGATCTATTTTGTCTATCACTGAAGTAAATTACAAACTCTCATTTAGTTCAACAGAAACAGAGCTGGAAAGGGCTGCCATACATGGAATGATAGATCAGTACAACTGATCTTTCTAATTAAGCCTGTCTGCAAGGTCACAAGGACATTTTTTCCCCTTTTTCACACTCTTTTCTTAGTATGATTCCAGCATGAAAAATAATTTCTTTAACTCCTATTTGGTATTGAATCAAATAGCCTCTGCCCAGAGTTAGCACTAGATTAACACTGTAAGAAGCAATAATAATGTTGCAAGTAATAGAACTAATACATTCTGATTTCTCAGTCTTTTGTCTCATCCCTGTTTAATGTTGGTGTCCAAGAAAGTGTCAGGCTTTCAAGGCATCTTTCTCATAGCAACATGTAACTGAAAAAGAAAAACCTCAATAATGTGGGTTTTTTATATAATAATATATATACAGCGTACATACCTATATGTGGAAAACCAACTTTAGGCAGCCTTTGTATTCACTGAGCTGATAGATGGCATAGACCAGGGGTCCTCAAACTATGGCCCGCGGGCCAGATATGGCCCCCCAGGGTCCTCCATCCGGCCCCCGGTATTTACAGACAGACAGACAGACAGACAGACAGACACACACACACACACACACCACACACACACACACCGGGGGTTGGGTGCAGGAGGGGGCCTGGAAATCAGGACCATAAGTAACAATCAGTTAGCTGAAAGGAATGTGCTCGAGCTTGTAGGCTACAAACCCTGGGAGGACAAGGAATGTGACTAGATAACAATTAACAGGATGAGTCATGCTGAGAAAAGATAAGGGAATGAGGCACAGATGGTGCCAAGGAGAAGTAACACCTTGCTGTTAATTGATGACTGTAAAAACTTACTTAAAGTGTCCTTTGTTTGTAGTTAACCACCAGTCAGGGATTGCCTAGTATGTAATGCTTAGCTTAAAGAACCAATCTGTTTAAAGCGCGCAGCTTCTGAAAACATATATAAACTCGTGATTGTGTACAATAAATCGACATCTTGCTTGCATCAAGCAATGCCACATCTCTTCATTCGCCACAGTTGGGGGGGTGGAAACAAGCAGCCACAGATGACTCCCTACCACTTCATCCTCGCGCTGGCCCCCTGCTTAAAAAGTTTGAGGACCCCTAGCATAGACAGTGACATGAGAACACAATTTATTTTATCCCATAGGAAGCATGCACATCACCTGTATCTCATTGAATTCCCTCTCTGGTCTGCAGTGGGGTGTGAGTCTAGTATCCAGACTTTACTTCATCATGGCACTTCAGGTAACAGGGTTCTTTAGGAAGGCACCTATATTATCAAACCTCTTCTGCTGGGAGTAATTTCTGTCATGGTCCATATGACTGGGATGTAAGAATATGACATGTGACCTAAGCATCAGCTACCACAACTAAGACTGAAGTCACTTAGTGTGCTTCCTCTTGCATCTAGAAATGTTCTAGTCTTAGTCCAGTAGCTAAAACATTTGGTAAGAACAAAAAGCCCAACAAAACTAAACCCAGAGGGTAATTAAAGGAGATAGGAGCTGCTCCACTGTAGGACATGTGGACAAAGTACCAGAACAGGATTCATGCGTCTTGGTTCCGATTCCCAGTTCTGCCACAGATTTCTTGTAGGACATGGGAAAAGGGTGAATTGTTAATCACTTCAAGGCCTGCTTTATCAATATGTAAAATATAAGCTATAGTTCTTCTTTCTTCCTCACTTGTCATATACATTTCTATTAGCTTTTCTCATAAGCAGACACCATTTCTTCTAGTGTTGCTAAACATCTAGCTACAAATTCAGCTGGAAATGACAGGCTGCAGCATCACAGGGGTATAGCAAACTTCAGACTTTTTTCAGGTAGTTGAATTGCCAGCTACATCTTCAATCTTCCCTTTCAAGACACAGGCGCTGTCTGCAGGACAAAGAATGTATCCTGTTGTGCAGGTTCTCTCAAGCCTGGGTTTCATTTCTGTGTTGATATTTGAAGACAAAGTTGCTTTTTAGTCCTGTGGGAAACAGAAACCAAACTTCATAGCTGTCTGTCAACTTGATGTGCTGGTGAAATATCTTAGGTTATGCTGCTAGAAGAGTTACAAGTTGCAAGGAGGGCTCTGCTGTGAAAATACTCTTAGGTGGGCTTCCAAAGTGCACCCTTTAATTGCACTGTCAGTCTAATAAAACATCACTAAAACAAGAAGAGGGAAGTTTAAGTCCATAGATCATTTGGTCTGTTCCAATATTTCAGGTTGATTTCTAGATATTGTGGAGACATTTGCAAACTACTACAGATCTCTGCATGCTGGTTTGCTTCCATTTGCCCTTTAAAAAGCTGCTATATGAATAGGTAACAGCTTTCCAAGCTGAAAATGAGTGTGAACCATTCTAAAAGTTCACAGGGAGTGTAATTTTTTTCTTCCCGTTTGTCAGGTTTACTGGTGTCAGTGCATTACCTTGTTTATCATTCATCTGTAAAATTATATTAAGGTAGCATGAAGAACTGGAATGTAAAACTCTGCAATCCAGGAAATTTACAAGTGCTGTGATTTCTTCCTTGACTCAACCTCATCATCTGGTGTTACTTTGGGATACAAAGTTTTGTCGAGGCAGCAAAACAGGACACATCTCTACCTACAGTGGATTTGGTAATATGAAAACAAGAATTATAAAGGGAAGAGATTAAGTCTAGAGCTGAAAGATACTGGGCACTGTAGCATCATCAGCCTTCTCACACAACAAAGTGTTGGGTAAAGATGGCCAAGTCACAAGGAAAAGGCTGAGTGCACTGATAGTGGCAAAGACCACTGGTACCAAACCTCACATTATTTTATGCTATTACGCCAGCCTTCGAAATGAACTCAGTCATTCATGACTAGCAGTGAGCTGGAGCTCTGAATGTTGCTGATGGCAGTATGCCTTCCCAGGGACTGCTGGGGCCCCTTCACTTTATGGCCCTATAGTTTCCACACAATAAGCTAAGTATGCCTAGGACTAACAAAACTGTTAGACTTCCCTTAATGTATATCCTGATATCATTAATATTATGATTCTTTATGATCTCTTGGATGAAGTGGATCAGTGCAGTGACAAGTTTTTTTCCCCTCTTAATTTCAGTGTTACCAGATGAATTTGGCATTTCTGGTGTTACACTGTGGAGGTATCACAAAGCGACACTAGAAGTGCTCTCTCTTTGTCCAGTACCCTGCAAGAGGGTACTCTGTTCTCAGCAAAACTTCATTGCTCATCCAGGGTCTGAAGATTCCTGCTGACATCCCACAAAAGGCAGCTTTGCTCTGTTCTGGAGGGCAGTGCATACACACACAGTGAGGGTGAGAAGGGAAACATCATGAGGTTCATCCATGAGCAAAGACTTCCAGATAGCACTACCTCAGGTAGTGCAAGGTGAAGGAGGAGTAGGGGGAGACCTTAGCAGAGGCACAACAGGGGCACGTAATCAGACCAGGACTATGCAAGGCCATGCAGAGCAGGGCATTGCACCAGTTTCATGGATGATATTATAGCTCAATGTCCAATCAGAGCAGTGTCAAATCATTTTAAATTTCAGCACTGCTGCAGTACAGATGTATCTCACCTGGCTTACCCTGTCTCTGTTCCAACCCATCTCTTTTTAGGTAGGAACATTCTCTGTGTTTATATGTTGTTACAACCCCTGTGGTTTTCACTTAGTTTAATCTAGATGAAATGAAGGAATCTAGGCGTTTAATAGCATTATTAAAAATACAACAGCAATATGTATATGCACATAGTGATACTGCTGAACGTTTCACAGATATAGTGCTAGTCCCTTGAGACAGGCAGTAAGATTTCCCTCAGGGATTGCTCCTAAACTCTTCAAGATGAAAATAATAATAATAATAAAATGATACAGTAGAGTGGACATTGTTAACATTGGCATATGCAGTGAATAAAATTAATACAAAACTCAGGAAACAAGTTTAGGTATTCGAGAAACTGTCTGCTAGAGAAAAGGTCTGCCATAAAAAAAAACATGAATCAGGTGCTGTTGGAAGTTCAGATTATTCCTGAACCTATTCTGGTCATTTCCTTACATGTGGGAGATCATGGGTTAAGTTAACAGTGATGTAATAATTTGCAATAGAGCTGCTTACAGAGGAGATGCATCTCTTTATGTGAGGGGCTGAATTTGGCCCTTGGTTTTGAAAAATTGGCTTGAAGCTAAATAAGCTTCAGAATTAGTAACACATTTTCAGATCACCATGACTCCTACATCAGAACAAGTTCAGTTGCCTCTGGAGGTTAGAATATAGGAAGTAAATTAAAGCAATCTTTTGCCATTATGCTGGTGTGTACATCTAGATTAATTGTTGGTACCAGCAGGGCTTTGCTGTGAGGATGCTCTCAGCAGGGCTGCAGTCCTAACCTATGGCTGTTGCTATAGGGAAAAAAGCTGCCAGAAAGGGGGTGCAATTGCACAAAAGAGGAAACGGTCCTCAATACTGCTTATATTAATGCTAATTAAAATAAGGAATAGGTTGCAGGAGGGAGATGGCAGTGTTAATCAGCATAATATAAGGCAGGGGACTGGAGACGCTCCACTAGGATCTGTGCCTGTATAGCTCAGTTTGTTTACAATAAACAAAATCTTCTCAGCTACTGTTACTGTAGCCATGGCAACAGTATTGAGGTTACATCTATCAACAAAGAGAGCAAAACAAAGATAAGGCTGGTGTTTAATAAAGATGAGCCGTGATAATTATACACCAGGCAATGGAGGACTGCAAAAGCAATAGCCTGTGCCCCCAACATATGTGACTTTCCCTCTACAGCAATAGAAATTGGATAAACTTGTGACACCAGTGTCACCATTTCCCTAACAGTTGGACAAAATGCTTTGAATATATTTCCACTCCCTTTAAACATTACACAGTGATGCAAACTTCCATATATAAGGCATGATGGTTTGGGCGTGATAGTGACATGTGAGGTTGTGTCAAAGAGCATAAGAGAAAAAAAAGGATTGCTGAAGCTCTCAAGCATGATATATCCAAGCAGAAGAAATAATATATTAAAAAGAAACAGCATTTATACCACTTGGGATATACATCAAATGCTACTGGGTTTTATCTGTGTATTTGTTCACTGTGTTCCCTTTACTTCTTGATACATCTTGCTATTAGCACAAAATGTCCATGTGGTCCTTTGTGAAGAGGTCAGGTGTGATTCATTCCTGGGAATGAAGTCAGCCTGGCTTCAGGATAAGAGCTTGAACAGTAGGAGTCTTCAGATGCCCCACCACCACCATCACCATTACTTAGCTAGACACATGCAGAACTGGAAATGAGAGTAAGGGATGGAAGGGTGGATGATGACTGACCTAGGAAGTCTCTGCTCCAGCTAATCACATCTGACATGTTGATGGTCCCTTTCTAATCTGAGAAAAGGGCTCATTGGGAATGACTTTAAAGCTAGATTTTAGGAGGATATTTTGTCACAGGACATTTGTTAGCCCATACAACAGGTGAGAAACCACAATTCAAATAATTTGAGTAAAAAGAAATGCACTGAATTCTTCCAAACAGTGGTGTTTGATGGAATTACTCTAGTTACATATGTCAAAAACCAAGTCTATCATTTGTCCAGCTGGCCTCCAGGAAACTCTCAAGAAGGGCAAGGGTCCCTGTGAGTGCCATGTCATACCTGAGAGCCCAAAGCAGGTGTTTGGGATGCCATAGGCTATATAAAATGTAGTATAGTTGCAGCCACCTATACTTAGAGAGCTGAATTACTCTCTCAGCAACTATCACCTTGCTTTAGGAGTTACAGGAAGGGAATAATTTAAGATTGATTATTTAAGATCTCTTGACTTTAAGCATCTAAAAGTTAAGAACTCAGCCTAAGAAGTTAGTTGTCTAGATTTCCTCATTACTAGCCAGAGAGAGACCGTCACTTCCAAAAAATGATTCATCACATCTAAAGATAGATGTCTGAGATGAGTCACTCTCTGGAGGTTTTCTGCTGAATGAGAGAAAGACTAAGTGACTAATTTGGGACTAGCAGATCTCTCTAAGGTGGCTAAGCTTAAGTAAGATAAATTTGAAGTTTACTCATAACTTCTTGTAATGATTCCTTAATTTCATTTAGTAATGGATTTATTTTTTGGAAATAGCTGGAGTTGTCACTTGGGATTTTTTTCTTCATGTGTTTTTTTCTATCAGCAAAAGTTAGAGCTCTATCATTAAATAAAGCAAGGTGAAGGATCTTTCTCTGATCTTGAAGGTCAAGTGACACAGTTTGGCTGGATCCATACAGAACAATTTTCTTTGCATCTGATCTGTGCCGTGTAATAGCACCACCGTGATCCTTAGATATAATTCTGATTTTGTACGTTTTTTCTCAGTTTAAAGTATTCAACAACATGAGGCTCAATTGAAAATGATGAGAGTTGTTACATAGCATGGAACTTAGGGCTCTTGTTGCTTGCCTTTTGGTGTGGCATGAAGACATGCAGGGGTGTCAGAATGTAAATATTTTTAGAACTGTTGGCATGTATAGAGATGAGTGCCAACCATTATGTCTTATCCATATTACCCATTGGAAATGATCCTTATGTATTTGTTCTCATAAATTGTATCTCAAATAATATTCAGTGGTATGGCCAAGAAAATTCTCAGGGTTTGTGCAAGCAATATAAATACATGATGCAGAATTTCAGTATAGACATTGTCAAAGCAACTGTTAACTTCAATGACATAGCAGTTTTTCCTCCACTTCAGGTTTTCTGTAGGCTCCAAGGAAGCTGGCAGCAGGCAAGTATGCTAAAACTATTTAAACTATGCATATGCATCTACAGGAATGTGCCTAAGGGTGAAAAATAAGCACAGCGATGTATTTTTGTAGTGCAGCTACCTGACAGAAAATGGATGTAGAAGCAGAGCTCAGCAACAAGCAGTTAATAAAGCAATGGAAAAATCCTCTGAGCATTAAAAAAGCTTTTCAAATTATATGAAGATGCACAGTGTCTCAGGGGGTTGTTAGACAGATAAAATGCCTTTACCTTTCAAATCAGCTTAACAGAAACCCAAATTTTCCATCTGAAATTAGTGAATATGAAATGATTAAAGTGCCTTCAGTCATAATTGTCCCACTCTTTAGGAACTTCATTCAAGCTACAATTGCAAACTGCATCCAGTAAATCCTCACCTGGGAAGGTGAAGACTAGTGGGATGATTCCTGCGCTCCTGTCTTCCTGGGTCTATGGAACACTACAAGTCTCCAATATACAGGCCCACCAAAATCCCAGTTGCAGAATTCATTTTGTCCTGGGCACAAAGAATTTCCCACTGGAGGACTTCAGAGGCACTTATTTTCATTAACTGGACAACAACTGGAGTGTTGCTTCATTTGGCCCATAAATTTGAAACCTCTATTGTGTGTCTAAGCCTGGCAAAATAAATCCTGCCCAATATTTTATAAAGCATGTGTTTGTTTGGGCTATTTTACTTCTATTCTTTCAGCAAAAATGAAATCAACACAGGACAATATATGGCATATTTTATTGTGGATTGGTCACTGCTGGGGCTGTAAGAGGGACGTGAATTTCCCACTGACTCTGCTTCTCAGTAACTTGTATCTAATACTTCCCACAGGGCTATTCAAACACATGTCCAAGCTGGAACAGTTTGTGGCTGATTATCTTCTCTTTCATGAACTGTGAACTCCCAAGTATCTCAAAACATTTTGTTAAATATTTTAGATTCTTGCCTAATTTTCATACAAGGAGGACGTTGATTTTTCATGATGCCCATCTCTCTCCTCCAGGTATTTCACTTTCAGTTTTCTTTAAAACAGAGACATTTTTTAAAATTTAGGCAGCAAAATGCTCCTTCCATACATGTATTCCTTGAGATAATTTTATTCCAGATGATGTCTTCATGAAAGAACTTTGTCCCCTAAGTGTATACAAACTCCAGTGCAATTCATTTTCAGAAGCGAGCACAAATTGGAGCAGCAACAAGCAAAAAGACATGTTTTGCTGAGATCAAGAAGATACATGCAGTTTAGATACTGGCCTTGAACCTGGAACTGTGATTTAACTGCTGACAGTGCCACAGACTCCTTACCTTGGAAAAATCAAGAAAAACCTTGTATGCCAAAACTACAATAAAGCTAAAGTATGTTCTTCCATTCAAGTTTACTTTGCCTATTTTTTTCCATGTTGTAGGCTTGTAAGTGGAGAAATCTTGTTATTAATTCTGCCTATGAAATATAATACAATATGCCATGATTTCATGAAAGCTTTAATGAAGGCCATGTGGGCTTACAAGGGTTTGCTACTCAGGTAAATGGGGTTTCTATGGACTGGATCCAAGCTGAAACTCTGCGTGTTCTCTGTGTCACCACAGGATGCATGTGATTCTGTGCTGCATACTCTTCATGCCAATCTTTCAGAGTCTTACCCAAAAAATGTCAGAGGTGGGAGTCCAGATCCTGGAAATGACAGAGAAAAGCACCTCTGCAGCTGCTGTTTGGCCTGAATGATGCTGCTAGGTGAGGTGACAACACAGGGGATATCAGTGCAGGTCACTGCTCTGCAATTGCTGCTGTAGCTGCCTCCTGCCATGCACATTGGGCCACATCTTTCACATCTTGCTGGAGTGCTTCCAGGAGGGTCCAGATGAAATCAGAGGGGCAAGCGCAAGGACACAGCTTGCCCAAACTTGAAGAGGCTATATATGACCTATATGTCTATATATAGTCTACATGTAGCCACTATATGTCTAAACTGCTGTTTTAACCTCTGGCACTAGCTTTACTGGCTGTAATGGGAGTTTAGGCAACCAACCTGTGTGTAGACACCCATATTGTTCACAACTAATCTAAGGGCATGCTGAGTCCTTCCCACTGTGCCTGAGGAATGCTTGAGTCAAAAATGAAAATAACTTGGGAGTTTATGAGTTGTCAATGTAGTTCTTGACCTGCAGGGTGTAAAGGTGGGATTCGGTGATGAAGAAAAACACCTGCATTGCTCTGCTCCAATATTGCTGTGGTCCTCCTCAACTGGCATGGCGTTCCAGCCGTGTTCAGACTCAGAAGTGGCCAAAATCCCCTACAAGAGATACCAACAATATGAAATAGAAAATATTTAGGGCTTCAGATCTTTAGAGACCATCAGGCCAGGAGTCAGATTTGTATACATCTCTGAACCAAACTGACAAATCAATAGATAAGGAACACTGAAAGTCCAGAAAACCTTCTGAAGTCCCTTTCCATCTGTGGCTACCTCCTGTCCTCCTGGTAGCCCTTAGCTTGCTTCCAATGTTTTGGTGCTTGGGTTCAGGGAGACACCTCAAACTGCCTTACCAGATGGCCAGGAAAAAAAAAAATCTCTCAGTGAGTAATGGAAAATTTAGGCTGAAACCAAGGGTAAGTGAGATCTATTAGACTGTAGACTGATTCTAGAGGGAAATGGTGGAAACTGTTGCATGAGTCATTTCAAAGTGGACTGTAAAAAGTACTGGAAGATATACCTCAGGGAGTAATCTTGCATTGGATGAGGGATAATGTAAGTGATTTACACTAACAGGTCTTTTACCATCTTTAATTTTGATGAATCTATGATCCCTAGCAAAACAGGCTTGTTTCCTCAGTTTAATATACCACAGTCTGGAAGAGAATATGACAGAAGTGCTTGGGGATGTGATCTTTCATAGAGCCCAGTAAATGCCAGAAATCAAGCTGCCAGCACACAATGCCATTTTGTCACTGTCACTGATCCACACACTAAGACAGACAAAAGATTTGGGAATGTTGGGTCGGTTTGAGAGGGGTCTGTTGCTTTTATCCCCCCCTTATTAAGTGAAAGTGCAGGCTATATGACCCATGCAAAACCTCTGCAATAAATACAGGCAATTCATTCCCGTTACTTCCATTTCACGATACATCGTTCCTTCTAATTTCTCTGGCCCACAGTCTGTTTGCTAGCATGATGGTGTCTGCATTGTCTGCAAGAACATTAAAAGGTACTTTGATTCATTGTTTTTTGCCTTAAGTGCACACTTTTGCTACCCCCTTCATAAAAGACAGGAATCACCATCTGCAGGTTTTGTGGGGTTTCTTGGTTTTTTTTTAAACAAACAAATCAAGCTAAATCACTGGAGAGCTGCATTACTCTAAACAATTTATGAGACAGTCTGCCTCACTGTATTTCCCTGTAGAAGGGATTAGGCTAATTTTATAAATGATTTATTACTGTTTTCTTCTGTAGGCACCAATAGACTAGACAGAAAAATCAAAGTAAATTGAATGCAAAGTAATCAGTTTTCTTCCTTTAGAGTGGAACAACACATACATCAATCCACAGGCATACACTAAATATTGTTAAAATTTGAAAGTAACTATTTGGTTTATGAAACAGGCTGTAAAAATATCAACATAAAAATACACGATGGACTACCATTAATTGTGAATATAAAATGGAGTAAGCAAGCAGAAATTTATAGTTGCCTGTGGAGAGAAACCGGCTTGTTTACTCAAGAGCTGATTAGGGCTAAGTGACTTTTCTTTTATTTTCTTCTTTTTTTTCCCCTCGGAAATTCTTTTCTGACTTTTGGAGGCTTTGCGGCAGGTAGTAAATTCTGACTGACTTTTGATTTGACTGCAAATTAATATTTTTATTTAATTTCAACCAAGAAGTAAAACAAAACAAAAAACATTCAAATGGGCAAACCCTAAGATCAGTCAGGCCAGTCCAGGCACATACAGTGTATAGATTTCTGCCATTCAAAAGCCAAACAAATCAACAAGAATTATTTTTGCCCAAGAGTAATTTTACCAGACATACTGAGGAAGGTGAATAATCAATTGGCCATTAGTCCATGAGTTCCCATGCTAACTCCATTATACTTTAGCAGCTCCTAAACTAACCACTTTTTAGGTGGTTCAGGCATATCTACAAAAAACTAACGATGTACATTTAAAATAAGGGCACCACTTGCTAATGTTGTCTACTCGTGACAAATATTTCAATATTAATTTCAACTGAGGATGTCAGTTGAATTATTTTTATACTTTCATTGTTACAGTCTGTCGAAAATACCACAAGAACAGTCTAACAACAAACCAATTTTATAGCCCTCATTTATAGAGAACAATGGCAACTTGCTAAAACAGCATCACGCCTATGTTGATGGATCAGAAATGTACTGTTAAATGTACCATTTTGTCTGTGCTCCCAGTGAGCAAGAAACCACAAATCCATTTTAATTTTACAGAGACAAATTAAAAGAGTCAAGCATCTTCATTATGGTGCAGCTGTCGTAAAAACTGAGATAGAAAACAGAAGTGAAAATATCTTCAAATCACATCCATATTGGCATCTCACAACTGCTGCCTGATTGTATTGTTAATTAATTCTCTAAATGCACAATAAGCCAAAGACACAATTTATAAAGCATACTTGTAATTTAATTAGCAAATTAACTTTTTATCTCAAACGTTTCTCCATTTAATTAGTAGGTACTGAAGGCCAAGATCACACCAGCTGGAGTTTGTAGAAAGAAAAAAAAAATATTTCATTTATCTAGTCAACAACTTTTAGCACAGTGGTCTGTGAGTTCTCTTCTGTCTGGTTATTTATGCTTTGCCATTATAAAGCAGAATGTGGAAATAAAATTTCAAAGATGAGTTAATATTGTAATTCAAAAGATCAAGTTTGTAATTATTCATGTCTTCAGTTTTACTTAATTATACTCAACTTTTTTACTGCCATGTTACTCACATGAAGTCAATTAAATGTACAAGTGTTTCTTGGACCAGACCCTCTGTATAAATTAAGGAGATTTGGAAATTGCTCTCTGAGAAATGACTTGTTACAAGATGCTCTGTACTGAGCATGTGTGGAAATGACATGAAAATAGAAATTACTAGCTTGAGACACTGTAAATCTTAAGTGGTTCTGCAGTTTTGTACAGACTTCTTTAAATACAGGCAAGCTGCTAAGGCCCACTCTAACCAAAGTGCTGGATGACCCAGCGATATTACATGCTAGATGCCTTTTTCATATCAGAATCAGGAATAGTTTTGCCTTGTCACATTTCTCATCCTTCACCTGAAGTTATCTTTTTTCTTGGAAAGAACTCACTTTGCTTCAAATGCCTTTTCAAATAAGCCTTCTAGGGACGGAAATGGTGTCAGCTTCCTCATATGGAGAGTCCACAGAGAACTCTCCTAGGAAACAAGCAGTTTTCTCTGCAGACTGAAACGATGCAAAGCTGTCTCTCCTTCAGCAGAAGCTTTTCTTAGTCACAAGGGGAGACAGGTCTAGATAAATCTGAGGGATAGGAAATGCTCCACACTTCTCTTGTTGAGGTTGTGCCAGAGTATAGGTTTTCAGAATTGCAGACTTGCTCAGAAGCTCATACATTTTAAGTATCACTTCAAGGGTCTAAGTATTTCTGGATGCTGTTCTTAGTTGCTTTTCACTCCTGTGAAGTGAGGATGGTAGCACTTCCCTATCTCACTGGCTGTCTGAAGTGTTCTGGAGTGATGATAGATACATAATATATCCCTTTTCCCATGCATATTAAGTAGAACTTACTGAAAAACCTTATGTTCCATATGTAAAATATTTAAATAATATCTCTTGTTTTGTTTTTCTCACACTGTTTTTACTCTCTGAAGTGAACAATAATATTTTGGTCCTAACAATATTGTCTAGGAGCATTTGGTTGAGAGGAACATGCAGCTTCTGACTAGTTGACCTTGACAGTTGATTTCCCCAGCCATGATTCATAGCTTAAGTAACAACAAAAATGTACATTCTGAAAGGAAGAGATTATTCTGAATGACTCAAAAATATGAGAAGGAAAATGTAAATTGTTTAAGAGAAACACACTGCCAACTTAGGCTAATTCATTGCTTGTATTTCAATAATAAAGAGGCTTCAGAGTATGGTGCCATAGCTGTTGTGTTATTTTGCAACAGATTCTTTCCCTTCTAGCAGAAGGATCATGATAATCTATTCTTTAATAGATATTGACAAAGTCAAGGATTCCTGCTCTTAAAAGTCAAAATTGCTCTAAGAGGAAAATCTTCAGCTATAAGATATTCAAGTCAAACAAACAGAAAAATAAATATTTACAACCCTAAGGCAATCAGACAAAATGAAAAACTGCACATCAGATTGATTGGCCCAGTTCTATGCAGAGAGAGAATACTCAAAAAATGCTGTAAGTCAATCTGTATTAGTGTTTAAATCTGATGAAGAATTGAGATTTGAAATACATTCAGCTCTACACATACACGCAGCCTATTTTCAGAGAATATTCAGGGAGTACTGCAGCTGACATACTCTCATGAAGGCAAGAAAATCAAAAGTATGAGTTCAGATCTGCCTTCTAGTTATTTTATAATTCTGCTTAGATATGCATCTTAAAAGATACAATTTCTGAGAGGCAAGTTTTCTTCTCTGCCATCCCTGAATGAAAGCTGAAGGGACTGTCCAGGGTCAAACCTGGCACAGACGTCTTGTGATGTTTCAACATATCCTTCTTTTTTGTTATTCTGATGGAGTTGTGCAATAAAATTTCTGATTGTACCATAAGTATTATTTATAAGTATTATTTTGGTTTGGTACCTTTTTTCTTTTTTTTTTTTCCCTGTAGGCTACTCTGCATAGTAATATAAAGTAAATCCAGCCCATTATTTTGGTCAGCTATACCTGTAAATGATTAAGTTTCCTAAACATGAATGAAAGTTGGAGAGTTACCAGTTAGGCAACTGGTACCCAAGTCTCCCTCACAAGACACGTGGTAGTCCCGCTAAGAGCCCTAGGATCATTTACTTATACTCTACCCATGTAATGATTCACCTGAGGTGGGGTAAACACCATTTTTTGATTCCTGAGCAAAAGATGTTCAAATAAGTGCAGAGACAGAATTGGTTTCTCAGCAGTTCAGGAAAACAACAGTTATTTCTCCCCTGAATTTCATTGCTCCGAAAGGAAAGGATTAGCAGGAAGTTCCTGAGACAGGAAGAGTGGAGCCAGAAGGGAGGTGTGAGAAAAGAGCTGGATTTACTTCTGTTCTCACCAAGGGGTACAGAAGAAGGCTGTGAGTGATGACAACCACTTTTAGCATGGCCTTCCCTTTACACTGTAAGCCTTCCATGATAGCACAGTCATGTGGGAAGATCTCTGGGGAAGACAGAGTGTTCATAGAGCTCCACGGGGTCATTTTCCTGCTTTGGCTGGGGAGAGGAGGAGAGCAGAGGAGTTGCAGTAAGAGCACTTAGGATTATTTTGAAGTTGTCGCATTTCCAGAGGAATGCTGGAAAACTGGTAAGCATTGGAAAAGGTATAAAAGAAATTATTCAGGAAATGGAAAACATGCTTACATTTGATAGATTTAAGAGGTTCAGTATTTAATTTATCAGAGGGAAATTTTAAAGAGAGAGATTCAATGTCACCTGGACATACCAATATGCATAAGAAAGCTATGAAAAGTGGATCTTTAATATATACCTAGCATTTGAAGTTTCATCAGGTGAGAAATGAATAAGATGGAGTTTTTCTTTTTATCCTGAAGAAAGTTTACTGTTAGAACAATACATGTAGGTACGTGCTGACTTCTCCATTGCTTAAAGTCTTTAAATCATGACAAAAGGGTTTTATTTTGCCTTATGAAATTGGTAAAGAGAAATCACAGGCTTGAACAAAGTTTTAGGACATGTTTGACATAGCAGTATTTTTTTGCATTTTAAGTCTAATTATTTCTAGAAAGCAATTAGTTAGATTTTGACAAACACGCAAGTTTGTCTACAAAACTTCCTACACCAAAATGAAACCTGTTCCTGTCTTAGATATGCCCATTGCTTGGTGGAGCTCCTGAATTCAGATATAAGAGAGATGGGAGGAAATATTAGTCTATACATTAGTCCATACTTACTCCACACAATGCCATAGATGATCCACCATCATCAAGATTTGAGCTCCCCATTACAGTGCACACTGTATAGCTCCTCATCTCCTTATCTGCAAAAGTTCTAAGACTGTTGAAGAAGCTAAGTGGTTCAGTTAGAAGTTATTTATAACCCTCATCCTGCTTCTTTGAATGGGGTTTATATGTTGACAAGACTTTATGGTGCCTTTGAAAGTTTTTCAAAAGCCAAGACTTTGTGCTACTGTGAATGTCAAAGATATAAACTCTATGGTTTACTATCAGATGTGTGAAGGTATTTGTTTTAAATTTGTGATTCCATAAGTGTATAATTACAAGCTTATTTGTTTATGCATTTGTTTTATTCCTTAATATGAACCTAGATGGTGGTTTCTTGAAATCATATTTGTTATTACTAAGGATATCAATCTGTCTAATTTCTAGATTTTGTTTTATCTCCCTTCACGTATGTGCTGAAAAAAATAATCTTTTCTGTTTATTTCTGTTCTAGAATGAATTATCTTAAAATTTACAGAATTTGCCATGCAAAGTTATTCCTGTGGATTTAAAACCTAAAGGACTGTTCTGTAATTCCCTCTATCACTCTCCTTCCCTGTAACATTTAAAACAGAACATGATATAAGGTACAACAGTATAGGTACTGACAACTTCTCCTCTACCAAATAGCTTTTGACTGGAGGAAGATATGATCAGTATAATGCTTATGGCAAATTTGCAAAAACCCTATTTGTTGCATGAAAAATGATTTGAACATGGATTCAGAGGAATGTTACACTCTCTCTTTCAAGATTATCTTTGACCAAATATATGGTGAAGATGGAGAGATCATGCTAGTTAGCTAACTGGTTAACAAACTCAGCATACAAAAATGAAGTTACTTTTTCAAGCAATACCTAAGCAAAAATGTTACCAATTAGTTAATAAGTTAAAAATGATTGATTTTATTTGATTAATTAATTGATTTTATAAAATCATTTAATAGAATTAAAATATAGAAGGATAAGGAAAAAATTTTTTATAGGAAACTTGCAGCTACGCAGTTAGAGTTGTTATGGAATCTTTTGTACGTCTTGTACCAAGGCTAGAAGAAGGGCCTGGAACTATTGTAATAACTCTAGGGTTGGAAGGTTCCATTGTATTTAACCAGTCTTCTGTACGCAGAGGTGTATTGAAATGTCAGAATATGAGATTAATGGGAACTGGGGAGAGTCGACTGGAAAAGCTTGTAGGTGCCTGCCAAGAAACTGTGAACTTTAGTAAAAGGTAATTCCGGCAGGGGGAGATCGCGACCACCGACTCATATACCACCTACCCAAATCGTACCCCAGACCCATTTCTAGATCTTTCTAAGCTTTCCTGCGCATAATCGGATATAGGAGGAGAGTATGAAAATGATTTACGGGAAATGTTAGGATTATGCATGAATAATTAATGAATATGTATGAATAAGTTCTATATATGGAATCTGATTTTGGGACCTGGTGTGCGTTGATCGTGAGAGGACTCGCTCACGCACCTGGCCGTCAATAAAGAAGTGTCTGCTTATCTACATCACATTGGTGTCGATAAGTTCTTCATTCCGAGATTTCAGTAACAAAAATGTACATAAAATAATGCAGGAATTGGAAATAAGCAAATTAAATATCAAGTATATAATTGTATTTCCATGAGTTACTCTTAAAAATATAAAACCTAATAACTGGATTTATGATCCTGTTTATATATGGATTTGTCATAGAATGGCATTTCAACATTTGCTGAGCCTCCATTTTATAATGTAAAATTCTTTTTGCAAACTTCACATGTAGCCTTTTAATTTGAAAATAGTTGAGGGAACAACAGTCTGACAAAGGGCCACTGAGGTTGAGACCTAAACTCCACCTTGTTCAGTCTTTGTGGTCCAATGCATCTGGCACTTTGGTCTGACACACACACAGACACACACACACACAGACACAGACACACACACAGACAGACACACACACAGAGCCATGCACACACGCACACATGCACGCACACACGCACACACATGCACGCACGTGCATGCACGCTCGTGCTCTCTCTCTCTCTCTCTGTCTTTCCCTTTGCTGTATGTGTCTTTTGGATGATGCTGGGTTGTACTCCAGGGTACAACTTCAACCGATGCCATGTAGCTTTTTAGACTACAAAGACTTTTCTGAATGAAATAACAAAGGACTAAGTATTAAAAATCTTAAGTAAGAATTTAGGAAGGAATACGCATGGCACATTACTGAATAACGTTCACCCTGAGGTACACCGTAACCAAACTGGATTCAAAAGCAGGTAACAATTGTACATCTTCCTAAATACAGAACCTGCTGTATAATTAGAAGCAAAGAAACTGCTCATAATGTAGGCTATTATGCAAGCTTAGTAAAGGTAGGAGAACAGAGCTGACAGAAACATGCCTATTCTTATTTTTCATTGTCATTCTTCTGTGTGCTAAATTCACATTTTATTCATTCCAAAATTCTTATACTCTCAATTTTCCTACTTTTTTACCTGCTCGACATTTTTAATTTTCTTTATTTACCCACTGTTTTGCATAATCCAAGCTAATTATCACATAAAGGCAAGCAGTGTGCTCAAACTAGTACCTGCTAACCTCATTAAACATAGCTCTGGCTTTTCAGCCTTTCACTTAGCACACAAAATGAAACACTACTTGATGATTTGAAAGTTAACTCTGTAAGAAAAACGATATCTGATGTGGCAATGTATTTGGAAGAAAAGGGACATGTGGCCTATCAAAATTCACTCTTGCTTTAGCACCTTGATATGATTAAAAGCTTTGTCTGCTCAGCAATGCCGCAAGGCTGTGAGAAAGACACCGAGAATAAAGAAAACAGGATCTTTAGCAGTCGAGCAGGCAGAAAAACAGGAGCTGAGCTGGGAGCTGATAACTGCAGCAATGTCAACAATTTTAAATATGGGACTAACTGCTTGTATGCTTTTAACCAATTAGTATCTGTATAGCAGCATTTGAACAGTGTATGTAAACAATAGAATTAAGGTGTGATGTGTGTACGTATATGAAAATTGTATATAAGCTTGCAGAAACTTAAGTAAAGCGGCTTCAACTAGGATCATACTGATATGTCATTGAGTCCGTGATTTTGCTCCTGCAATCTGAAGTATTACTCTTTGAGAGGCAATTTAGGAGAAACTGCTTTATTTGAGCAGCTGACAGAGATGATATGCTTTCCATAAAGAAATACCTTCTACCTCCAGTAACGGGAAGCCCAAGCAGTGTGTACATTGCTACCTCCAGGAAAGAAATCTAGATCTCATGGTGATTGTAAATATTGGATTTCTTTTTTTTTTTTTTTTTCAGAATAATGGCATTTCCCATTCTGTGACTCCTTACGGCCAAAAAGCTCCTTAAAGCACTGTATGGATCACATGCACTCAAAACCACTGAAATTACATTCTCTTCCAGGAAGAAGAGGAAGGCATCTGGCAGCCAAATTCCATCAAAAGGCAAGAGGGCTCCATCTGCATCACTGGTTTAATGTAAAATGGCCAACTAACAAAAAAGACCATTTTTGATACTTGAAGTCATATATGTTGCAAAGGGTATGGGGGAAAGAAGACTGAAAACTTGTTATGAATCTCTGTTATTAGTCTAGTTCTCAGTATCACAAAATGGATGCTGACATTACTAAACAGGTTAGTGCCAACACAAGTAACCTGCTGGACTAAAGAGTTGTTTGGATTGCACATCCTTCCCAGGAACTCATGTGTAACCAGGGGTTCCTTAACTCAATTATATAAGGGAGGGGGAAGCTAAAAAAAAAAAAAAAAAGCTGAACATTCACTATATTAAAATAGCCCTCCTTTTTAAAAGAGGTCTCCATTAATAGTACAGGTGAACTACAGGTTCAGTACTGATGACTGAAATAACAGAACTCAACAGAGCAGAGCAGTTCCTGGACCTTGATATATTCAGCCTATGCTGGGACTGCATTTGTTTAACGACTCCCAAAAATAACATTCTGTGGCTCCTCTTGTGAGACCTTTCCCACTACCATGATTTTTATCCAAAAGAGGTTTTTTTTTCCTTGTACAGAGAGGAATTTGCTCCTCTGTCTCATCCCATTACTATCAGATATATTTGTTTGTCATTAATAGTTTGTGATTGCTCCATCCAGAGATAACTGTCTTGATTGATAAATAACATCATTCTCCTCATGAGTACTCCATCTGCATGTGAATATTGTATCAGCCCATTTCACAAACTGTTGTATTTAAACTGTTTTCTATTTCTTCAATGACTTGTATGAGAGAAGAGGAAAATAGTTTTAAAAACCTTCGAGTTTTTACCAGATACTAACCGCTTTCCATTCTTCCTGCATTTCTTCCTATGACAAAGATTTTTTCATTAAAATGTTTTTCTTCACAGTAACAACCTACAATCCATTCAAGAACAATAGTAATTTCAGCATGTTACAAGCCTGTCAATTGGCCTCTCTGCTTCAAGGTTTCTACAAGAAATAATTTCCTGTGCAAACAAATTACAAGAGAAGGGGAGACAAGAGGAGAAGAAGGGACCACAGAGATTTCCTGTGAATTGACCTTAGGTCACAGCTGGATGCTGCAGTCAGATTTCCTGAGCTTCAGACCTGTTTCTGTGCAATACAACCGGACTCGCTGGGTACGATGCTAATAGGGAAGATTTTTGTTTAAGAGAAGGTCCAACACTTTGGCTATGTCCTGGTATTTATGGGTGTTAGTTAACAGCTGGCTTTCATCTGCCTATTTACCTATGCCAATGTAAGTATAAGAAAACTTGGCTTTTGTCTTTCTCTCTATGTACAGAATGATTTACCGTAAATGAAGGTAGTGTCTTCACTCAGAAATCAGGGCTAAAGAATCCCTTATGAGCAGTCACACCATATCTAAATGTATAGCTGTGTTCTGCATGGTTCTAGTACATGCTGTTTATGAAGAGCTTTGGGGTTCCTTGCAATGAAAAAATGTCATGTAAGAGTGAAATACTATCGTATTGGATTCTTAGTTTACATGTTTTATTTATTCTGAAGATTTTCTTTCAGTGTACACTGTGTAGTGGCAGTTAAATGACAGATTAGTGGTCTCCTCTAGGTAGTTATTAGTCTTCACTTCTGTAAGTGAGCTTCCTTGGCCTCAAAGACACACTTGCCTTGACATGTTTTCTTCTTGTAAGTGTCATATCAGTAGCAGCAAAAGGAGACAAAATGTGGTTTGTGTTTAAACATGTGCACGCAAACAAACAGGACAACCTGAGTTCTGCTACTCTTATTTCAGTTGCCAGAGGCTGAGGCAGGTACACGGAGTATTTTTACATTGTTCCGAGGAAAGTCTATAATTACAGGATGCTCTCCTTGCCTTGAATATAAAAATGTATGAGCTTCCATAGAACTGTTACCCACCTTTACGCATACAGTTGCTATAAGAGATCTGTACTCTCTGCTTCTAAGAGGTTCACATGGAGGAAGCTGGGATCAAGAATTTAATTGCAGAGGAACAAGGTGTATAAGGAAAAGTTTGGCTGACTGAGACAAAGTCTCTATGCCAAAGAAAGCAATGCATTGAAGAGGACCAGGCAGGCTTGGATGTCTGCATACATGAAAGTATGTTGTGCTGTAAAATAACAATCTAGGCACGAACTCTTCTGCTCAGTGGAAAGGAAAGCGATCAGAATAGTGCTGAGAAAGCCAAAGCATCTAGTGCCTACTCTGTTTCCTACACTATACTGTATATATACATATATATATACATATCTAGTGTATACTATACATTATAAATGTGAGAATGACCCTGAACCCCTAAAAAAAAAAAGTTCTGTAAAAGAGGGTTAAATATGATTTTTTATATGTAGATAGAAATGCTGAACCACACAACTACAAATCAGGGAATAGTTTGTGGGGCATTAGCTCTGCCAAAAAGGATCTGAAAGTTACTGAGGATAACAAAAATTACCTGATGCTGTGAATGTGGCATATGATTTTATAACATATAACTAGAAATTACATCTGTAGCATAAGTAATTACTCTGATCTACTCTACACTGCTAGAGTATTGATCTGAAATATTTGATTCAGCTTCGGATTCTACACTTCAAGAGAAACATGAATAGTCCACAGAATATTGACAAGTAAGATCCAAGGTCTGAAGACCATAGTCTGAGTTTCCTGATGGCGTATAGCTTTCCCAGAGGGTATAGCTGACATGCTACTTCAGGGCAGAGGACTATATGATCTGCTAAACTCTCCAATTTACAGAACCTGTGGGCTTGTCTTAAAGGCATTTTATGTGTATCCAATCTCTTTCTGCATATTCAGATAACCTCCCTTTGCTTCTTGGGAATAGCTATGTTAATGTTCTTTCAAGGTATCTCTTACACAATTTTTGCATTCCAGAACATCTTGACTAGTCTTATTTTAAAGCTTCATTATCAAGTTTACCAATATGTTTTCTAGAATTCAGAGTTAATGTGCTCATCAACAGCACAGTCATTTCAATTTTGTGATGCAGATGAATTATCTACTTAGCTAAAGGTTTAAGATACTCAATGAAGGAAAGAGGAGAATGGGAGACTTCAGATTACATATGATTATGGCATTTAAAAATAATTAAAAAAAGCAAACACATTTTTCTATTTTCTTGCAGGAATTGGAATCAAAACTATTTACAAACAAGATTTGTTTTCAGATAGTTTCCAGTGTGAACAATTATGTCTTTTTATTTTTTTTTTTAATTTCTGTTTCTGTACTTGACTTTTTTCCTGAAATTGAAATATAGTACAAGTTTAATTATTTTTATTACATAAATATATATTTCAAAATATGCATTTATAAACATATATAATAATAATATAATCATTGTTTCACAGATAAATTGGAAAAATCCTAATTTCAATAATATAGAATATTAAAAATTATTTAACCCACCTGAAAAAATTATTTCTTTTCCACTTCTCAGTTTATAACTGCTTTTAAGATTTCAGGGTATTCTTTTGTGACTTGAAGTAAGAGAGAATGAGAGAAAGAGATAAAAAGGGAGGAAGGAAGGAAAAAGTAGGTATTTTGCTTATTCATAGAGTTTGAAATAAGTTTTCAACCATTTTTCATCAGATCATCCTGTGGTGCCTCAAGTGGCCTGGCTTTCTTGATGCGAGAGTGGTGTCTGAAACAGTGAAAAATAATAGATCTGAAATAAACTCATGTCTTCAGCTATTTCTTAATGTTGTTGATTTATTAAAGATAAAACCAAGAGAGAGAAAATCTCCAAATTTGGGCAACTTAATAAAATGTCTGAAATTTGGTTCTTGGCCTAAGACCTTGAAAGACTTCCCTTGAGTAAGGTGTTACTACAAAAGGAAATGGATCTTAAACTCCTGACCACCCAGAGAATACGCAATTCATTATAAAATTTCATCAGCTGTGGAGCCAAGATTTATGTAAAGTTAAAATATGCATTCTCATTTTATATATCACTATAGAAGTACTCTGGATAGATGCAAAGAAAGATTTTGAGATTTCATTTGTTCCTTTCTAATGCAAATGTTATAGTTACCCTTGTAAAAGCAGATTTTATGGTACGTGAACATGAATAGACTGACTTGACTTGGCTAAAAATGTTTGGCACTGAGCCTTGTTCGTCACAGATCATCTGAGGAGTATGGCTTTGTTAACCTCATTGCTCACCATCCCTTATTTTTTCATGTACTTTAACAGAAGTATATGAAAAGGGAGCAACTACTTAAGTAAGGATAATGTTGGTCCTGACTTTCACAGAAATAAAAAAAAGGCAAAAAAAGGCAGCCTAGAAAGCAAAAGACTTGATTGTATTTTCCCTTTGGAAATAAAACTTTATTAATATTAATATAATATCTTCTTGTTAGCTCTTTTTTAAAATGTTGCCCCTTAGGTATATATCAGAACTGAAGCTTTGCAGCTACTGCTTGTCAGTTAAATCTGAATATCTCTGCTGGTTTACCATTGGGTTACCCATATAAATTATTATTTTATAACTCTATGTGTATGTATTTATGTAGGGGGAAGGGGGGGAGGGTTGTGTGCGCGTGCACACGTGCCCTTTTTTATTACAAAAACATTAGCTTGCAATGGGATATGAATAAAGATATACATTAATAGCTTTTAAGGCCTGCAGTAATTATTTTTTTCTTTATATGTTCTAATCTTGCATGCCAACACTTCACTCCCTCAGTAACTGTCTTGCATATTAGCTTCTCATGTACCTTTGAAAAGGCAAGGGTAAAGTTTCCTCCTTCCACTTGCAGATGTTGAGAACACTTCTCTATTAATAATACCCCAGAAGACAGTGAAAATATTAACAATTTAGAGTATTAATATAATAGCCATTGCTGCATATTTTGCCCTCGAAAGTAGAGCTCACCAAAAACTTTACAGGAAAATGTTGAAATTTGAGGCTTTGATTATTTTTTTCTTTTTCCTGGGAAAACAAGAAAGAAAAAAAGATTTCTGCAGGAAAAATTAACCTGTTACGAAGACAAAAAAACCCCACCAAAACCCAAAAATCCAAACTGTATAAAAAATTTTATTCTTCTAAAGTGAAAAGAAAAAAGGATTTTCTAACCAAGCCTACCTGTAGAAAAGATGTTATTTTGAGGTTCCCATGCAAAACTATGTTTTCTTCCATGAGATAATAACATGTGCTGTCATGAGATGTTATACGATTAATTTTGCAAATCTGTAAGATTTTGAATGTAGCAAAGCCTTTATGCTCAGAAAATGACACATCAGTGTTTTCTTATTTACATTCTGGTATATTTTGTTAAATAAATAATTCCTTACAAAGACATTAATGAGTAGTCTTATAATTGTAAGCATTTTTTTTTCTTCTTCAGATCCTTAAGCCTTTAAAATATCTCAATCTAAGAAATGATCAAACTCTTAAAAATAGTAAGTAGGAGAAATAATAATTATTTACATCTATTGGAGCAATAGGAGGTGTTTAACTTCATGTGATTCTAAGAGGTTTCCTCAGGATGCTCCCTTGGGTTGCAGGGAGCGGGGACAGGAGGGAGGGAGGCTTCATAAAAAATATTAGTTTCCACACATTGGGTGAATTCCATGTAGACTGGCTGCTGCCAGAGCAGTCCTCATCTACAGTTTATATATAGTATACTTTTTTACAGTAACATCTTCTGCTACTGTCATAATACCTGAGTATCTTTGAAATTGCTATGAATCTTCCAATGGACTTCATGCACTCTGTGTCATTTCTTCCATTCCAGGATCAACATTTTCCTTGCTGGCATGCGTGAAGCTTCCCACAAGGCTGTCTCTGCCCTTTGTGGGTGGGTTTTCCCCTGTATTCATGTAAAACCTGCATTAAGCTTGACATTTAGTGCAAAGTATAAGCGGAAATTAACCATAAGGCTCAAATTGAGGTAGGAAAGTGATTCCGTAATAAAATCTAAAACAGATCTTGATTGTAATCAAGAAATGGGGGGGGAGGGGGGGAAAGATGATACCATTTAGAATTTAATAAAAAGTAGCACGTTCAGCTTTAGGTAGGTAATTTCCTCGGTTGGCATTAAAATGAAATGCAAAGCATATAAAACCAAAAAATCTATTCAAGTGCCTTATGGAATCATAAATTGCAATGAAATTACAATGAGAACATGATTTTCTGAGTCAAAAACAATTATGTTAGGGCAAAGGGGGAAAACAAGAAAGCTGTGGTCATTATAAACATTGTCAGCCCAAATCTGCATCTGTGTGCCTCCTGAGCCAACTTCCCTTACTATTTTGCTTGCATCTCAAAAAAAAAAAATTTATTCCTTGATGAAAAGGGCCTACCATGTCTGCAAAAATGAACCTTCTGTCCAGTTTATCTTTTTAACTGTTCACGTTCAACAGTTATTTTATTATTTTTCCTTTTATTTTGTCCCTGAAATGTTCCTGTTGATGGCTATATATCATACTGCAGGCAAAGGCACAATTGCATAATGAAGTGGTATAATCTAACGAGCACGTTAACCTTCAAATTAATACAAAGGTCTATTTGTCTTTTATACATGTCAAATGTACTGTGCATTGAGTTTCTTCTTGACCTGTACTTTGGATGTTGGTTGTGTTTTAATTGAACTTGTAATTAACAGGAGGAGATGACTTCTCCCTTTAGACACAATTACTCTTATAATTCACAGTCTTGAAGGGTGCTGCACACCTTTAACTGGCAATCACTGAAACGTCAGGGTGCTCAGCATTTCACAGAAGTGCTCAGCACCTTGACATTACCGGTAAATAATAAAGGGTTACAGAAGATGAAAAAAATCAAACGCTCTGTCCATTTGATCACAGCGTGAAGACAAGAGAGGTGAGATACCAAGTTCAGAACATACTCCAGGCTTTCTGGATAAAAACATGTGAGACGTTTTGCTGCCATACTTATTATGGGTACTAGCCAATCCTTGTGCATGAGGCCAGCAGACCAAAATCTGTTCCTCACCAAGGAACTTCAGTCACCTACCTTCCAACACTGAGCAACAGTTTTTGTTTGGAGGCAGTGGGGTGCAGTGACCAAGGCAACAGATGATGTGCCAGAACATCCAGACTCTTCCTTCCCCAACTTGTTACTAACTTTATGACCTAGGAAAAGGATCGGGACTGGCTGGCATGCGTTCCACCTAGTGAGACTGCAGGCATCATGGCCTGGTTGTGCTGTTTATCTGGATACCAATAAATTTCCCCCCTTGTTTTCCCCAGGACAGCTCTATGAGCTAATATGAAGGCAATAAGGCGATATGAAGGTAAGGGTATGGGGGGTCCAGGGACAGCTCCTATAAAACTGTTAGAACACAGCCACTGGGTTCCAAGTATGAGCTGGTAGCTACTCACTATCCAGCCTTTTTCTCAATATACATAATAATTATTTCATCTGAGGGATAACCTGTGCTGGGGTTTCAGACTCTTCATGAAGAAAATGCATCTTCCACTACAAGATTTCTATAAAACTGAGATTATTGAAATAGTAACATATAAAGAGATTATACACAGAGTATGTGCTGGACCACAAAAATAAGTACAACTGTTCATGAATAAGAAGGTTGCTTACAGGTGCTGTTCTTAAATACTGAATAAGGTCTCATTCACTGTTAGTAATTGCTGAATAAAAGAGTAATGTATTAAAAAAAATCATTTTGTGCTAAAGATGCTGTCAACCACTAGAGGGATATTATGAAAGGGTAAGAAAATAACTGTTATTGTTTTCTCTTGTGGAGGTCTCTCCATGTGTTGCACTGACAGTGTGGTATATGGTAAAGATTTTCCCTGTGAGAACCAAGTGTCCTGGCCTTGTTCATTTCTCCTCCATATCCTCCTGGACACGACTTTTGCAAGATTCACAGAACACATAAGATGCTACTATCACCCCTCCTTTCTTAAAATACAGCATATTGTTTTGAGCCGAATAATAATAATAAAAACAAACAAACAAACAAACAACTGTGGTATCCTTTAAGGCCTTTAGTGCTAGGAAAAAAACCCTCACTGAAAAATATCCAGAACATGTTGGTAAAGTTGGGGCATACAAGGGATACATGGAGAATATCCATGAGTAGTTTAGGTGGAGAACAACACTAGGATACAACTGTTCTGTTAAATAGCTCTAAGGGGTATAGAAGAGAGAGAGAGAGAGAGAGAGAGAGAGAGAGATTATAATATCTAATTCACAGAGATCTTAGAAGGCTTCTGTACATAATGGTGACACATGGATTTTCATCCCATGATTCTGGGATGAAAAACTATGCCTATTCTGGAAATCATGAAGCTGTTATAATTAACATGAATAAATGTAGTGTTGATTTTAACATCTCTGTTGCAGACATCACAATATTTTTATTTTCATCAAAACTGTGGTTTCAAGAATGAAAAAAGATTATCTGTCCACTGCAGCTTTCATTAAAAAGCAGGGAGAGAAGCAGATAAAATAAAAGTCTATTTAATATAATCTCAGAGAAAAGCTTATGTGTATAATCCAAATGTATCCTACAGGCTCAAAAAAAAAAAAAAAAAAGGGAGAAAGAACTCAATTCTTATTACCTTAAATGTGACAACTTGTGAGGGATGTTATTATGAATTTTGAATACCTGAAATTGGCAGTGAAGTTCCACATCCTTCACCCCCTGCAAAAGTTCATGTCTAAGATAAATAATGGTATAACTTTTCTCTATAAAGTCATAATTTTTGACAGCACATCACTGTGTGTGAGGTTTCACCTCTTCGTGTATTAACCCTACACACACCAATTCCTGGACAAATCCCTGAGGCTCCACAGCAGCTAAGAAATCAGTGTCCCTCTTGATGGATACAGAGCTGACAAATCTTGAAATTGCAAAAAACTTTCAGGTAGGTACCAACTTCTTCTACTTATTTATAGTAGGTCTTGCACTCCTTGGCCAGTAACCAACCAATGGTACCATATAACAGCAGCAGTGAACCAGGCAAAACTCCTGTTTGGCGAGAATTAGCCCAAACTCAAAGCTTTACTGGGAGAGGAGTTGTTTATTCCTCTGGTCCTTCACTGGTCTGAGCTGCTGGGAGGAAGCCAGACATCAAGGAGTTATTGTGATGGGCTGTCTGCTAAGGTGGTGGCTGCAGACCTCAAAAAGCCTTGCACCCTCAAGCAGGAGTCATCAACCTTCCAAGCCATCTAACATCTGTTTGAGGTTGCCCGACCAGCTAACACTTATTCCCCTCTCACAGGAGACAAAGTAAGACTGCAATTACTGAAAGCATTCAGT
Organism: Falco rusticolus; assembly: GCF_015220075.1. Lineage (NCBI taxonomy): Eukaryota > Metazoa > Chordata > Aves > Falconiformes > Falconidae > Falco > Falco rusticolus. The sequence continues at coordinate 14,889,432 of NC_051209.1, read as the reverse complement.
GAGTTGATGCTACTTACATTATTCTCTCCCAAAGGCAACTTTAAGCTGTGTTGACCAATTTCTCAATGGATGGGGCTGTCAGTGACTGTCACCAAAGACCTGCAAGAAGGCATGTGCCCCGTCTTTCCCTTGAAAACCAGTTACGACAAATTGCTGTATTCCTGAGTTGGTTTTGCTAATCATAGGAGTCAATCAGCATGTTTCAAATGTTTCTTAGTAGCTACTAGAGGGAAACTGTGAAAGTACACATTTGGCCTTGAAAACAGTATTTCCGGGGCCAGAAGGCATTTAATTCACATCATATTGCAAGGGCACCACATGTTTTGGCAGGCCCTGAGAGAGGTAATTCAATGAACATCACTTTAACGATATATGAGTTAGCTATTTTTTCCTTTTGTCCTCTTTGTGACCCTGATCCTTCCCTCTTTCTTTTCAGTGCTGCCATGGACTCACTGTCACAAAAATGTCAAATCTGTAGCCAATTGTGTCCTTGCTCATAAACTAATATGCAAAGGATAGAATTAAATGTGCAGATTACTGTGCAGTTTGCAAATCGAGGCAAAGGGACTTAATTCATTAATTCTGTTTGCTTGTCCAAGGCATAGGCTAGACATGTAGGGCCAGGTTTATATCTGCTGAAAGCCTCTCAAAATCAAAGGAGTTGAACAGGAAGAAATTTTACTCAGTATAAGAAGCTGTTTCAGAGGGTGGAGTAATGTGATTTATCACTTGAAATTGGTTCAAACGGTGAACCGGGCAGACAGGTAGATCATGTATTTGAATGTGAGAGGAAATTCTGTTTTCCCTTGTTATTCTTGCTTTACCTCACTGCTGAAAGGCAGAGTGGCAATGTGAAAGTCACTGTTCAAACACAGAACAAAAAGGCACCTTCCTATCCCTGAAAGGTTCAAATCTAATTAGTAATAAAAAAGAGAGAGATTCACTTTAGTCTACCTGAAATTCAGACAGCCAGGGTTCTTTCCCCTGACACATCATGTCATTCAAGGCATAAAAAAAATGAGGTGACAAAATACTAAGGGAGGAGCTTTTGAATCTTTTCCAGAAGACCTGTAGACTCTGTGGAGTTGAAACAACTGGATTTCCTATCCTTTTGCAAGTCAGTTGCTATTTGTAAGGTGCTGCTCAACCCAAAAAAAGGTGCAGAATCAGGCCTCGGAGTGCAGGCTCATCAGGATCCATCACATTCATACAAATCTGCAGAGACTCGGTGCTCCTATGAAAGGAAATCAATATGATCAGGAATGTCATGCTAAATAATTCCATTATTATTTCCTGGTTGAAAGGACTTCTGTAGGGGACAGGTTGCAGACACTTCTGGTGGAACTACTGAACAGCTAAAACAGAGGACCTTATAGATTATATCATCAAAACTCTAGATGCTCTTTTCCTTCTTCTATCAAATACAGGTATTGAAAGGAAGGTTGAAATGTTTATGCGACCCTGCATTTTTCTGCATTGCAATTGAAGAAAGTATTTGGGTAACTTAATGTTATTTTCATCTTGGCAGTGTATGCCTCTCCATGACTTAAGTCACACTTCTCACCTGGTCCTGGATAAAGAATTTTGAGAGTATAGGGTTGGGGATTTTTTGGAATTTCTCTGCATCTCCCACTTCTCTTAGCAATTTATCTCTATAGCACACAGGAAAGCATCAGAGTGCTTTTTGAACATCTGAGCTAAATTTTTTACTTTTTTTTTAAACCTTACCACCAGATGAGTAAATAGATTTGTTAGTTCATATTGGGTTGGTTGGCACACTTAGGTATTACTGAAATAGCAGGTGGTAACTATAGGAATCTGTGAAAAGATCTTGTTGAAGGACAGGCAAGAAACTGAGGTTTCCAATGAGTCATGTTCCACAGCTGTGCTTCCCATCCTCAGCCAGATCAAGCTCTCAAAATGCTTCCCTCTCTGTATGGCCAGTGCTAGCCCTGTTCATCAAGGGTAATAAACAGCTGTAGTAGAGCAGGATGATGATGAGCAGGAGAAAACAGTCTTTGGGGAAGATAGAAATAACCCTGTGGAAAATTGAGATTGCACAGAAAAACCTCAGGTAGGCTTTTCTGCTGAAAAGGGTAACAAGCCTTACAACTAGGACCAATGTTTCAGTGCTTGGTAGGACTTGCAGTTTTTTCAAAAATTTTATCTATATATAATTTATCTGTCCTTATTCCTGGATATAGGAGATTGCAATAGCCTCTCCCTGCACAACTGACAGTGAGATGTCTAAACCCCACTGACTGTGCCGAATATCTCTCCTTTAATGATGAAGAGTCTAAGCTAACAGACCCCTGCATCATAGTCATCCCTATTTAGATGAATCTCATTTCTAACTTAAAGCTTTTCCAAGTGTGGTTATTTGCTAGACCTTTCTCCAGACAGGAGTTCTCATGTGTTAGACCTTTGACTCAGGATGGTTGGAGTTGCTACTTTGCCAGCTAGCTGACACTGGAGTAGCAGCTAGCTACTCTGGAGGTGCCTACTTCTCTCCCTTAGCTATAAGGAGTTCTAGACCCCCCAAAAAACACTAACCACTTAGCTTTATAATTTCTAACACTAGGTGATGTAAAAGACATAATTGTCCTTCTCATATTTTCAGGAATAATTGGACTGGGAGCTATTCCTAGGCTTGTCTTCAGCAGTATGAAGATCACAGTTTCATTTAAGAAAGGATGGAAACAGGGATTGCTCTCACACGTTCTCCTTGGGCAAGGGCCATATCTTTCTGTATCTATACTGCCGACAGAAGTGAAGAATCATGGTCTACAAAATCCCAAATAAGTACCTGGGAGATACAATCTCAATGCAGACTGCCAAGAGGGTAGCCAAGCAATGATTTAACAATCTACGGATAGATTTGTCTGGTCATGTGGAATGTTACAGATTAAAAATGATACAGCCAATATTGGCTTTTTGTTGTATGAATTCAACTACCTTTCTTAATGCTGAATTCAGATAGTTATCAAGAAAGCTGGGGTAAACTTGAGTCCATCTTCTCGCTGTGAAAGTGTTACGCGAACTTCAGACTGGGTTTTGATAATCACTCCCATTGTCTTCATATGGCAAGTGAGTAACAGGAAAGAATTATGTGAAAACATGCAAGGCTTTGGGAATGGAGGGAAACAGCTGTTTTACATAACTCATGGATTTCACCTGCAGGAAAGGATGTGGAAATGTGCCTCTGTACCTTCTTGGGTAATTAGAGATGAATGAGGAACAGTAGACCATAGGCAATTTTCTGTCTTCTGTAGATAAGATGGAGATCCTCCACTTCTGTCCTTCTGCACTCCTTTTCTCCAGTCAAAGCAATAGAGGATCTATTGGTGCTGTGTTAGATACCCTGTTGCAATTGTGTTGCTTTCTGAACTTTGCCTCAGGAGAAAAAAAAAAAAAAAAAGGAAGAAAATTAAGGACATTTAATATCACTATAAAATTTTAAGTATTTTCCTTGTTATTTACTGTACTTCTGCATGTAACCTTCTCAGCCTTGATTAGAATTTTAATTTTTTTCCCCTGATACTCCTATATTCACTGACCTCTGAAAATATGATAGTCTAATCCACATTTAAAATAAGCTTCCAAGTATCTGGGGAGTACTGGGACATTGTACTCAAGCACTTCTGCTGGGCTAAGTTATGACTTTGATGGCATCAAGGCAATTAATAGTTTCAATATCGAGATACAAAATACACTTGCCTTGTATATCAGGCCACAAGATAATCAATGTAGGGACCCATAAAACCTTATTGTTTGTAGAAGCTAAATTAATGATGCAAAAGCTACTGGCACATGTAATGATTGCATCACTATTGGTACATTTCAGTACAGTTGGACTAAGATCAAATCAAAGGCACCTCATATCTGTCAGTTCTTACAAGGTTGGATTTTTTACTAACCTCTATGTTTAAGTGAGGAATAAATATTTAAATGGCAGGGGAAGGATCTAAATTTTTTTTTCACCCCAGTTTGAAACAAATTCACGTGTTTTTCCTTTTTGCATAAATTACATTTTTGTGCAAGTTCCATGGATGGGTAGTAAGTGGATATTTATGGTCTGGAAATTTAAGAAATTAATTTGTCTTTTTGATGAATAAAAAGAGACAGAAAATATTAAGGATTTTATCATTAGCTTATGAAAAAGTATTTAAAATGTATTTTTATTGCTATTTGCTCTATTGTTATATCACTATAGAGGGTAGTGGTCAAAACCAGCCTCAGGATGGAGGTGTATATTAGGTACTGCACAAAATGAGACACGGCCCTTGTCTCAAAGGGACTTCTGCCTAAAAAAAAAGGAAGACAGATGATAGAAACAGGAAGGTGATTTTAACATTATTTGCAGCTGTAGGGAGGAGGAACAAACTGCAAGAGGAAAGCAAGGTTGCTATAGTAATGCATCCCTGAGTTTAGAATGACCTCAAAAAAATCATAATATTTAAAATTAATTTCAAATGCCATGAGATTTTGATGATTTGATTATGTTCTTTTTGTTTGTGTCTATCTGCATGGGAAATACTGGAAAAATCTGACAGGCATTTTCAGTCCCTTAGATATATCTGAATTAATCAGTGTTAAATCCCCACTGAATGTAAACTCTCACAAGAATATAAAATTTCTATCAGAAACTGTGGTAAAAGTTTGGTTTTAAATGGTTAGATCTTAATATTTTTCATTTCTTCAGGAAACAAAGATACAATTTTTGCTACATTTGGCCTTTTGCCATTTACATTTTCAACCTACTACAGCCCTCCTTATCAGTTCTTCCTAATTGCATCTGCAATATTAACATGTAGCAAAAATTTGAAAATGTCATTTTGGTACCTGTCAGGACTTCAGTGCAGCACAATTAATTAATAGCAGCCTAAGCAAATTTAAGAGCCCAGTCACTGAGCAGTCTTAAGACATGCATGCTCCCTGAAATGAAGAAAATTACACCAGCAGAGACTCTTGTTCTTATGTCCGTGAATTATGCAAAAGCCAAGAGTGCATCTGAGGCTAGGCAGGATGGGGCTTTGAATGCTCCTAAATCAAAATAAAAATGATTCACATGTTTATGAAAGAACAATAAGTGATTCACTTGCATGCAATAACAGGGAGAGAGACTTGGTGACCCATGTCCCCTTCAGTCCTATACTGATTTGATTTAGAAAGCAAGAGTGAATTGAACCTGGATCTGCTGTGCTACTGGAGAGTGTGCTAACCCTTGAGATGCTGGGTAAAAGGTTGAACCAAACTTCCATGTCATCCTCTCGTGTTTAACTGGCTCAGTCTTCAGGACAAACTCTAAAGACTGTTCTTTGTGTGGGTGACAGCCAGGCCATATGCCACACGTGAAGGTTGGTTGTGGTTCTCGCTACACTTATTCCTTCAGTTCCCAGACATAAGTAGATGCTGTAGAATGGCCAATGGGCAGATAAATATTCCCTAACAAAGGACATAATTCATGTTGCTTAAATCAGTAATAATGGAGTGGTTAAAGGAACAAGAGGAATAAACAAGAGATACATAAGCAAAACTTTGGGTAGCTGTCACATCCATCAAACCCACATGAGAAGATGCTAAAATGAGGTGAATGGTAGCTAGGACATGGAGCTAATAAGATGCGTAAGTCTAAACTTAAAACTGATCCCCTGAAAGAGACAGATGCAAATACAGGGTTGAAAATAATACCTCAAAACCAGGTAGGACCATCTGGGCTAATGTAGAAGTCATGGGTATTGGAAGGATCCAACACAGCAGGAAAAGCCATTTTTTTTGTACTCTTCTGTTATACATGCCATGTAATTTTATTTAGGGTTCTGTTTCCTCATCAACCTGCTATTGCTAGAGGTCCCACTCCCAGAGAGGATAAGACATTAGTACCATGGAAAGAGTGATATTCACTTTCTCCATTATTATATTTCTACTCTGTTTACACCTGTATAAGGTGAGGATAAAAGCTCAGTTGTTAACCTCTATATGACTTTAAAATGATGGAAATGAAGGCACAACTTTTAGATGACCAGAACATTTCCAACCTGATGTGAGGATGCTTTTCAAATCAGAAAACAGCCATATACACTTGCTAACTATTTCCTTGGCTACAAATCTGCTGTTGAATGAAATGTAAAGTCTCTGTAAACTTCCTTTCCTCACTACATGTCTTAATTTCCAAATTAAAAATGAAAGATCTCCTCTCCTTGGCAGACCTAAATGAAACATTTTTCATTTGTACTTTGTCAGAGGATACATGGAAAGTGCCATCTGTAATAACTGACCAATGTGATGCAGCCTCAGAAGCTTGGGAACATATTGCTTCAAACAGATTTTTTCCCTTTTTTAAAAAATAAATGGCACATTCTGGTATTTAAAATCAATTAATTCAGGCTGGTTTTAGGAAACATTTTAAATTGATGGAAAAAAGAAATAAAAATCTTACAAAATTGAAAAAATCAAGGTGAACTCTACCTCAATTTACTGTGTTTGAAAAAAAATGTTTTGAAATTGAAATGGAAGGGAAAACCTTGTTCAGAAAGAAGGAAATATTTTGGTTAGGTGAGCAAATTTTCATATTTTCACTTCTTTAAAAAAAGATTTAATTTTCTTGATATTTTTTCTGTTCAGTTGTCTTTATAACTAAGAATCTACAGCTGTATGCTTTGAGTAGATAGTATTTATGTATGTAATCACATCACATTACCATACAGAGTAATAGACAATTTTGTGCCAAACTAGCCATTTTTAGGAATTGCACTTTTAGCTTTACAGTGTTTTCACAGAAGTTAAAAGCATATGGTTCATACTGCTATGTTGTCTATAGAAGACCCCTGAAAATTAAGGTCCTAATTATGTCTAAGGTAGAGGGTAAGAGATGTAAAAATGTCTTTATAGTTTTTCTGTGCCTAAGTATTTTGAAGAAATGACATAATTTAAAACTTCATCCATGAAAACTTAAAAGTTCATAAAAGACTCATTGTGATTCAGTCCAGATCTTGAGGTTTAGAATGGGGAGTAACCATCTATTGAAAGCATAACTGTCCATAAATAAAAGATTGGCTCTTTTTTGAATGTTATTGACTTTTAAACCAAATTTCTAGAAAGATTCCTTCTCTCCATAGGTTTCCTTTTTAAAATAAGAAGAGAGAAAATGGCAGGCAGAAACAGCCTCACAGATGAAGATACTCCTAAAATAAATCCCAAGTTTTATTATTTCATGGCTGGTTCCTCGGCCAGTGCTAGCTGATGTTGGAGAATTGAAATAAACGGAGCTATGCCAGTTTCCACCATCAAACGAGATGGTCCAGCATGTCTTCACATCTTCACTCTGTTTTCCTGGATTGTGAAACATTATTTTAATAGCTGTAAAAGCCACAGCGTTTGAACTACTGCAGGGTGCTGTTGTGTTAGACATTTGGGCAGAGTTGCAGATTTCCACAGAAATATGGTCCTTGAGGGGGAATACAGACTTGCTTACAGAGACTAACCTTCAACGAATGCATTGAAGTGACTGTGGACTCACTCCAAACTTGCCAGAGTGAACTCGGAGCCAGGAGTGTGCATCCATGTAGGGGACTGCAAAATCCACGTTCTGTAAATGACTATAGAGCTGCTGTGATTTAATTTTGCTGTACATCTTCCTCCTGCTGAATATCAAAGTTGCATTTCTAAAAAAAGCAGCAAAAGACCCTCACTCAAGGCTTTTAATAGCAGACAACACACATCACTAGAAACTGTCCTCTAGGGAGCAATGGTATACTTAGGGAGGACTAAACTAGGTTGTCTTCTCTAGTTACAATCCATACCTTCTCTGCTTCTATGGAAAGAGTGTCTCAGGGGAAACAGATAAAATATGCAGTGGGCAACTTAAAATGAAGTAAAGCCTTGAGTGAGGGTCTTTAGTCACTTCTTCAGGTAATTATGCATATTTAATAGAGTCTGCCAAAAGCAAGATTTCCCTTTTGATATTCAGCATAATCTAGCTTTCCTTAACTATAGACCCTCTAGGAATTAGACATTATTTTATAATATTATATATAATCTATATACAAGAAAGTTCACTTTTCCCCTTAATAGCTAGTAAATGGAAGATGAGTGGAAAAGGGAAAAAAAGAGCATTTGCCAACCACATATGTTTAATTATTATGCCATTATTGTGTTGCCAGGACAATGAAAGCTCCAATGTTTTATCTCCTCAACAGAAAGATCCATTAGCCTTTTGATTGCAGGATAAAGCCTCTGCAGTATTGTGAGGGACTGCTTAGTTACTGTGAGTTACAGGTTAGCTAGAATGCATCTATCAAATACTATCTCATACCATGAAATTTAAACTCATGCCATTTATTTATCCTTATTGTTGTATATGAGTAGAAGATGAGTAAGTATTATTTGCTCTGCAAAAATCCATGGTGGAATATCCAAGGTAATAATTTGGACAGTCAGTGTTCTCCTGGGAGTTATTTCTGTGAACCAAAGTGCAGTTCATGTAAGGTAAATTGTTCCTCTTCACTTTGTGCTGAGTTAGAAAGTTGTTACTTTGGAAGACAGTGTCATAAAATTTAAATATCACAGGCTTCCTTGAAGCAAATTACGGCACCATTAAAAGAGGGTGAAGTAGTTAGCCCATTCAAATGCAAAGTCTGGAATTAAGGAAGCTTGAAATATGACCATGAAACATCAATGAAAATATCTGACTGGCTGATGGAAAATGAAGGGCACCAGAGAAGGGACACATTATTGTCTGTTATGGCATTACAGAAGTTGTCAAGAGGTTAACACAAGAGGTGGTGTGGTGTGTAATATGGCAGGAATAGGCAAGCTGATGTGATACTTCTAAATTCTGAGTATATTATGAAAAATCACAGAGATCTATTCCACTGTTGCCTGCGGCAGTACGTGAAACAGACATTTCATCAGGCTAAAACCTTTCTACTGAGGTCACCATGTAAACAGTTAATGAAGCAGAAACACTCTGGGGATTCATTGACTGAGCACATTTAGATGTGTTCTGTATAAATGTTCAATTGGCAGTAGTGAAATTACCTCACTGATGCTTTAAAGAAACTGCGGACATTGTACTCTTCCAGCATTAAATGGGGTATTCATAATTAATTTCTTATTTTCTAAGCCAGTGTAATATTTTGAGTATAACTTTTATTAGGCATTACAAAGTAAAAAGGGGAGGAAAAAGCCTAGAGGTCATAAACTAGTTCATACAATTTAGAGTGCAGTAAGAAGTTATTGCTGTACTAGCACCTGTTAATGTATCTGCAATTTTCTATGGAGTTAACTTTTTTGTCACAGAAATTGCCTCGTAACTGGTTACCACCAAATACTATATCACTGTGATACAACTTAGCACAAAGATAGTTTGAGATGTAATTCATGAGCCTAGGAAGGGATGTTGTCTTGCAATATTGTGCAAAGCCCCAAATAGTACTGAAGCTAGTGCAGTATTTCATGAGGCACGGGAACATCTTACAGCGCCTTAACAATGTCATGTCCTTAACACTTCTTTAAGCATGTTAGTATTTCCTGGGACGCCAAAGGCTAAGAAATCGTCTACCACTTTTCTTCCTGCTCTTAAAAAAACCCCAAAAAACCAACAACAACAAAAAAGACCTAATAAATGGAGCAGTAGTATGAACAGCTAAAGAGTGAAACTGTTAAAGCCTTTGTGGTACTGATTTGTATTATGCAAATCACCCTGTGAACCCTCAGGTTGGCAATGAACTGCTTGCTTTCACCATCTTCTCTCCATTACAGAAATAGAAACGCACATCCCACAAGAACAGTTCATTGGGAATAAATGCCAGATGGGGAGATTGTAAGACCAGGAGGAACTATTATGACTTCTGAGTAACAAGCCACCAAATTTTTACAAAGTGTCAAGCCCTTAACCTGGCTGTGCTAAAAACACACATCATGCATGTAATTCATCTTCTAGTGCAGAGCATGTGAACTGTTTCAGTGCTTTTATCACTTCTATTGCTTTTCCTAGAAACGTACCAAGGAATCAATCCTTGCTCTTAGGTTCATCTGCCACATTCCTCCTGGAGGCTCCTCCTTCACTCAAGATTGCTTCTTGAAATGTACATTATTGCATCAACAGCTTCTTTGACTTTCACTTTAGTCACATCAAAATTCTTGATGTGCTCTTTCATAAGTGACAGTTTCTCATATGTGGCGTATATTTTTTACAAACAAAAAGTGCAAAAAAAGTTAAAAGCATTCTTTAGCTTTAGGCCCTACAGCCAGTGCCTTTGAAATCCATGATATGTGTTCAAACAGGTAAAGTTTCCTGCACTCACAGAGACAATAGTGAAGAGCAGCATTTACATGACTTTGTAAAGACATCCATTAGGTGAAGTACTGCAAAACTCTTAGTGGGATGGAAGGTGTAATGATTCATGTGTAGCTAACAATTTGTTTAAATGAATCCTGCTACTCCAGCTTCACTCTACATGAGTGCACTTCTCCATGTATTGTACAATGACTGTTGTGCCATGATAGGTGTTTCAAGGACTGGTAAATTCTCTTTTAGTAAGATTGAGTCAATAGCCTTGTAATGAAGGCTCTAAATCTTTAATAGGTAGCACTTCATACTAATTTAGAGAATATGATTCATACATAGATGTATTGACACTGTACATACTCCAATATTCATTAATGGCAACTTAAACATAGATTATGAACCAATTTGTTGTGGAAATTAAAATAAAAGCTGAAATGATTTTACAATGATACTTTAATGTGTATGCCTATATTTATGTGTATGCATGTATATATAAACAAACATGTACACACACCACATCCATATTGCTAAGATGTAAAATATGATACAGAAAAATCATCTGATGCATAACTCTCTTATGAACGTTCAGAGCCAAGGGGCAGAAGATTCATTTAGGTCTAGTCAACCAGCATCTTGCTATCCAGCTAGTGCTATAAGAGAAGTCTGTCTCATCTGTTGGTTTTCAACAACAGGAAGGTTTTGATCCATCTGTCACACAATTCCTCCCATTTCTATTTGGAGAAATATGCAATCTGTTCCATTAATAAAATGTGGCAAGTAGTTTCCTCCTTCCATGCAGCTCTAAACCCACTTGACAGGTAGGTATTTTGACCTGTACATGGTACAAAGCATTGAGTCTTTTTAGTAAGTGTATGTCTCCACAAAGAAAAGAAAGATAGACACTAATTAAAACCTGGGTAAGTCATCGGGAAGACTGGTAGCACACTCTGGCATTTGTTAACACAATACAGAAGTCACTAATTATAGTAGTATTGTTAGTTTCATTGAAGTTATAACAGCCTGTCATAGGAGCCATTATAAACCACTATATTCAGGTGTTCATAAGGACAACCATAAAAATTAAATTAAAGCTGAAATTTGTCATGCATGATCTTGGTTTGGAGCACTTTTTTCCTTTAACAAACTGGCCAGCGGGTGCTTGTGGCTGCACATATTTACATCCAACTTTGATGTTTTAAAACCTTACTTTGAAAACCACTTATAAAACAAGTGACTATTTTATCCATAAAATAAATACGTTGGGATCAAAAAGATGACTGTTTAAATCCTGATTAATCTGTTTACTTTGGTCCAAGCCATATACCTTCGGCTTTGATCAGGTACTTCAATATGTGTATATATATCTATATATATATATATATATCTAAGCAGTTGAGGAATTTATTAGAAATTTATTAGAACTGGGAAAGGTATCAGGTTGAAGACTTTTGTGCATCTGGTTATTAATTTCTCAATTCTTCAGGTCCTGTCTTCAAAACATCACTTATAAGACTGAGGAAGAAAATAAAGCCTCCTTTTCTTGGCTCCCTTTTGTCCTTATACAGTCAACTACTTGGGGTAGAAGTTGTTTGCTGATGTTTTTACAGTGCTTGTCCCAGTGGGATTTCAAGCCTTAGTCAGATAAAGCACAACGGGAATGCAAATACCATATAATGGAATGTTTGCAAATATTCCTCGTAATGGTGTGTGCTTTTAGGGTTTTACAGGAAATCAATTACTCCTGTATATCTGCTAAAATGGACCAATTCAACAACAGCTGGCAACATTAAAGATCCCAGCCCTTAATTTCTCATGGCATGTTTGTTCATAGACTTAATGAAAGAAAACTGTTTACATGTTATACTTATACCTACATTAGAATGATTAGATCCCATAAATTATGCAGGACACCATTAAGTTTCATTATGCATCAGATTACAATGTCCTCGTTCCAGCAGCAGTCTCTGATTAATTACATAGCAATCACTGCAGAGCTGACATTGTTAGAGATGGGGGATTACCCTGAGTGCCCCTTGGTGCAAGCAGTCATTAATATGATGGCACAAGGATTTGGGATAACAAATCACCCCTGGCTAGAACAGACCTGAACTCATTAAAGTTTAAATGTTGTATGGAATTAATCTTTTATTTAAAAAAGTAAACACTGGGGGGATTTGCCTGATAATAGTACCTTGGGTTTTCTTTTATCCAGATAAATCTGCTTGTGGCAACAACACAAGAAAATAACAAGGCAACTTAATAAGATGCAGGTGAGTATAAAACAATTGAATTCAGGATATTTTCTTCATCCAACATTTTCTTCATTGATTGCTTTTCTTCCCTCCCTCCCTCCCTTCATACAAATAGAGAGAAGAACAATTCTTCCACGTGACTCCAAAATCCAGTCAAGAAAGGGTTTGGGCCAAGCTGGTTATGCCTGTGCCATCTCTGTTATCCATGTCATGTTAAACATCCTGGTTCTCAGCCTAAATGGTATCAACTGGCTTGCATCCATTTGATCCCTAGGCTATGGGATCTGAAGCACACCACTCTGTTTCATGCCTGCATCTGCCAGCCAAGGGAGCTAATTGATTTATTCTAGATCAAAGCCAGTCTGAACTAGTACATATGGATAATTTTCACACTGGACCACTGAAATGAAACAGGAGTGCAGATGAATTCATGTACCCACAATGTTTTCCTGATGTAAAATCTGTGTCAAATTTAATTTATTTAGGAAACACATTAGGGTGTAGAAAATCAAATGTCTTCTCTGTTGGGCCTTGTGGAATACTACTGTGAAACTCAAAAGACTGAGTATTTTTTATGTTCATGGTGAAAATAGAAAGTGAAAGAAGGAAGCTAGTAAATATGAAGGAGATAAGAAATTTCCTGAAAGAAGGATTTATCCTGCCAATGCTTACACTCCCAGCTGAATAACCTAAGTGAGGATCCTACTCATTGGAAACTTCTTGCACGGGGAATGAAGAGTAAGAGATACCTCTATATAGCAGTTTAGTTCTTAGGTGAGCTATATAATCCTCTGGGAATACTTATTTCCCCTCATAACTAAATCCTGCATTAGCAATGAGTTAAGTGAGACGCCTTAAGGTTAGTGACTGAACAGAGAAAGTAGTTCACCCTTTTATCTTCCTAGCACAGAATGCATCTTTTTTATTATGGTGCCAAGAACTTTTTTCCCTGTTGGTGCAAACAGTCTCTTCCCCTGCACTAGTCAGCAGGTGGTACCAAGGCCTTTCCATTCTGTCTCATCTGTGGAGAAGAAGGACTTTGATATATCTATTACCTTATTGTAGCAGTTAGACTTCCTGGGTAAAGAAGAACCTTACCTATATTTGACTACACATATAGACTCAGATCAGTCTTGTCATTTCTGAAACCCTGGTCTGTGATATTTGAAAACACGGAACCTGTAGACAGCACAGACAGGTAGTGATCCTGTGTTAGAAAAAAAGTATTGATTCAGTCTCAGGCATGTGAAAATTCTCACCATCTCCACCAAAACTCAGCTGAGATGCCCTGAGTGTTCTTACTTAAATTCTTCAGGAAAGAAAAATGCCACATCAAACTTAAGCTACACACTGAGGTTGAAATTGCCAGGGAAACAGACATATATCAGGATGCTGAAATGCTGCCAGGACATTTACTCCAATACATTTATTTCTTGAAGGATTTTTACATAACCCTTTACTGGCCAGAAACTTTGTCTCTATGCATCTCCTGCAGATCACTGCCTTTGCACATCATTCAGGGACAGTGTATTAATACAGACACAAAGAAGCATAAGAATGTGCAGCAGTAACATGATTCTTTCAGAGCCCTATTTTTATGTAATGTGACCAACTGAACAAGGAAACAGATTTGTAAATTTATTGGGCTGTTAGCATCTGCCACTAGCTAAATATCAGAAAGCCTGTCCTAAACATTCATCAGATTTGGAGATTTTCACATTTGTTCTCTGAGAAGTCCTCTTAAAACTCAGGGTCTTCCTGATGTTGTTCCTGGACTTGGACTGATATTTTTTTTTCTAAATTCTTTAGATATTCATATTTGTGACCTTTAAACATCCCTCAAATGTTTTACAGGCTCTCCTACCTCATGTTTGGGTTACGACTAAATCAGGAAGTAACAAGAAGTTACGGGAATTATAAAGATCCATCTCAAAAATAAATGCTTAATTTTTAAATTGTTGGGGTGGACACAGAGATAATCTGAGGCAGGGTCTAGCTCATAGTCCCTTGGGAAGCCTGCGGCAAGGGGAGGAATTGGAGCCTGGCCTCACTCAGCCAGCTTTCCACCCACTGGGTACAGGAAGACAGGGTGCCCTTTACTATGCTAGAAAATTACCCATTTCATTAATGTAGGTTCAAACAATACCTATTTTTAAATTGCCTGCTCCATAAAACACAAACAATTGCATAAAATTGCATCCATAAGCCCTTTCTGAGGTTACAGAAAAGTACCCATCGGTATGGACTTTCCTCCACAGTTTTAATAGCAAACAAAGTCAAAACCAAACAAAGCAGACAACAAACAACCCCGGAAAGCCTCAGGATGAAAACACCCCAGGTTACTAGTAATGTTTGTCAAGGATACCAGAGCTATTGATAAAAAAGGATCTGCCCTACACAGCAATCAGAAAACATTTAGCACTCAGCGTGTTGTAACCTGTTCAGAGGCAGATTTGAAGTTCAGGAACTTGGACAATGCGAGTTGTATTCATTTAATGCTTAGAATTGTATATCCAAGACCAACATTTTCAGATTCCTATCTAATAGGCCTTCTGTAGTCAAAAATTGTGATCTTGAAAGTGGTTTAGTTACAAAATGTTGGTTATTGTTTAGGAAAGGAGAGAAAGGGAAAATAACATGTTTTAAAAGTCTTTATTCTTCAGTGGTTTAGATAAAGGAACATGGAAGAAACCAATAAATTCTTTCCTGTCCTCCTGGGAAAATGAAACAAAAAACAACCAAAAAGCCCCACAACCAACCATCACCTCACCATAACACCCCACCCCCAGGCCAAACCAAAACATAACCTAAATTAAAATGGAAAAGAAAAGGGGTGGGAGGGGAGAAGAAAAAAGTCATGGTTCCAGAAAGTATTGTGTTAGGAAAACATCGGGAAGAAAATGATACACATTTCCACACTGCATAGCGCATGCCTGTGATTTTGCTGTGAGGCATAAAGCACTTGGAGCCCATACAAAACATGTGAGGACATCAAAGCATATTTCAGCATCCAAATCAGAAGTGATTCCTCACAGTGTCAGATGGCATTTAGGAAACATCAGCAAACCAAGGTAAAGAAAAAGAGCAGCAGTGGCAGGAAGAGTTTTCTTGTCATTCCTTGTGGAATATAAGACACTATTCTAAGCAGGGCCAAGCAAAGGCATTTTTCCCCCATAGGAAATATTTCCTGTCTATTCCTTCTGCATTAAAAAATAACCCCACATATAACAGTTTTGCCTTACGTAACAGGAGTACCAAAACTGCAATTAGAAGCAATGCTCTGCTTCCAGTTGGAAATATGGAGAAGACCCCAAAGTTTACGCTAGTGAAATGCCCAGGTGTGATAATCCCAAAGTGCTGCACCCTGGAACATGTCTTGTGGTACTTCTATCTGCAGCTGGTCCATAGAGCGCAGGGGAGTGTCAGAGAGCAGTCCCTCAAATGCTTAAGATTAAGCTGGGTATATTCATTTTGGGATGATGAAAACAACAAAAACCCAAACAAGAATCCTTTGGCAGGTTGCTATTAGCTGAAGCGCTCTGTCTTTAATTGGTATAAATAATTAACTAGCACTGTGCATGCATGACTAAGCATGATAATAGAGATGTTTCCCTTTGAGGTCAAGATTATATCCTTTGTAATACCAAATAAACCAGGAAGCTTGTAGGATCGGGTTGCTTCTTACTGAATTGGAAATGTTTACAAATAATACTCTGCTAACCAAGATCCTCAGGGAAAATTTTCAAGAATGGAAAAGGGCTGTGGTTTCTAGGGTAGGAAAGTGGAAGACTGCTCAGCCTGTGTTTTTAGGACTGCATATCACCATAGCATGTAAATACTTCCAAATTAAACTGGATGTCTAATGTGGATTTTTCCTGTAATCTGCAGGTGAACACTGTAATATGATTGAAAAAGAAAAGGTTTAAAAAAAAGACAGCAAGACAGACACAAAATCTGCCTTGCATAATGTATAGATCAAATGGATGGGATTGTGTGAATCTTGTATAAAAGAAACCAATCTGATCAGAAGGATTTCCTGCAGTAATTAGTATTAAAAACACACCAACTCTGATTTGTGAAACACAGATAGAACAGGCTCCTCAAACCAGGCTCCCTGAGTCATTCCTGCAGCCTCCATCACCACAGCTGCACCGACTGTATTGCTCAATGCTGCATGTCCAGCACAAACGGCTGCAGACAAAACCTTTATCACTCTATAACACGCAGGAATAATTTCCAAATCTGGGGACACAGTGTTTTGTTATTTTTTTTTAATCTTTGATTTAAAGAATCAGTCACCAATATTGGAGTGAGCGGAGGTTATCTTTATTCAGCAGCGCTGGGTGCATGGGGGATCGCTCCACCAAAGTCATGCACACCAAAGGAACCTTTCAGCCCCCTCTTTATACAAGTCACACATGTCTATTCATTAACTTTCCGGGAACTCATTAACATGGGAACTCATTAACATATCTTGCACCTGGACAATTAGCACATTCTCATTCAAGGATTTAGTGCATCTTCAAGTTAACAATATTAACATATCTCATGCCTGGATATTAGCACACTCCCAATGTCACTTAGTACATCCTCAAGTTATCAATAAGGATCTCCTCAGATAAACATGAGCACACGTTCTTTAAATAAATCATATATGGCCCATTATCCATTCCCCTCTTTTCTAATAACTATTGTAAATGCTTTTACAACTATAAAAAAATCACTATGCCCTAGTATCACTCTTTGACAGCACCAAACAAAACACTGAAGTAATACCCATATTAGCATTCCTAAAATTATTAGAATGAGTATTATAACAAAAGCATGCTTTAACCATTCCAGATTAGGTAACCACGAAGTTAATTTGTCCCATATAGCCTTAAAATTCCATCATCTTTAGTAATTTCATGTAAAATCTGAAACCTGTTCCATATCTTATGGATGTCTGTTTCAATTTGATTACTTTGGTCTACGTATACACAACAACTCTGATTTATCATTGTGCATACTCCACCTTCTTTTAAGGTTATTAAGTCAAGGGCCATTCTATCTGGATTACTACCTTACTTAAAGATTTCACTTCCTGGTTCAACCTGTTTATCGCGTCTGTTGTTAGATTAAACATTTGTTCGGTTTCTGCAGACATGTTTACCACTCTTTTCTCTAATTCACTAACTCCTAACCACGGAATAAACCATCTAACAAAATTATGGTATCCTGTATGTCTTATAGAAATGCCGTTGCGGCAGCACCCTCCAGTGTCGGGTGTAATAGCTCTGTCACAGATTTTTTAATAGGCACAACTATGCCTTTCACAGACGAAACGCCTTGACCAAATAATCGGGTAGACTCCATCGACTCGGTTTCCCGATCAAGGGGCTCTGAAGCAGCTATAGCCATCTTTTTCTCCGCAACCATTGACTGTAAATGGTTCATGACCTCCCGCCAGGTTGGTCCCAAGTCCTTGGCTGACTTGCTGCTGCTAAGGGTCGCATCCCAAAGGGAATCCCCAATCTCTCGCCACTCAGTCACACTAAACATCAATTGTGGGTCTTTTAGGTGTCCTTTTTCCTTCGCCCACCTGCATAGCTCTTGGAGCTTCTTTGTGCTCACGCTAGCCTCTCGCTTAGCAAGAATCTCAGATGAAAGCGTGAGTGCCGCCTCCGTTTCCATTATCGAGGGAAAAACGGTCTTACCGGTGCAGGTCCGTGCAGGAGCTCAATGCCGGATTCAGACGCCTTCCCTTCTACGGGCGCCTTCCTGCTCGGACTCCTCTCTAGCATCTCCCAATTTGCAATGCAAAGGCAGAGTTTTCCGTGTTCCCATCGTTCGGGCGCCAGTTGTTGGGAGAGGGGTCCGCCGGAGTCGGGAAATTACTCAATATGAGTTATGCATCTTGCTCATCTTTATTGGCTTCTAACACTTCTTATATAGCCTCAATACATAAGCATGCTCCCAAAGCAAACATATAATTGGTTATTAGCCCGTAAGCACGTGCTGCTCACACACCACTAATTATCATGATTGGAACAAGCATTTTTTCCATGCAGCTATTTGCGTTAGCTATGTTTTAGCCTTGCGGTTTGTTACTCCCTCTATCTACATTCCGTTCTCTATCTCCCTTGGCCTTACACATGTCCTCCCTAACAGCTGCAGCTTGTTACAGCCACGGCCTGTTAGTACAATAAGGTTACTTGGTCTTAGGATTCAAGAACAGATCAAGGCCACTTTCTTGTTAACTTCAGCACAATAACTTCAGCACAATTCTAATTCCAGTACACTTCTAATTTCAGGCCTGGATTGTGCACTCCAGGCCTGGATTGTGCAGACCCTCAGGGGTTCCGTGGCCACACTTCTGCCGCCATTCTTCTACAAGTACTACTATACAGCCATCAGCCAAATGCGCCCATTTATTTAATTCTATCTTACCATTCATGTCCTGAATTAGTTTTAAATCTTCTTTAGAATAGAAAAGGCTGGACCGATGGGACGAGGCCAATTGTATGACATTCAACAAGGCTCAGTGCCGGGTCCTGCCCTTGGGTCACACCAACCCCACACAGTGCTGCGGGTTGGGGGCAGAGTGGCTAGGAACTGCCTGGTGGGAAAGGACCTGGTGGTGCTGGTCAACAGCCAGCTGGGCATGAGCCAGCAGTATGCCCAGGTGGCCAAGGAGGCCAACAGCATCCTGGCTTGTGTCAGCAATGGTGTGGCCAGTGGGACCATGGCAGTGACCATCCCCCTGCCCTCAGCTCTGGTGAGGCCACCCCTCAAATGACACGTTGGGCTCTGGGCCCCTCGCTCCCAGAGAGACCCTGAGGGGCTGGAGCGTGTCCAGAGCCGGGCAGGGGGCTGGGGAAGGGGCTGGGGCACAAGTGCTGTGGGGAGCGGCTGGGGGAGTTGGGGGGGTCAGCCTGGAGAGGGGGGGGGCTGAGGGGAGACCTTCTTGCTCCCTACAACCCCCTGAAAGGGGTCTGGAGCCAGGGGGGGTTGGGCTCTTCTCCCAGATAACAAGCAACAGGACAAGAGGAAACGGCCTCAGGTTGCACCAGGGGAGATTTAGATTGGGTATTAAGAAAAATGTCTTCACTGAAAGGGTTGTGAAGCGCTGGACCAGGCTGCCCAGGGATGTGGTGGATTCACTGTTTCTGGAGGTATTTAAAAGACATGTAGATGTCATTCTTAGGGACATGGTTTAGTGGTGGGCTTGGCAGTGCTGGGTTTACAGTTGGACTTGGTGTTAAAGGTCTTTTCCAACCTAAATGATTCTATGATAATATTAATCTTACTAGATGAATTTAATGTCTTTCATCATCCTTATATCATAAAGAATAAGATCTTGTTTAATTACAGAATAGACATAGGTACTAAACACTTAAGCAAACATTAAGAATTTTGTTTTCTATGTTATGTAAGCGTAACATATGATGGTATGTCTCAAATATATTTAAAATTTGTTTTAAGTTACCTGTGGTGTTTTAAATTACCTAGCCCATTTTCTGCAATTCAAAAATCAATATAACTTGGAGGCTATGACTGTTTTCTATTTTGTTCCTTTGTTGCTATTTGTTATCTTTTTTTTGCATTCCTCACCATTGAACTTAGGTGTGATATGTTTTTAGCAAAATTATTGTCACCTTTGATAGTTGAAGTTTCAGTCCTTCAACTAAAACATTGAAAAATGTTTTTTAATTAATAATAATTTTTTTTTCATCTAATTTAATTCCTCATCTATTGTTTTTGTAATTTCTCTCTGATCTGGACAAATTGCCTACTTGAAAGAAGTGGTATAACCTACTAGGCAGCATTTGTTTTCACTATTTAAAGTCCTTAGAACACGCACCCCCCTCCAAACTTAATTTTTATCTGAAATAGAAAAGTGGTTGTATATTTCTAGCAGTGCCTCTACAAGTTATAGACTATTATTTTTGTATTCATAACTGTAACCCTCAGCCTTTGTCTCTTATACTGAATAACCTGTAGCTTAATTTTAGCTGTGCTTTAAGCAAAGTCTCCTCTTGTTTTCCAGCTCCATTCCATGGCCTAAAACATATCATTACTAAAATCCTCTCTTAAGTTCAATCAGATCACTGATCTGTGTGAAGTTAATACCCTTGATCACTAAATTAAAAACTCAGAATGGAGCGATGGGTTTCTTTGAGGTGTCACTCCCACACTACCTGCCAGCTTTATCCCTTCTGTTCTTGCTACAGCCCAAGACAATCCATACCAGCATGTCAAAAATGCCAACTATATCAATGTAATCTCTTCAATAACTACCTCAGAGCCTTGACAGAAAGGCTCCTAAGATTCTTTTTTTCTCCACTTTGAAAGTTATGCATGTTTACTTTTATTTACTTCTATTCTGCTATTCTCCTGGATTTCATTTTACTAGTACCCTTATTTCATACTTTAGCAACCTTTTATATTTTCATATAGAGAGAAGAATTTAGCTGTGTGGAGACAAGCTATGGATGAAACTCATCCCATTTGTGCTCTAGTAGCTGTCAAGTTTGATATTTTCACCATCACTTGGCATCGACTTAGTTCAACTGTAATATTTTATATCTTAACCTGTTCTTATACACAACATTAAATGATCCGTAGAAGGCTACCAAGACTTTCCTTGTCTCTTCCAAAGTCCTTAAAGCCTCCTGTAACGTGTGGATATTCCAACAGAACAATATTAATTATAGTGTGTATCATCATCAGTGGAGTTACCAATTTACATTTAAAAAAAGAAAACATTTTTCAGTAACATCTTGTATTTTCACTGCTGGAAAAGAGTAACCCAGGATTCTTGCCTTCTTTAACTTTCTGGAGTTCATGAGATAATAACGGATGAAAAGCCTCTTGACAACTGATTGCTTTATAGTCCCAGGAAGTCCCAGCATGGTCCATCGGTTCCTGCTCTGCTCCTCTAGACAGGATGACCAAGTACTTGACTTGCTTCAGGACTTCCAGTTGGATGGAAACTTCTCTAGGTCTTTCAGATTCTTGGTTCCTGCTAGGTATTGCTGTCTACTGTTTCCTTATCCACCACAGTGCCACTCAAAAGCATCCTTGGGAATGAATTCCTGAAGCAGCTTTCAACTAGACTTATTTTCCTTAAAACCTGCAAGGCACTGAAGCTTGTTTCCAGACCACATTGTTTCTCCCCAGCACGACCACTAGATTTTTGCTTGGTGTCTCATAAATCACTGGCTTGCCACTGTGAAGAAAACATTGTATATGTGCAATGGATCACAGCAATTTTTCCTTTACAACTGCCAGCTGCAAAGTCCAATATGAAACAGAAGGAAACAGCCTCTTAAACTTTGTCTTTGTGATTCCTGTTCACCTATGTCATATGCTGGATCGGAAGAGGATTTATTTGATACTAAATTTTGGTGCTCAGTTTTATCTGCCTTCAGTCTTTGAGCACGTTTACTTGTATATCAACACCTTGAGACTGAATGATGACAAAATCTCCCTGAAGCAGGAGACTGAAGGATGGGCTACTCATAGTTTCATTTCACCCATTTCCATCGGGCTGTGAGCGCAGGTGATCTACCCAGCTGTGGGGAAAAAAAAACCCAAACCCAAACCACAATCAGGTACATGACAATTGGAAAAGTCTTCTTAAGACATTAAGAGTTTTCAGACATAAAAGACCAGCAGCAGAAAGGTGTGCAGGGGGGGAATTACAGATGGCAAGGTAAGCACAGAGTGGAACAGTGTCACGAGGGGCAAGGGAGGAGTTTGTGCCTCTGCTGCCAGCATAATACAGCTACTTCATAAGCCAGAGCAAAGTTGCTTGCTGATAGTCATTTTTAAAGAGTTCCCATTTGGAAGCAACAAGCAGCGTATATTTCTTGATACGAGCCTGTGGAGAAACATACTGAAAGTTGATTAGCTTTAATTGAGTTGAAGAATCAGTAGCCAATATTGGAGTGAGCGGAGGTTATCTTTATTCGGCAGCGCTGGGTGCATGGGGGATCGCTCCTCCAAAGTCATGCACACCAAGGTAGCCTTTCAGCCCTCTCTTTATACAAGTCACTCATGTCTATTCATTAACTTTCTGGGAACTCATTAACATATCTTGCACCTGGACAATTAGCACATTCCCATTCAAGGATTTAGTATATCTTCAAGTTAACAATATTAACATATCTCATGCCTTGACAGTTAGCACATTCCCATTCAAAGATTTAGTATATCTTCAAGTTAAAGATATTAACATATCTTGTTCCTGGACGATTAGCACACTCCCTATGTCACCCATTTGAGGATTTAGTACATCCTCAAGTTAACAATAAGTGTCTCCTCAGATAAACACGAGCACACTGTTCTTTAAATAAATCTTTATGGCCCCTTATTCAATAGGTTATTCTCTTGCATGCCATGTTGCCATTTGGATTAATAAATACCGCATCAAATTTGTCACCTTTAAAGATGAGAGAATTATAAAGGGAAAAAAGAGATTTGTACTAATGTCAAGCTTTGAAAAGGTTATTTTTTTAACATTTGTATTTAAGACCTAAATTAAACTGCCCCGGTCCCTTCAAATGTTACAAATGGAAACTGAAATGTAAAAAGCATTCACTTTGGTGATCTGTATTTGCATTCTTTCAAAGGAGCAGAGAATAAGTTCCCTATACGGGAATGTACCTCATGGATATCTTTCTTTCAAGTTAATTCAATCAAATCCCTTCTCCTATAAGGACAAGTGGTTTAATGTTCTATTCGGTTTAGTTCCAGAGGGGTAATTAGCAGAGGTAAAACAAAGATAGCGAATGAATACGAATACCAAATTCCTCCCCCTCTTTGAGGAAGATTTGCTCCCTGGAGGCAGGTATGCCTTAAATGAAAGCACAAGAAAGACACTTCAGAGACACAAAAAACCTCTAAAACTGCTTAATTCAGCCCCTGGAAGACGACTTCTGCAGAGGAGGGTCCCTGGGTAGCATCATGCAGTCATAGCAGTTTCTGTGCCAGCTTTTCCCAGCTCTCCCTTCCACAGCACAGCACCTGCTGAAAGCATGGCTTGTCTTAAATACTGGCATACCTGGACACCAAGAAAGTTTGCAGCAGCAAATAGTAAGCCACAATGTCTTGAAAAGTGCTATATTTTATTCCACTGAAATGATGGCTGCTATGAGCAGAAGGACATGCAGGTAATCGAGCAGAGGGAGTTCTTGCTGTCACTGGCTAAGCCAAGCAAAACTTTTTTTTCATTTTCTCTGTATTTCTTCAATGGGCTGTAAGCTAGTTCAGAAAGTCCATGCATAGTCTTACGAGGTTTTTGGACATCAAGCAGAACCGTATTTGTTGTAAGGTAAATAAAAAGATACGCTTTTCATGCAGACATACACCCTGCCCTCCTCAGTGCATATCACACTTCATCACTTATGTCTCAAAAATTAGTCATGAATGTTTTTCTGTTGAGTCTCTGTTTTGTGGAATCTCAAAACCTTATTTACTCAAAACAATAGCATTACATTGATTTTAGATGGCATGATATTCATCTTTGTTGTCTGCTTTCAAGCTATTGCTCTAGGGATAATTACTAGACTTGTGTGTTTCAGAAAATTGGCTTCATTTTTTTGCCCACTGTCTGCTATCTTCTCCTCTAAACCCCTAGATCCTTTATGATCTTCTCTTTATTTTGAACTTTTTTTTATATCTTCATCTCCCCGTTATAAGAAATGGTCCAGCAATTTGTGTCAATGGTCCAGCAATACGTGTCAATAGAGTGTTTAAAAGGTAAAAATTGGGACCTGGATCTAGGGGACAGGAGAACAAAGGAGTTTCAAAATGACTGTTAACTATTGCACGGGAGGCTACACAAGTCTCTGACATCCAGCCAAGAGATTACCAAATAAGGAAGAAAAGGAAACTGAAGGGTGACTGGAGGACAAAGCCTGGGTGGAAGACTGCGAGCCTTCAGCCCAAACGACCCCCAGAGAGACCACCGAGAACTGATAGGCATGTGCCAGTGGAAGGGGTCGCATTCCGGAAACTAATTGTAATAACCCTGCCTTTCTTAGAAGTAGTGATGAATATGTATTAGCTTAGGAACATAAAAACCAGCCGCCCGATGTAACACGTGTGCGTATTAGAGGAGTCCTGACTCCCTGCGCACCCAGCGCTGTTTAACTGCCTTTTATTAAATCATATAAAATTAAAAATTGACTCGGAATTTATAACAATTTGGTGACCCCAATGTGATCCTCTTGAGTCCCGAGACTGTGAATGGCTAAGGGAGGCGCCCCCACCCTGGTTACGTTGTGGCCCTTACCGGGAGCAGTGCGGAGCCCAGCAGGATTACAAACATAAGGGACAAGTAAAGAACAAAGAGCTCTCCCCTCCTCTGGTGCCCGTAATTCTGCGTGTGAAGATCCGAACAAAGATTTATCGTTTTGTGAGTGTACTGTTCGGTTGAGTGAGTACGGCTGTGTGACTGTGTGTAAGGGTGTGACTAAGACAGAACTCAGTTCCAAAGCGAGTGCAGAGGTCTTTTAACCGCGATACCGATAACCCACGAGGGACTCGGCCTGTGAAGGACCGAAGCGATCGTTCTAAGTGTTTGTGGGTGGGATAACACTCGCAAGACACCTTTGGATACAGGCACAGCCAGGAGTTTGGAGCTTTTTGTATAAAAGGTTCCAGTAATGGGTCAGGGACAAAGCAGATCCTTAGACTCGGAAAGTTCAAGGAGGGGCCTCTGGTTTAAAAGGGGAGGAAAATTACAAGACATTCCACTGGATAGTCCCTTAGGGCTAATGTTAAGATACTGGAATAGCTTCAGAAACACTAAACATAAGGACAAGGCGACAATGATTCAGTGTTGTATGGTTAAATGGCCAAAAGAACCCTTAAGACCCCACATGTTTTGGCCGATGTTTGGGTCCACGGAGGACTGGGTCTGTCAGGCTTTGAACATTTATGTTAATAGCAGAACACCCGTGGATCCGGAAGAGAGCAAGTATGCTGCGGCCTGGTTGGGACTAACGGAAGCATCTGCCACTCTGATATTTAATTTAACTACAAAAAAAGGAGGGTGAGGAAGAGGCTCAATTGGGCTCTCACTGCAAAGTTGCCTTTGAGAGGGTGCAATAAAACTGAAATTTGTCTTCAGTTTACCTTTGTTTTACCTGCACTGGCATTTTCAAGTGAGGACATGTGTGTTTGTCTGCAGTTTGACATGTTTCTCTAGGAGTGGTCCTAGTTGTGGTTTTGCACACACGGAAAGAGATTTAAGCCCTAGACTAAAAAAGTTGGGGATATGGTCGGTCTTTTATGAATACTTGTGATTTAAAGAATCAGTCACCAATATTTGAGTGAGCGGAGGTTATCTTTATTCGGCAGTGCTGGGTGCATGGGGGATCACTCCACCAAAGTCATGCACACCGAGGGGACTTTTCAGTCCCCCCTTTATACAAGCAACTCATACCTATTCATTAACTTTCCAGGAAATCATTTACATATTCATTACAATTCTGAGAATTCATTTACATTTCTCGTGCCTGCGCAATGTCCTTGAGGAGTTGTCTCTGCGCAGACTCTATTCCTTAGCGGCCATGTTTAAAGTCTGTCTTTGCCACGTTGCATGTACAACAGGAATCTAAGACAAAATGTCCCTTCTAAAGATAACCAACCCAAGGACTTAGCAGTCTGTACATCCGTCATGTGGCAATAAGGGTCCTTGGACATTTCCCGACTTTTAGCTAAACATAGGTGTGTCATCCTTTAGATAAGTGGTACAGCATTCACTGTTCACTTGATACACCTATAATCTTCAGTACAAGAGGAGATAGAGCTGAGTTTTATGGGTGGTGTTACTGTATTATTTCTCATGGAGCAGCATAAAAATATGAGCATGCCCCATCCCTCGAAGAATTTGACCCCTTTGATATAACAGACATAAATAATTTGTCTGTGGAAAATAATATAGGCAACCCCAATGGAACTGTGTGCTAGAGTGATTACGTAGACTCATGAGTTTTGGATTATTTGCAAAGTGGGAACAATATTTTAAAGAAATATAATACCCCACAAACACATCAGCTCTGCCAGAAACATTTATAAATGAACAAACACCAACTGCATCATTATCCTCAAGCTGAATATGACTTGAGCTTCTGGTTTTTTTCTTCCTTTCTTAGTTCTAGAGCCTTTGTCATTTCTGTACTCTCCTCCTTTCTGTTTGCTGAGTATTCGTACTCCCCAAGTGAATTAGTGTTCCTTTATCCTAATTGAATCTTTTCAAACTGTTTTTTTCACCCCCCCTTTCTCCAACAGTTAATACTGTCCTGCAATCTCTTACTCTTCTCCCCTGCCTCCCCACAGGTTCCTGTATTAAATTCACTTGGCCTTTGTAATAAAACTAGGAAAAGGAAAGGTGATATTTATCACTTGAGAAGTATAAAAATCACCCAGATCTCGCCTACCTTCAGTGATCAAAACCAATTCAGTATCCCTCCCCCCCCAAAAATATAATAATATAAGTCCAGAGAAGAAACCAATTTTTGTAATAATTGACATCCTTGACTTTTTCATGTCTCTCCCATAACATACCAAGCAGCACCTGGTGTTTGCACCATCAGAAGGGAATTCAGGTCATTTGTAGTGGCACTAGCACTCACAAAGGAAAAAAAAAAAGTGGGATGTATTTGTAACCTTTTCCTAGGCTTTGATTAGTGAGGTTTCACTGTGTTTAAGGTTTATTAATAATCACTGCCTTGAGCCTCCATCCAAACTGCTCATGTTTGGACAATAATGATGAGCATGTTATACCATCTGGGTGCTCAATAAAAAGTGCTTCCCATTTGCAAACAAGTAATCAAGTGTGTAAGGATGTGCGCTTTCCTGAAGGGAGACAAGAAAACAAAACGAGGGAGGAAATTGAATAAAATGCAATAATCTACTTACCGCTTTCACAAATTACAACAACCAGTTAAAGTTCCCTCATCATGGTAAAGCAACTTCAGGGATGCTGGCTGCTTTCTGCCTCTCGTAGAAAGTCTCAGCTGGAGCTGTCACATCCCAGGGCTCTGTCCTCTACCCTGCCAAGCAGCAGGGCCATCAGGTTTCACTGGCCCACCTTGTGCACTCATAGCCGCTCATGCTTATCCTGCTGTCCTGAAAAGCTGCCCCTGTTCTTCAGACATTTCTGCTTTTCACTGTTAAGGGCAGCCAAAATGGTAGCCTTTGGCTCCCAAAGTAGTGCACTAAAATAGAATAAAAAGAGCAAATATAAAGTGTCCACATTGCAAGGCTAATCACCAGCCCCTTCCTTTCAGCTGCCATTCTCTCTCTTAGATCTGTCTGAGCATCCCCCCATTCTGGGCTTCCTTCCTCCCCACTCGCCATCGCGCTGGGTACATCTCTTTCACGCCTCAGCTGGCAGGTTTTGCCTATTAGTTCTACAAAAGAAACTGAATTATGCCGCTTTTTTTTTTTTATACCCTGATAGCACCTAACCGATTCTCTATTTGCAGATTAGAGAATTAATCCAGTGGTACTTTTTGGTTGCAGCATTGCAAAATAATCCCCTTCTGCACTGTACAGCTCTCTGGAATGACCCTCACCTCCTCTCCTGCACAGATTTCTCCCCCAAGACATTTCCACAGCTTTCATCCCCCCAGCTTGATATGCTGCTATTTAAAATAAAGCTATTGAGGATTTGGTATTCAAACACTATTACTGCATTCACCACATCCATGTATACAGAATATGCTTACTCTGCCATCTGCTTCCGCTTATACACACTCATACTTCTGCCCTTGGGAAGAGGAGAGAGCAAACACCTGACAGATGCTTAGTCACATTGCTTAATATTTCTGCAAAACATTCAGGTGCTGAGTTAGAAACAGGAGAAAGGCAGTGTAGAATTAAGACAAAATTCCCTAGAAATCTATCAGAATTATCTATCTGGAAGTATTCTTTCAAAAATTAGTCGTGAGAAGGAAACACTATATCTTTTCCCCTTTTCACACCACCCCGTTACAACACCATCATTGACAGGCAGTCTAGGTTTTATTCAAATCCAGAGTTACTGCATAATGAGATCTAAGACCTACTGTATTTCTGTCTCCATTCCCATCTCTTTGGTAGCTGAGCACCTTCTAGTATAACTCTAAGTGATATAGTTAGGATATGTCAAGTGTGGCTCGTTCTCTCAACAGGAAGGAAAGATTGCCTGTGGATTTTCTTTTTTTTCAAGTATGCCCAGTGCCATGTGTCTGTATTAGCCAAAACATTAAAAACAAAGAGGAAGAAAAGGACTTTACACTTGGCACAAAGAGGAGAGAAGGGAGCGATGTATCCTTCAGTACTTTGTGAAGCTGTGCCTCTCCTGGTACTCAGTCTGCTGTTGACACAACATGGCAACCCCTCCACTTCATCTTCTGCTAGTCCATAAGCTGCAGGGGCACCTTATGACCTTCAGATGTTTTTTAGATCCTCAGCGGAGCTATCATGGATGTGCTCTAGATGGAAGGCAGAGGTTCCAGGACACAACAATGCTCTTCAGCTTCTCACCTCTCCAGCAGGCTCAATAGCAGCAACAAATACATCTTTTTGAGTCCAGACAATCTTCCCATCCCTTCCTAAAAATCTACCACCTCACTCTGGCTCTCCTTTCTTTTTTTCTTCTTGTGGGTGAGGCTGGATAATTTGACAGTATCTGTTTACATCTTTGGGATGAATACACAGCATGCATCTGAACTGGTTCCTAAAATACCTCAGGCTCACTCATGTTCCTTTTTTCTTCAACCTAAATAGTTCCCTTGTGACAGACAAGTAGACCTATTACTTGCCAAGGAGCTTAGACAGTCATTCAGGTCTCCTGTGCCCTGATATATGAGCACTTTGTAAATAGCCACTGAGATCTTGAATATTCAGCATGGTGGAATTTGTTTAGTCTACAGGAGGGAAGAGTGAAGAGAGACATAAATATCTTCAAACATGTAAAAATGGCTGCAGAAAGGGAATTAATCAAGCATTTTTCATGCCCACTGGGGCTAGGGCAAGCATTAATGGGCTGAAATTGCAGTAAAGGAGATTTAGGTTGGACATTAGGGAAAAATTCCTAACTGTAAGGACTGTTAAGGATGGGAATACATTGCACAGAGAGACTGTAGAGCTCCCGTGATTGGAGGTTTTTACAAATTACTTAGATGGAACTCTGTCAAAAAATGTTTAAGTACAGTTGTGGTAGGCAAACAATTACCTGGTTCTAAAATCTCCTCTAGCCCTGCTAGCTGTGCTTCTGTGGGGAGCTAAGAGTAACCAAGGGCTAAACTTGAGGTATGGAGGCACCTGAGTACTGAGAAAGTATTTGTATTGCACATTGATCCTTGTTACCTGAGAGAACCTGATTCCGTTCCCCACATGCATTTTCCCCACCAGACAATGCTACTGGTTTCTATATTTGTCTTACAGATGACATTTTTTATCAGGTTTTAAACAGGCCCACACATGGGACATTTATTATTTGATGTTCTATGATAATTTCCCTCCAAGTTCTGTGGAACTTCTTTCTCATTTTCTAAAAATTATGATGACATTTCTCTGCTAAAAATATTTCAAGGGGGTCCCATCGGCAAATGGCTTTTGCTTAAAACATTCTGCATGCTGTTCTATTTACTCTGCAATGCGTGTTTTAGAAACTCTGTTTGCCCTCAGGGGTCTTATTTGTTTTTCAAAACTATTCAAATTGCATTCAGCTAGGATTTGATTAGTAGGAAGGTGAGGTGACTTTGCTCTCTGTGCTGGGTAATAAGCAGTTGCTCTAACCTTGATTATCTCACCAACAGAACATAATGTGCTGATCAAATGATTTTCGCATTGACATCTTTTTCTGATAATTTGAAGTACATGAATTTCAAATGCCCCTACTCAGGAAGCTTAAATGGGGGAAAAAAATATCTTATTTTAGTTTTCCACAATCCTGTAAAGCTGCAGTTCAGAATGGAGAGCAGATCCCCAAAGTTGTGGATTGGAGTGAAGTTGCACTGTATAGACCAGAGATGCTGCTCCACATTTCCTACCCTGACTGGATCCTCTAAGGAAAACTCCCATCCCATCATGAAGTGGAAGTAAGAGAATGAAAGAAGTGGAAAAGCCGATCTTCAGCTTTGGGAGGGAAGAAGAAAGTTTAGAGATGAGTTTTATCCTTATTAAACACCAATAATTAAAAAAGGAGGCATTCTGAAGGGTGGAATTTTGTATTTTGGAAACATCAGCAGAGATTGTAGTTACATAGTTACGAATAAAAACATATGTTATCCAGCACTTTTTATTTGAAACAAAGCTTGAGTTTTCAGAGACCAGTCTGACAAAAGGACTGCAAAGACTTGGAAAATTGTAGTATGCATTCCTCCATTTTAGATCTTATTTTTGCAGATTCAGATAAAAATTTTGTAGAGTAAAAAATCTCATGAAGGCATCGGCCAAAGATTTTCCCTGAATATGCTCACTAATTTTCTGTATCCTCAGGGGTGTAAGGAAGGGAATAAGCCTTGAGAGGATATGGTTCCAATGCATCATGAAGGACCAATGTGGCCTGAAAAACACCAACTGGTTTAGGTTTTCAGATTGTTCCCAGGACCATTTTTTGTTCTTTACAGCATGATCTCTTTTCACGTGAGATTTAGTTCTCTGAACAATATTTTTTGCTCTTTTTGTTTTTCTGTAAGATAATATTCTTTCTGATATTTCAAGTGAGTCCTTTATCTGTACTGGCATCTGGATAAATGTAACTCAGCTTGTTTGGCTAACTTGAAAGAGCAGAGATGGAAATGTGATGAAGGCATTCACTGCATTTAAGAGGAGTTCCCAGATCTGCTACTGTCTTCCTTTCTCACTTGGGAAAATCAGTTACTTCTTATGCTAAAGTTCCCCAAACCCCCAAAAGAAAGGTATGATGATTTTCTTTTTTCTCTGTTTTGTTTTATTATGCCCATCTGGTGCATACAGGTCTCTTGGTAAGCACTATCTTTTCCTATGGATGTGCATATACAAAGATTTTGGTTTTGCAGCAGTTATGAGAGCTGATCAAGTAAATCTCTTTCTCCTAATGGAATGGTTCTTGTGGGTGCATCTAGGTGACTGCATGAGGAGACCACTCTTTCCTCCTAGTGAGAGACAGGGTTTCAAGGTTTTTGCCAGCTCACACTTGTACATTAGCTTTATTTGTGGCATGTTTCCTTCACAAGAGTTGCAAAGATGCTATCTTTTGAAAAAAAGCAAGCTCCCTCTGTAATGCAGTCCTATGGCTTTAGGAGATAGGACTTCATAAGAAACCTTTAGCACTTAAGCCAATTTTTTTGGTGGTTGATGTTGTCAGTCTGGTGTCTCAGAGGTTTTACAGCACATTGCCAAAGGTTCCTCACCTCTTCCAGTAAATCCCTTTCCATCTTTTGTATGGTGGGTACCTTGTTCAGGTGAAACCACAGAAAATCTTGGCCAAAAAATTTGTCAATGTCTACATGCAATTGTTTTTTCATTGTGGTGCTCAGAAAGATTGCACAAGGTCTTGGTAAATGAGTGGAGAAGTTAGGTGTGGGTGACTGCAGAAGTGCTATTACAAGACACTGAAAAGCAATAGCACAAGTGTATTTACATCACAAAAATATTATGCCAGCCAAAGTGAATTTCTAT
The DNA here is from genome assembly GCF_015220075.1 of Falco rusticolus. Taxonomy (NCBI): domain Eukaryota; kingdom Metazoa; phylum Chordata; class Aves; order Falconiformes; family Falconidae; genus Falco; species Falco rusticolus. Next base: position 14,857,242 of record NC_051209.1, on the reverse strand, counting down.
AATATTGTCTCCACTAAATAAAAGCAATAGGGAGTCTTATCTGTCTGGATGTTAAGATAGGTAAGCAGGGCATGGACTGATGAGAAATAATTTAGCAATATTCTACTTTTTTAAAGAAAAATAGCCAAAACCTTTGAAGTCACTATGATATCTTCTTACTCCTGAGCATGTGACATGATGGCTGGATGAGAGATGATCAGGTAACCGGACGGTAACCACTTTAAAGGAATAGATGGAGAGAATGACTTGATTAATGTACCTGTTGAACCTAGCCTTTTCTGGTTTTTTTTTTTCTTTCTTTTTTTCCCCCTAACAGCTCTCAGGAAATCCATCTCCCATCATCCCCTGAGTTGTTTTAGAAATAAAAGACTTGCAATAGTTCTAAAGAGAAGTTTTCCATTTGTTTGCTCTACTCTCTCTGTTTGATCATATTGGAATCCTCCTAAAAAGAATCAGCACAGGTAAGACCTGGAGAGTGGAGCACAATGAGTTTTTTTCTTGGTTGTTACATTTATGCATTTGCTAAACATCTTTCTCTGGCTTTATTTTTCTCCCTTAGTCCATAACCAGAACTTAATTGTGGAACACACACATGGGGAAACCTGGATCTACTTTATTTCCCCCAAAACCTATGGCAGGTGGTTTGGTGATTCGTGTTACAGGAGCCGGGCCAGCTGCCGGGTTTGCATTTCAGACTTCAGCCACCATGTAAAGTTTCGGAGAAATAAACTCAGTTTTGAATGTGATTTTCTCTTAATATGTATTTGTATGAAATGCTTGAGGAGTAGGATTCTGCTTCAGTTTAAATAGCCTGGATAGAGGTGTCTGTGTGTAAGGGTGGTGTCTTAACTCCCTCTATATTCAGCGGCTGTGATTATTGTCCGAATCACTGCTCAAATACAAGGTGTAGAGTACCAGGTAGGGATTTTCAGGGTATCCCACATAGTTTCCATCCACCACTGCAGAAGGGTAGGGGTCTTTTTTGGGCCCTGTATTGTATCTACCAAGACTCTAAGGATGCCTTGGCTATCTGGGGTTTCTCTTATCCCTTTGTACACAAAAACCTAAATGTCAGTGTAGTCTGGAGCCGCATCAGTCCCAGGCATTGCAAAGCAGTGTCAATCTTCTAGGTATCTCCATCATAATATTTGATGGTGTAAAGAAATGGTCCAGCAATTCGTGTCAATAAAGTGTTTAAAAGGTAAATATTGGGACCTGGATCTAGGGGACAGGAGAACAAAGGAGTTTCAAAATGACTGTTAACTATTGCACCGGATGCTACACAAGTCTCTGACATCCAGCCAAGAGATTACCAAATAAGGAAGAAAAGGAAACTGGAGGGTGACTGGAGGACAAAGCCTGGGAGGAAGACTGTGAGCCTTCAGCCCAAGAAACTAATTGTAATAACCCTGCCTTTCTTAGAAGTAGTGATGAATACGTATTAGCTTAGGAACATAAAAACCAGCCGCCCGATGTAACACGTGTGTGTGTTAGAGGAGCCCTGACTCCCCGCGCACCCAGTGCTGTTTAACTGCCTTTTATTAACCCCATAAATAAAACATATAAAACTAAAAATTGATTTGGAATTTATAACAATTTGGTGACCCCAACGTGATCCTCTTGGGTCCCGAGACTGTGAACGGCTAAGGGAGGTGCCCCCACCCTGGTTTCGTTGTGGCCCTTACCGGGAGCACTGCAGAGCCCAGCAGGATTACGAACATAAGAGGCAAGTAAAGAACAAAGAGCTCTCCCCTCCTCCAGTACCTGTAATTCTGCACGCAAAGATCCGAATGAAGATTTATCGTTTCGTGAGTATACCGTTCAGTTCGGTGAGTACGGCTGTGTGACTGTGTGTAAGGGTGTGACTGAGACGGAACTCAGTTCCGAAGCGAGTGCGGAGGTCTTTTAACTGCGGTTCCGATAACCCACGAGGGACTCGGCCGGTGAAGGACCGAAGCGATCGTTCTAAGTGTTTGTGGGTGGGATAACACTCGCAAGACACCTTTAGATACAGGCACAGCCAGTAGTTTGGAGCTTTTTGTATAAAAGGTTCCAGTAATGGGTCAGGGAGCAGATCCTTAGACTCAGAAGGTTCAAGGAGGGGCCTCTGGTTTAAGGAAGATAAGGAGGAGTGGGAGCCCCTTATTGTTTCATGAGTGGGTACGGTTGTGTGACTGTGTAAGGGTGTGACTAAGACAGAACTCAGTTCCAAAGCAAGTGCGGAGGTCTTTTAACCGCAGTACCGATATCCCGCAAGGGATTTGGCCGGTGAAGGACCGAAGCAATTGTTCTAAGTGTGGGTGGGATAACACTCGCAAGACACTTTTAGATACAGGCACAGCCAGGAGTTTGGAGCTTTTTGTATAAAAGGTTCCAGTAATGGGTCAGGGACAAAGCAGATCCTTAGACTCGGAAGGTTCAAGGAGGGGCCTCTGGTTTAAAAGGGGAGGAAAATTACAAGACATTCCACTGGATAGTCCCTTAGGGCTAATGTTAAGATACTGGAATAGCTTCAGAAGCACTAAACATAAGGACAAGGCGACAATGATTCAGTGTTGTATGGTTAAATGGCCAAAAGAACCCTTAAGACCCCACATGTTTTGGCCAATGTTTGGGTCCACAGAGGACCGCCCGGAGATACAAAGTGGCTGAATGTGGACCCTAACTGGGACCATCAAATGGAGGCAGGACGATAGAACATGAGAGATCTTAGAACTATAATAATTTGAGGCGTCAAGGAAGTGGTATCGAGGGGACAGAATATTAATAAAGCCTTTAATGAACACCAAAAGAAAGAGGAGACCCCAACGGAATGGCTGTAAAGGTTAACGAAAAGCTTCCAAATGTATTCTGGCCTGGATCCAGATTCACCGGGGGTGGGTGTGTGTGTGGGTGTGTGTGCTATTGAAAACTCAGTTTGTGGCAAAATCATGGGAGGATATAAGGAAAAAGATAGAGAAACTGGATAACTGGCAAGATTGGGGATTGGAGGAATTGTTGCAAGAGGCTCAAAAAGTCTTTGTGAGGCGTGATGAAGAAAGACAGAAAGCTAAAGCAAAAATTTTTGTGGCTGCTATCAGAGAAAGCCAGAAGGGAAGGGAAAAAGGAAAAGATAAGGGAGGTAGCTTAGACAACAGACCAAAAAAGAAGGATGGGAACTTACCAGCTTGTTATTATTGTGGGATGAAAGGACACTTGCAGAGAAACTGTCAGAAGCGACAGAAAGATGAGAAAATGTTTAAGGAAGATTAGGGGTGTTGGGGGCTATACCTTCTGGGGACCCAAACATCTACAGAGCCCTTGATAAAGTTATTAATAGGTCCCCACAAGGAAGAAGTTTTGTTTCTGGTAGATACGGGGGCTGAAAGATCAACTATCCAGAATATACCAGATGGACTCAAAAGGGGGAATAAGCAAATGTCCGTGGTAGGGGCAAAAGGGGAATCCTTCCCTGTGTCAATACTGGAAAACGTTGAGGTAGAATCTGAGACCTATATGGGTCTTAATGATCTTTTACTTGTTCCAGAAGCATAATATAACCTATTGGGGAGGGATTTGATTATCAAAATGGGCTTAAAGCGTAAAGGGGAAAACGGAAAAGTCTGGTTATATACATTAACAAAAGAAGATGAGGGAGATATAGATCCCCGGGTATGGTATAAGGAAGGGGAATTGGGAAAGTTGGAAATGGAACCCCTAATGGTAGAAATAACAGAACCCCAGAAACCTATAAGAGTAAAACAGTATCCCATTCCATTAGAAGGAAGGAAGGGATTAAAACCAGGCATAGATCGGCTATTACTAGGAGGGACTTTAGAACCATGTATGTCCCCTCATAATACGCCTATATTACCTGTAAAAAAGGCTGATGGGACATACCGATTAGTCCAAGATCTAAGAGCTGTGAATCAAAGAACGGTGACTAAATTCCCAGTAGTGGCAAATCCTTACACACTATTAAATCATTTGACCCCCCCAACATATTTGGTATAGTGTAATAGACTTGAAGGATGCCTTCTGGACATGTCCATTCAAAGAAAAATCCAGGGACTATTTTGCCTTTGAATGGGAAGATCCAGAAACAGGAAGGAGACAACAGTTGCGATGGACAGTATTACCACAGGGGTTTACCGAATCTCCTAATCTGTTTGGACAAATTTTGGAAAAATTATTACAATCTTTTGAGACAGAGAGGGAAGCGAAGTTACTACAATATGTGGATGACCTACTAGTGGCAGGAAAAACCGAGGATGATGTGCGGAAAATCACTGTTAAACTACTCAGTTTTTTGGGAGAAAAGGGACTGAAGGTGTCAAGATCGAAACTGCAGTTCGTGGAGAATGAAGTAAGATATTTAGGTCACTGTCTGAGTTATGGGAAAAAGAAACCGGATCCTGAAAGAGTATCAGGAATTCTGGCCCTATCAGCACCAAGGACCAAGAAAGAGGTCAGGCAATTTTTAGGACTCCTGGGATATTGCAGACCTTGGACTGAAGGATTTAGTGGAAAGGTGAAATTCTTATATGAGAAATTAACAACGGAGAAAATCAAATGGAATGAGGAGGATGAGAGACAGTTGGAGATGGTGAAACAAGCATTGATAGAGGCTCCAGTATTAAGCCTTCCGGATTTAGGGAGGCCTTTTTACCTATTTGTAAATGTCTCAAATCAGACAGCTTATGGGGTATTGACGCAGGAATGGGCTGGTATTAAGAAACCCATAGGGTACAGTTCCAAATTGTTGGACCCCGTAAGCAAAGGATGGCCAGTATGCTTGCAAGCGATAGTGGCCACCGCATTATTAATAGAGGAAGCAAGGTAGGTTACCTTTAGTGCACCTTTGAAGGTATAGAAGCCTCACAACGTGAGGGGGGTATTAGAACAAAAAGCGGAAAAATGGTTGACAGATAGTAGAATGCTGAAATATGAAGCTATTCTAGTGGATTCTCCGGATTTAGAACTAAGAGTAACTAGAGTACAAAGTCCAGCTCAGTTCCTTTACGGGAAACCAGAAGAGGGGCTTCAGCATGATTGTACAGAAGTAATTGAAATGCAAACTAAAATACGGCCCGATTTAAGAGAGGAAGAATTGCAAAAAGGGGAAAAAGCTGTTTATAGATGTGTGAAATGTGTTCATTTGATTTGTGTCAATATAGAACAATGCTAGGACCGCATGATGAAATGTAACCTTCTGTCTTACATACCCTTATATAACCACACGCTTAAGAAAAAGAGAGTGATCAATGTATATAGTTCCTGTATCTTGCAAAGAACATCTGGCTACATACCTAGTTTCTGTATCTTACAAAGGACATCTGGTTACACACCCTGATATGCAGGCTGAGCTGCTAACCCACTAGTGTTAAGTAAGAGAAGTTTACAGGGCACATGCGTAAAATCTAGGGTCATCCGAAGGGTGAGCTGAGGAAGACTGCTCACTTCATCCATCGACCCCCAGAAAGGGGTTAAGAAGACTCTCAGAGATAGCAAGAGCATGTGCCACGAAGTGCACACCTCTTCCAAGGATCCATTTACATAAACCAACCTTTTCTTAGAAATAGCTATGAATATTTATTAGTTTAGGAAATATAAACCAAAAATAAATTTTGTACAGCACGCGTCTTGGTGGAGCGGAGACTCCTGGCGCACCCGGTGCTGTTTGCTTGGCTCAATTTGTTTAATAAATTGCAAACTTTGATTGTAATCCTATTTTGGGACCAAGTTATTTATCACAGATGGATCTTCCAGGATTATAGAGGGAAAGAGGAGATCAGGGTATGCAATAGTAAATGGAGAACTGGATTTGGTGGAATCTGGACCTCTGAGTCCCACTTGGTCAGCACAGGCCCTTGTGAATTATATGCTTTGTTGAGGGTGTTGGAGTTGTTAAAAGAGAAGCATGGTACAATATATACGGATTCTAAATACGCCTATGGGGTAACCCATACCTTTGGGAAAATTTGGGAAGAAAGAGGACTCATTGGGACACATGGAAAGGGATTAGTGCACCAGACGCTAATTATTAAGGTTTTACAGGCACTGAGACTGCCCAAAGAAATTTCTGTAGTACATGTAAGGGGACATTGAAAAGGAACAAATTTACTTGTAAGAGGAAATAACTTAGCTGACAAAGAAGCTTGGGAAGCCGCATTGCAGAGACCTTCTCCAATACTGTTATTAAGGGAATTGGAAGGAGTGGAGAGCCAGGAAAAACCTGGGGGGCAGTTTTCAGAGAATGAAATAAGACTTATAAAGACTACAGGGGAAAAGCAAGAGGGAGAAAAATGGGTCCGGCTGTATGGCAGAGAAATACTGCCTAAGAGTCAAGCAAAGAAGCTGCTATTTTGGATGCATTTGCAAACTCATTGGGGAACTCGAACACTGAGTAATCAGTTTTTGAAATTTTATGGGTGTATTGGGATATATGAGATAGCTCAGCAAATTACCCAAAGGTGCCTAACATGTCAAAAAGTAAATAAGAAAAGTATGAGGCAAACACCTACTGGGGGACGGAGAATCACATATAGGCCATTTGAAAGAGTACAGGTCGATTTTACTGAGCTACGGAAAATAGGATGATATAAATATTTGATGGTGATAGTGGACCAATTAACCCATTGGGTAGAGGCCTACCCTGTGGTGAGGGCAACTGCCACTACGGCAGGTAAAATTCTGATGGAAAATATAATACCGCGTTTTGGGTTGGTAGGGAGTATTGACTCTGACCAGGGGACATGTTTCACATCTAAAGTGTTACGGGACTTAACTACAGCCCTGGGCATTAAATGGGAATATCATACTCCCTGGCATCCACAAAGTTCAGGACAAGTTGAGAGAATGAACCAAACAATTAAACAACAATTGGCCAAATTAATGATTGAAACACAACTGTCTTGGATAAGATGTTTGCCATTGGCATTACTGAACATTTGGACTATGCCCCACAGTGAAACAGGTATCTCACCATATGAGATGTTATATGGGATGCTGTATTCCCAAGGAATGCCATTGGACTATTCTTTGATAGAGAATTATGAGAGCCAGAAATATGTAATTATGATAGGGAAACAATTACAACAACTGAGAGAAAAGGGACTTTTAGCAAAAAAACACCCCACTGTGGTTTGCTATTGATGAAATACAACCAGGAGACAAGGTCTTCATAAAAACCTTGAAGGAAGAATCATTAACTCCTCGATGGGAGGGACCATACCTTTTTTTTCTTACTATTGAAACAGCTGTGAGAACAGCAGAAAGAGGTTGGACCCATGCCTCCAGGGTAAATGGGCCAATAAATACCGAAGCTTGGAGGGTTGAATCCATTCCTGGGGAATTGAAACTGAGGCTGAAGAGGGACTAATGCTCCGGCAAGGCGGCTCTGCATGAATTAAAGGGCACCAGATAAAGAGGACAAGCCTAAAGGGAGGAAAGGGAGAAGGCAAGACTGGGGCAGGACCCTCCACCGCGGTGTGTATAGTCTACTGAGGGAGGCAAACCCTATGGGTATTGACTACCAAGTGAGAGGGCCTCGATCGGACTTCTCCTGCACTAAGGTTACGCTGTCCTGAGAAAATAATATAAGAACCCTTTTAAACCATATAATTAGTTTTCCAGGAGCCGGATCACCCCGAAAGGCTGAACGGTAACATAAGCCCAGATCGGTCCTGAAGGCGGCCCAACCCCTTGATTGGAGGTGTTTTCCATACCCTCAAGATTGGAGGGCGCAAGGGATAATAAATTCTATAGTTCCTGGTATTGTTTTTACAGGGACAACTGAGCCATGGGTATAAATGGGAAAATAACTCTTTCACTCTGGGGGAGGAGGTGGCCAAGGCCTTTAACCTTAGTATTAGGTTGCAAGCTGTCCTTGAGGTCATAACCAACCAAACAACGATGGCTTTGGGCCTCTTGGCTGATCAGTCCACCCAGATGAGGGACGCCATCTTTCAACATAGAATGGTTTTAAATTATTTACTAGCAGAGAAGGGGGAGTGTGTGGAAAACTGAACGACTCCAATTGTTGTTCACAAATGAATGATAATGGAAAAGTGGTTAAACAGATAACGAAGGAAATTAGAAAATTAGCCCACGTCCCAGTACAAACTTGGAAGGGTACGGATTGGGATTTGTTTTCATGGCTGTCTGGTGGACTATGAGTTAAAAGAATAATATTCTTATTATACCTTGTATACCTTGTATGATACATTATTGATACGCCGAATAATAAATAGTACCCAATTTGTGAAGAAAGATAATGTACCCATAATGATGCTTAAGAAATGGACCCCCCAAGAACTGAATTATGAAATCCAGTTGGTACTAGCAAAAGTTAAAGAAGAGACATGGATTGAAAATATTAAAAAGAAGATGAGGGAATGTAAATGGTCCAGCAATTTGTGTCAATGGTCCAGCAATACGTGTCAATAGAGTGTTTAAAAGGTAAAAATTGGGACCTGGATCTAGGGGACAGGAGAACAAAGGAGTTTCAAAATGACTGTTAACTATTGCACGGGAGGCTACACAAGTCTCTGACATCCAGCCAAGAGATTACCAAATAAGGAAGAAAAGGAAACTGAAGGGTGACTGGAGGACAAAGCCTGGGAGGAAGACTGCGAGCCTTCAGCCCAAACGACCCCCAGAGAGACCACCGAGAACTGATAGGCATGTGCCAGTGGAAGGGGTCGCATTCCGGAAACTAATTGTAATAACCCTGCCTTTCTTAGAAGTAGCGATGAATATGTATTAGCTTAGGAACATAAAAATCCAGCCGCCCGATGTAACACGTGTGCGTGTTAGAGGAGTCCTGACTCCCCGCGCACCCAGCGCTGTTTAACTGCCTTTTATTAAATCATATAAAATTAAAAATTGACTCGGAATTTATAACACCTCCAAACAGCCAGTTCAGAAGGTTTACATTTTTTGTCAAGCTAAGGGGATGTTGGCTGAAACTGGATTACTTTACTGAAAAGAAAGCTTTCTCCAGAGCTGCTTTGAGAAATTTGTCCTGAATTCTTTCCTCAGTCATTCCTTTCCCACTTGATTCTCTCTTGCTTATGAATAGAGAGGATTTTTTATCTTGGTCTTTAAGCCTTTACTTTATAAAAATCATCCTCTTCCTCTCTCAGTTGCTGTGAGAAACACAATACTCTTCCCTATTACGGAAAATACCATTGATTTGACTTGTTTTGGTTCTTTTTTAACAGCATTTTCTTCCCCACAAGCACATAAAAAAAATGCAGATGTTCATCATCTTGTATCTTAAGATACAAGGAAACACAGATGAGTTGCCAACACAACAGGGCAGAGATCACACCCACCCTGAGGCTGGGACATGGCCACGGTGAGTCCCCAGGTCTTAGCTCTGCAGGCATGTCAAGGAACACAGTACAGACACCCTTGGCTTGGGCTAAACTAACATCAAATATAAAAGTATAAGCACAAGGAGAAATTAATAAATGTAATAATTTAAGGAGAACCTAGCTAACAGCAAAGAGTTAAATACAAGTGAGAACCAAAAAAACCACCCAAAAGCCCAACAACAAAAATGCACCACAGCTTAGTTGAAGTTTTGATTATGAAGTTAAATATATTAATTATTTTTTTTACATGGTATAATGTAAAAAGGCAAACTGGAAACTTCCTAAAGTCATTTAAAGCTAGCTGCAAATGACAATAAGTGTTAGACCCAGAGTCATCAGGAATCATCAGGAGAAGAGAGATAACAAATTACTATGCATTTCTTTTTCACTAGGTCCTTGACCATAAAATAAGTAAAATGTAGAGCCAATCAGAACATAATTTTCTGTCCTATGGAAAGTTTAAATTTGTTGAAAGCCGATGGTTACTGAAGGAAATATGGGACTCAAAGGGATATTTAGTCACCAAGTATCATGGGAGAGAGATGGATCAGCCAAAGGATCATACCTACGTAGAAGAATGCAAGATACTTCTGAATTATAGAGCCCAGGAACCACTGTGGAGAGAAATATATTGGGCTTTGGCTTCGGTATTTCAGTCCTGGGCCAGAATATTCTGGTTATCAACCAAAAGCTGGAAGTTTTCCATTTTCATGGATTCATGAAGTTTCTTGTTTACTCTTTTGTTTTAATATTAAACATTTCCACAAATCAGACTCTTGTCAAAAAAAGAAAGCCAACCCTTATAAATACCTTTATAAACTGTCTTGAGATATGGTAAATTGGTTTTTACCTTCCCTATCCTGTAGTTTTATTGTTGTTGTTTTTCATTCATTCAGCTGGTGGCTTCTGGTTGCCTTTATTTTGGCTAATCTTTCTTTTCTTTTCTTTTCTTTTCTTTTCTTTTCTTTTCTTTTCTTTTCTTTTCTTTTCTTTTCTTTTCTTTTCTTTTCTTTTCTTTTCTTTTCTTTTCTTTTCTTTTCTTTTCTTTTCTTTTCTTTTCTTTTCTTTTCTTTTCTTTTCTTTTCTTTCCATTCCTTTCCTTTCCTTTCCTTTCCTTTCCTTTCCTTTCCTTTCCTTTCCTTTCCTTTCCTTTCCTTTCCTTTCCTTTCCTTTCCTTTCCTTTCCTTTCCTTTCCTTTCCTTTCCTTTCCTTTCCTTTCTTCTCTTCTCTTCTCTTTAATTTTCTTAATTTTTTTCTTTTTATTTTCATTTTTTTCTTTTATTGTGGGGTTTTTGGAGGTGATGCGTTTGACTTGATAGCCCTGGCTTGCATTTATCTCAAAGATCACCACCAGAAATCATGTGCTTATGGCACACATATATATGTATACACACACTCTTTCTCTCTCTCTCTGTCTTTCACACACATACATGTATGTATTTTTATATAAAGACATGTATTTATATGTACATATTTCAATTAATGGTATTCAGTCTGTTCCAGGGACAAATACGTGCAAATGTTTCTTCTGCTGATAAGTCTTGAAGAACACTGGCTTTCTTAACAGCAAAACTATTGTAAATGTCTTAAAATTAAAGGACAAGCTTCAGGCAAAAAGATGTATGTGCAGCAAAAAGCTATTACTTACAAGACCATACCTGCCGGAAGGCAAATACTCCCGTGTTCAAAGATGGAATAGAGAAGACAACGTATTTCTGTTCTGAGCCCTTTTAATGTATCTCCCTTACACACACAATAAAGATTTTTGGATCAAGCTGACTGTTTTCTTTCTACTAGAGTAATCAAGTTCTGCATCTTTAACATTTCTGTTTGCCTGGCCGATAATCTGGGAGAGTAGTAAGTGACTACTCCTCCAGGCTTTGGAGGCAAGCCAACACAATTACTCTCATCCTGTTCTTTGAGGTGGCAACTGCAGCGAGAGCAGGATGCAGAAAACAACCACGAAATCAAAGGGTTACAGGCTTTGGAGCCAACTCTTCATTCATCTGCTGATCAGCCAGAGCTCCTAACTTGGATGCCAAAACCTCACACCTCACTGTCCATGCTGAACAGTTATGAACCATCAGTCAAGCGGAGAATGCCTTCATGAAGGTCTAATGTTAGTCCCACTGTCCTTCCACCTGTCTTTATTTGCTGGTGGCGGTGGTAGTAGTAGTAGTAGTAGTAGTAGTAATATGAATATGTAACAGAGCCAAAAGTATGCTCTCTTGCAGATTCTGTTCTAACATGTCTAGTTGGATAGTGTTATTGTATAAAGTCTACTGACATTCTGCCAAATGCCAGCTTAGATTTTTGAAAACAGTTTGTGTTCAGAAATTTACACACATGGAGGAAAAACACTTCTCCACTGAAATGTCTCCATTCCTAGATAGTGAATATGGCAGCTTTTTTGTGTCAATGATGAATATAGTTGAGGAGGATGGTGATTACCTGTGAGAGACAGGTAGTGAGAGGAGGTGACACGTGAATCCCTTGTCCAGGATCTGCAGCTTCATAGCAAAAGAATAATTTAATTACCTGAAGGCTGTGATAACTTAAAAGGAGTTGCTGAAGCATTTGGCAAGAGATGGAATAAATACATGTATAAAGGGAAAGAAGAATACATAAAGGTGAAGTAATTTATCCAAGTCATGCTAATCGTGTTGGGCAGAGAAAAGATCCCAGATTCTGCATCCTCAGCCTGTATCCCAGTTGCTAAGCAACTGTCCCGAATATGAGAGTGCCCAAAGCACAGTATATCAGATGCTGTAACCTTCTGCTTTGATTCATGCTGTATCTGAAGTTTAATAAAGAAAAGAAATGGGCTTTCTCATCCCTCCGTGACTTAAGATCGTTTGTATTTAGTCTCTTAAACGAGACCCCCAAATTAGGAGGCCAACAGTACTGTAAGCTCCCTTACCAGCAGATATAAAAAAGCAGCTTCAGCGGGTGAGTGGTACAACCTAGTGTCTGAATGATTGCGTGGAGGTTTCTCTCTCACACGTCTTAAAGAGAGAAAGGAAGGTGATTAGGCTCAAGCACAAGATGTGTCAGCCATAGGCATAATATTACATGAGACGAATCTTGGCTTTGCTGTCTTAAAAACCTGCTGGAACAAATCTTTCATCACAGTAACAATGGCTGAAATTCTTAATATCTATGAAAAATAACTGTGAATTTTCTGATGGATAGAAATGGATTCTTAGAACTACCAAGCCAATGTCTGGAATCCTTCAGTGACAGTGTAATTACACAGCACATCTGCTATAGCTGACTTCTGGATGATTTTCAGTTGGCAATGTGGAGGCATCCATCAACCAGCAAATATAGCTCATAGGCCTAAAATGGCAGCCCAGTCTTATCTGAAAGGCATCAAGACCTGGGAGCTGATTTCCAACAATGAATTCCACGTGAAATCACAAGGGAGTCAAATGTCTGATGGTGAAAGTGCTGAAGGGCAAAGAGTGAAGTGGTCTGGGAAGACGTGCTCCCACAAAGCATTCGCCAAATGGCTTTGGTTTGCACAGTTCCCATGTGCTGCAGTCCTGAAGTGGAAATCACAGAGCATCCCAGGGCACCACACTGGCACACAATCGAGGTGAGCTAGAGACTGAGGCTGGAAAGCCCTGGAGAACTACAGCTGAGAAATGAGGGTTTCCAGAGAAGATCTGTCAAAGTCTAGATGAAATCTGCTCTGCATAAATCTAAACCACTTCATATATTTTTCAGAACTACCAAAACTTATAGGCACCTAAACTTATTAGACATTTTCCTACTGAGTCAAAAAATAGTTTTTATATCTACTTCTCTGTGCACTATCATAAGGGCCTGTCCTGGAAAAATACCTGCCTGCCTCCCAGCAGCAGATCCCTGATGGTGATGGGTGTTCTGCCATTCTTGTTGGACTTGATACTAGACTGATGATCTGGCTGAGGATGAGAGAATTCTGAATGTTATTTCTTGCTCCAGGAGTTATGCTTATATATGTGCATAGACATATACTGTAGAGATAGACTTACATATGTATATTATTAAATGAAGGTTAAAAAGAAAATACAGATATTGCATTCATAGAGTTGAAATTAAAATCCTGCCTTACCTCTTCCTAAATGAATGCTCTATCAACTTGCAGTCAGGCTTTTTTCCTGGCTGTCCTTCCATGGGTCTCAGTACTGCTGCAGTTCTGGATGCACAGTGGCTCAAGCTCAACACGGTGGACAGGGATTGTCAATGCCTTTGTGGTTAAAGAGGTTTCTGAGGCAGTGCAGGGTCAATAGAGCTGAGAAGTTGCATTGGCTGCTTCCTGGGATGATGACATGATTGGTTTTGAGGTATTCTGTGTCTCCACATGGACAGGTTTGCATTTTGCTTATCTTCAGAGGTGTCAGCCTGCAGACTGACTGTTCAGGGGATAGGGGCAATCACGTTAGGTAGATCAACTGGATCATAGCCATGTAAGATCAGGTATGCAGAAGACCAAAGGATGTGTTAACATTTTAGCTAAGTTATGTCACATTATGTGACATAGATTCCCTCTCTGTATTCTGGAAACAGTCTTCTCCTGCGACGAGCGAGGGGAAGCAAGCAGCCGACTCAATGTGAGTGATAAAGCAAGCTTCGATTTATTACGGCGCGATTATGTCTTATATACAGTTCCAGTTAATTATGCCTACAAATCATCTGCTGATTGGCTAAGCTCTAAAGGGTTACACTTTCATACGTCCTCCTACTTGTGGTTTCTGCGGATAGCTAGCTACATATATTTTTTTTTCCTCTCTTGTCTACGCGAATTCCTCAAAGTTATTTACAACATTAGGCACAAGGTCAGCATGACCTTATCTCTCTTCCCTTTTTAGCAATCCTGGTAATTTTCCATTTTTAGCAAGCCTGGTAATTTCCCACTGCGGCCTAGCTTGGTTCACTCCAGACTTATGTCAAAAGCTGTATCACACAGTCCTTCTATGGAACCGTGGCCGTTCTCTTTCATCCATTCTGCAACATTCTCCATATACCATGATTTAATTTTTTTAATTATAAGATTAGTGAAGGATAACAATGCATTGGAATAACTTACCTAGGGTGCCTATCTTTTCAAGCCTCTAAGTAGAAACTTGATAGCTTTCTCAGAGATGAGCTCCTGAAGACATTAATGGCTTGACGCAAGATTCTTCACTGTTTGTCATGCAAAAAGCTCAGCAGATACTGAGAACAGTTCCATTTACTTTTTATCTGATTATGTACTTGACCTTAACTATGAAAGAGCTAATTGTCAGCTTCAGTGAAGCTACACTACTTTCATCAACTGAGAAATCCAGCCGTGCTCTATATATCTTACAGAACAAAATAAAAAACATAAGGCTGAGGGTTAGAAAAACCCTGCAAACAGAATCTCAGAAGTCAGCATATAAAATGTAATTTTCTAGAACTAAATCAACAAATGAACAATTATCAATGAGTTTCACTATTATTGAAATTTTAAATAGTGTTAAAGTGGTGGTGGGGGTTGTTGTTTAGATTTGTTTTTAAAGGTTTGTTGTCTTTGCTGTTTGTCGTTTTCCACTGCTATTTCCATCATGATGCAGCAACAACATAACAATGTTGGCTGAGAGCCAGATTGAGAATAGACTGAGCCTTCAACGGATTTTTGATGCATGAATACTTTGAGGGGGCATTTAAATGATGTTTGTGCTTCTCACTGTGAAAAAACAACACTGCCAGGCTTCTTTGATGTACTGGAAGCAGGCTATCATAATACAGAAATAGTTAGCCAAAATAAGTATGTTCAAGTAGCTTCTTTCTACTTAACTGTGTATTATTTGTTTCTGTGCTCACAAAGGAGGTTTTCATTCAGCTGGGGCAAAGTGCATACAGTTATTGATGGTTCAGGTATTTGTTCCTTAAAATGACAGTTCTGAAAACATATTTCTCTTACCGCACAGAGAGTGGGAGGGAAATGGAAAGGAGGAGATAATTGGGGAAGCTGGAAGTGAAATGACGCTCATGGATGTCAGATGCCATTTGCATTTTAATGACTGTAAAGAGGAGTCCCAGTGGCCAGACAGCAGAGGTGTGGGTGACCACTCGCAGTGTCATATTTTGAGATACTCTGGGTTCGCATTCATGATTTGAAGGAAGGAATATGTCCTCTTTGCTCCTTCCCTGTGATGGACTGATACTGCTCCAAGTTTTTCATGTTTCACAATTTTCTGGCTAACCCAACCTAAGGCTTCAGTGATGTGGAAGCTGCGTTGTGTTTGATAGCCTACAAATGCAAAGACATTCATCATACCTCCACTCCATAAAACTGTGGTATGAAAGATAAATATTGATGATATGGTGAGGCAAGCAGTCCAGGAGAGGGGGAGGACAAGTAATAACAGGCTGTGTCAGTACAGACCGCCTGGCTCTGTACCCAGTTTAGGGCAATGTGCATGTTGCCATGCTGGGTCAGATCTATAATCCATCTAGCCCAGTGTCTTGTCTCCATGACTTGCCATCACCATGTCTTCAAGAATTTGGGACAGTAAACATAGGACATCACATGGATCTTTAGTGTCCCTACTAAATGATCATGTCTACGCCAAGAAACTCTGTAGAGCCCACACTGCAGAATCAGTGTCTGAACTGCAGTTCATGAGCACATTTACCTGCACCTACACATCTCTCCAGGTGCATGGCAGCTCAGGCTGCTGGATGTCTGGAAATGAATATTCGGTGCATTGATAAAGTAATATTCTGTGTGTAGAACATGTATACTGGTGCTCAGCACACAGGACTCTCTAACAGAGTAATCACATTATGCGAACTAACTCCATCATGAGCCCCTAGGTCCTCAGGGTCTTTTTCTTCCACAGGTTGGGGGATTTAGGCACTCACCTAGCAGACCTCTTCAAAAGACAGTTCAAGAAATCTGGCTTTAAAAAAAAAAAAAAAAAAGAGCTTTCAAATACTTCCCAGCAGATACTTGGGGTTTTTATTTGAACTTCAGCAATTCTTGTTATCTGTTTAAATGTTTATTTGAAGTGTCCTTTAGTTTTCACTTTCAGTGTGTCAGAAGGTTTCCTGGCTTAATCTCTCATTGTAGCAAAAAAGAGCACTGTTGCCTTTTATCTGTTTTGAACTTGCTACCCTCCTTAATTTTGTTGCACATTCTCTTGTCCTGCTACAAGCTGAGGAGAAGCACCTAATTAATCTTCTCTAAAAGTAATTTATTTTTATCCTTTCATTATGTCCTTTTGTCCCTCTCCTAAGGTAGCTCTTCCCAATGTTTTCAATCATTCTACATGACAGATTTTTTAAAATTTATTTATATATTGTAAGGCATGGATTACTTTCATTTGTCACAGGTGAGCCCTTTCTAATTTTGATACACTTTTTTCTTATTTTTTTTAATGATCTTGTAATAATACTTCACATTTTTTTCCAGATGAGACCACATTTTGATTTATAGATTGGCTGTAGAGCATTTACTGCATCATTCCCCATCTCAGTTCTTATGAACACCCACATCTTGTTTGAATATTTTCTTAAAACTACAGCTGCATATGGTGTAGAAATCTGTCTTCACTGATACCCAGATCCCTTTCCTGGGTTGAGACAGTGAATGTAGACCCCTGTCAGATGTACAAGCAGCTTAATTTATTTTTTTCCCTTCAGTATGCCTTACTTTGCATTTATTGGCATTGAACTTCATTTGCCCTCACTTTAGTCCTCACATGGTTTAGCTAAGTCTCTTTGAAGTTCCTCACGGATCTCTCTGGTCCGTGCTAGCTAAATAACTTTGTGTCATCTGCAAGTTTTGCTAACCTCAGTATTACCCTCTTTCAAGATCATTAATACAAATTTCAAACATGAGATCTAATGCAGAACAATGAGGCAAGGCATCCCACTGTTCACCTTGTGCCACTGACTATTTATTCCTTCCCTTTGTTTCCCATCTTTCACCAATTTTTAGCCCATGTTTGATGTACTCCATGAGCACATCAAATAAGTGAAACCAGAAGTGTGGTTAAATATCAGTGTGCTCAGTTTTTCTCACTGCTTTGAATACAATTGGTACAGTAAATACAGTGTGTTTCCATCCCTGTCTTGAAATATATTCCTTTTATTTATTCATCAGTTTTTAACAGCTCTAGAAATCCCTTTGGTAGCCCTAGACTTTGGAAATGTGTGAGAAAGAAACATGTTTACAGTTATGTATTTGGTTCAGCATGTCAGAAATTTTCAAATTTCTATTTATGGAAGGACTGTGTCGTTTTTCTCTTTGAGTCGTTAAGGACGAAGGGACGACATGCAGAGATTTTTCACTATTTCCCTTTGTTAAGACATCACTACTGTCTCTAGAAACAGCAGCACATGAGAAAACAGCCTGCTTTTGTAAAAAAAGTAACCTTGATTTTGGCCTTGTCTTAGGAGAAGGTTATAAGAGAACGTTGTATCTTTCCAGGCTGCTTTCAGCTAGAAAGGATATCCTCTCCATCTGTGCAACATGATCATTGCTGATGCTTGTGCTGAGTGCTGATACCGGTGTGATGACTGCTAGCTAGGGGAGACAACTTTATACTGGGTCCTGAGGTCCCCCATCGTGCACCTGCTTAGCATGAGGACTCTTTCTGAGCTTGTTTCCTCTATTTCTGAGATACCTGCTGTTCATACTTCCATGCAAAATAACCGACCCAAGCCCAGCAGTCAAAGGGTGAGGGTCTTGACTGTGGTGACAGAGCAGCTGACCTGTCGTTATCTTCTGGTTGATCAGCTCTGTGCTGCTGCACAGTCAGAAAGCTCCTTCCACCACTTTATTGTGCAAATCAAGCTCATACAAGTGAATATCCTGCACCTTGGATACTCCCCATAATGAATAGGAAACTTTTTTTTTTTTTTAATAGTTTGCCATATGAGCTTAAAAACGAGCTGGTCCTGCAAATAATTTTTCCAGTTAACAGATTTGCCATAATATCAAGAGAAAGTGAGTATAAATGATGTATGAGCAAGGTCAAATCAAATGTGTTTGTTACTTGAAAGGAATGCCGATAGAAAATGTTTAGTTACATTCAAGCATCTCTGCTCAGGAGCCTTCACAATGTGCTGGGGAAAAAAGGGAGATGTTATCACTTGAGTATCAGAGTGCTGACACTGAGACTGATCCTGCTTCCTCCTTTTATCTCAGATATCTTATTTTACAGTTGCATTTTACATTCCACGAACATTAAGGCACTGAGTGAGTTCCTCTGATGTTCTCTGGGAATGTGGCTTCGCCTTCAATTACACTTTGACTGTATTGTGTACTGTCGTTAACACACAGCTTAATTTTTAGGTTCCTAGTCACTGTGGCAGCATCTGCAGAATGGGGTTTGTACATGAGAGGATGAAGATTGGCAAATTATTTAGAGCAATGTGTAGGAAATGTTGACGAATATCCCTGTCATTTCAGGATTTTGCCATCTTTGTCCGTAAAGAGGAACTTACTTTCAGTTGGGATGTTCAACCATAATCCCACTGTCTCTTTATGAAAACAAACAAGCAAGCTCAGGAAAAAGTTTTGATTTTTTAAAGCTGGAATGAAGGGAATTAATTGTGTTTTTATGACTAATCAAATTTTATATCTACGTTCCAGCATGTGGGGGATCTGAGTTCAGCTCCCTCCTGTGCCTGAGGAGGTTCAGAAGTACACTGCTTATCTCCCGAAGCAGAAAAATGTCAACAGCAGTGATTCAGAAAGTCTCATTTTCAAATAGCCAATATGTCTGTGGTGTCGGCACTTTGCTAAAAAAACTTATTTTTAAATCCCTGCTTCAAAGTAGGCAGGCTGAGCTTTCAGTAACAGATCTCAATCTGAAAGCACTGGGGAAAGAGTGTCTCTGGTTCCTTACTATTTGGATTAACTTCTTCCAGGTGTTCAGCTCAAGGAGAAGGTTAGCTGTTCAGCTAACTGCTGATAGTGGGTTTCATTTCTGATTTTTCCTCCTTATTTCCCACTAGAAAATTTAGGGGACTCCTATATCAGCCTGGTGGCTTCCCTGAGACTAACATTAGTCATTTAACCCTCTCTATGGGTTCCTCCATAAGGAACCTAAGCAGTCTAACCCTGGTGACATATAAATATTTCCCTATAATTCAGGAAATTAAATGTGATTTGTCTTTGGAAACTTAGCACTGGGTTCCCAAGTCACAGCTCCAATCACAAACATAGTGAGTTCTGTGACTCACTTCAGTTTTAGGCATCTGTACTTGTCTCTTACCTTGGACTTTAGGAGAAACTAATGATATATCTCCATCCAGTTTTGGTTGACAGTGTCATTTTGAAGCAAATCTCCCAATTACCCCAGTTATTACACATTAGTTGTCATCATAGAGGGGTCTCAAAATCTTTCAAATGAAGCAAAACTTAAAGATGCTCTTCAAAAGCACACTTGATGCTACAGACCTGGTTCACAGGTCTAGACTAAAGCTAATTGGAATAAAAAAATCCTTCTAAAATGTAAAATGGCCCTCAACAGCAGCTGTTTCACCCTGCAGATCTACTCCTGTTGCACCATACTCCTTGCTTGTATAGACGTAACCTTAAATTAGAACAGGTACCTCAGTTTATGCGAGGTGTATACCATCTTTGTCCTGATATTGCTGAAGTATGGCAATTTTCTTCTTTCAAGAAGTGGACGAGCATGTCTTTCTCAGTGAAAACCTAACTGCACATCACTCAATTGTAAAAGAAAAAAGTATCTTGCGCAGCCTAAAATGCAAAAATCCATTTACCCTCTTTACTGGGGAGGGTGGATGGGAGGGGGGAGTGTTAACTCAAGTGCCAGAGGGGAACTCTTAACCAAGTAGTTAATTTATGCTAGTTCCTTTTCTATAAGTTGAGAGTCTCTTAATAAAGAATGAATAGAACAAGTAAGATTTGCAAAATTAGAAGAATTCATACTTGGCAAGTTTCATAAATATTCTTTTATCTTCAGATACTCTTTATATCATAGAGCTCTCTCCCACGCCACAATCTCAAAAGTAAGAAGTCTAATAAAACATATGTAGTAATTTATTTTTCTCTTTTAGGAGTGAAACAAACCTCTGTGGGATTTTTTTTTTTTTTTTTTTTGGAGTGAGAAATTAGACTGAACAAATCAGCATGAATTGTATGGGGAACATTATGAGTCATCAGGAGGAAATTCTGTTTCATCTTGGTTTAAAAAGAAATAAAAAATGAGGATTTTTAAAATTACTGAAAGAAAAGGAAGATTAACTGTGCTCTGAATGCAAGAGCTTTCCAGGAGACCAAATAAGTCTTCTATAAACTGATTTGTCTTTCTGACTGCGATTTAGTAGAGTGACACCTAATTTGTTCTGAGAGTCATTGATGCCTCCAACACAATGGAGGATGACAGCTTGCATAACCTCTCTTTCAGCTCTTATCTCATTCCGTTTGAAGTTGAGTTCCAACAAGAGAGAGGCACAGAATTAATATTACCTTAGATCAGCTCAGTCTCCAGAGGGAGCAGCAAAAGCTTTTCTGGAAACAATAAACCCTTTAAACATGACAGGAGGAATAGGACCTTAGGAGGTGTCTGAAAGTATCCATTATTAAAGAAAGAAAAAAAATATATATCTATGTGGGTCACTTCGTGGGTTTTTTCACCTTAACAACAAAAGATGAGCTACTGCCAGTTTTATATACAAATGTAAAGATTTTGGAGAGTTTGTGGTTAACATCTGTGTTATACACACATACACATACACACATACATACATATGTTTTCTTTGTTGTTATTGTAGCAGAGTCCCTTGCCATGAATGGTATTTGTTTTGACTTTGAAATTTCCTGCTTGTTTGATCTGGTTCCTTTCCAATTTAAGATAAAAAATCAGGAAGGGAAATTCCCATCACATCTGATAGTTTATAAGGTCAAATTTAATTATTGCAATTTGCATTTAAAATTAATATAACACTTTTAAAGTAAATCAGAGGAAGCCAAAGAGATAATTTGTGCAGACAGCTTTGTAGAAGGAATGAAAATAAAGAAGCATGGCAATTTCTGTGTAGTTGTGTACACTTTAATCTGTGGTCTACAGAACATCAGCATGGATAAACTGGCACAATCCCATTCAAGGAATAAAGCTACAGTGAATTATGACAGCTAGCGGTCAGACCTTATATATATATTTATATCTTTTTGTATATATGTGTGTGATTGACAAATTAGATACTTGAGGGGAAAATATGTATGGAAAGTCTAGAAATGTTGCTGTTTGTTGAAAACTTTCACATCAAACTACAGCTAAAGAAAGAAAAAAAAATCCCCCTGGGGTTTTAACAACTAAGAGTGGACAGACTTAATACAGGGGCTATCCATTAATAAATAATCTACCCAATGGATAAACCTTGCAGCATATTCTTTTTGTGAATTCTCAGTGGACTTTGGATTTCTATCAGCAGACATCCAATTTACATGTGAATCATGATTTCATCATATCATATCCTGTCATTCCACTAGGAATAATTTCCTGTCATTCCAGTATGAATCATTTCAGGAAAGTACAGATGACTTAATAATTTACAATTAAATAGTTTGTGTCATGCTGGAGCAAACCATGCAAAAAGAATCAGTGTATTTGCCACACAAATGCAAATAACTCTGGGAGATGCAGGGTAGAGCAGAAAAGAAAGAAAGAAAGGGAGGAGGAAGAAAAGAAGAAAAGGTTATAATTTAATGATGGACAGTAGAATGGTGGCATGCAGCAGGACTGTGAAACAGGAGCCTGGTTTTAATAGAAGTCAGAAAGGTAGCATATAAATGAGGATGTTTAATAGATTGCAGAGAAGGCAGCCTAAATATCGCTTTGTTTGGAAGGGTGATGTAAACATTTCCCATTCTGCTGAATACAGGAGAACACTTAACAACCTCAAGGGACAAGCTATAGGCCTGAGATTACACTTGCCTTCTCACTGAACAATTTACTAAATGAATGTCACTTGTCTCCCCTCCACCCCTGTCTCCTCCATCTCCCCACGCCCATTCTTGCAATGTTTTTTTGAATAGCCTTTGATTTTCAGCGTTTTGTTAGAAGTTCAAAATTATTTGTCAGCAGCTTTGAGTGGTTCTACATATGGCTTTGTGCTAATCTATTCACTTTGGCTGTGCCTTTTATCTTATTTGTGATGTGTGGCCAGCGCCACTCTATTCCCCTCTGACTGGAAGAGCAGAGAGAGGAAACATATTCTTGCGGTCTTAGATATGCTACCATTACATCTCATTTCTGGATGGGATTCATCTTCCCTAACTTTAGACAGTTACAATACAGATGTCTCCATCTGAGATACTCATCACTGGTTCTCTTTATGGTTTATGAAGAAAAAAAAAAAGGTGCTTTAAATTTAAGCGGGACTGTTCTGTCCTACATTAAGCTAATTCAAAATGACATTCATTTCGCTCTAAAACTGCCTATTTCTTTCTATAGTCTTTAACAAGACCTATAGTAACAGCTCAGATGGAAC
>NC_051209.1:14536541-14834299 GCF_015220075.1 Falco rusticolus | reverse complement strand
GGTAAATATATATCTCAAAGCAATGCAAACAGACAAAAGGACTTTCTAACTGAATCTGAAATAAAATCACGTACCTATTAGACAAATATCCCTTGGGAAAACATTCTACCAGGGTGAGTCATCCTGAAGAAGGTCAAAACTTAGAACAGAAAGCCAGAGGAGGACAGATTAGACCTTTGACTGCATATAACAGTTGGGGTAAATGAATTCTTTTTGTTGCATTAATGTACTTATACATGATGAGGGCAAGGCAAAAGGTGTCATACATCTCTGCAATCATACTTTAAACTTATTCTTTAAATAATCATGGAGTGAAAAAGGAGAAATAATGAAGAGTCAATGAAAAATGGAGGGTTTCACTGTAATAAGCTTTATTATAAGGTTTGTCTCCAGCTTGTAAGGAAACCTGAGCAATTCTGTGCATAAATTCACGATCAATTTTAAGAGTAGAAATCATATGAAAAAGTGGTACCTGGTTAGATACTTTCCTGAAGGCAGGGTACATTGAATGGTGGAAAGGTATAACTCCCATGGGAGTTAATTTCCAGTTTACTTCATGCAATGAATGAAAAAAGTTGAAAAAGTTACATCAATAAAAGACCTCACATATTCAATGGAATTTATATCAAAGATCACACAGTAATTAACAAAAATGAATTCTCATTGCATCACCTTGAAACAAAATTGATAAAAGCTATTTGATCTGTGGGTTGACTTACAGCCCAGAACAAAATAGTTAAGAACAAAATAAAACCCCTGGCTCTCATGGCTGCATTTCAGAGGAGTACATGCAGTGAATCCAAGTTACACTCTGTAAGTCTTTCATCTAGCTTCCCTCCAGAGAATGAGACTGAAAAAGTAATGTGTGTTAAGTTAACTGTGTGGTTATAACAGCCCTCCAGGACTAGGAAAGCTATGCTCAATTCCTCCCTGCAGGAATTTAGTTTCTTTACCCTCCTTACATCTGAAGAATTTTGAATTATTTTTTTGTGTGCTAAGTGACAAAGCTTCAACAGGGCATCAGGAAAGTGCTCCTTCCCTTTTCAGATCATAACAGGAAAGTCTTCTCTCCGTTATGTTACAAGTGAGATTAGGGTAGAAGCATTCTCTGTTCTGCAATAATTTTAATTTTATAGGAAAGAATTAAAGATTAATTAATTGGACCCAAGAAAAAGGAATGAAACAGAATGGGTAGGTATGTCCTAGGTTGTCCAGCTAGAAATGGACTCTAGTGCTCTAGTGCTTGCTCTTGGTTCTCTATCTCATCCAGCTGATAGAAAATTCAAGTTTATCCTGTTTGTTAGCAGGCTCTCCCAGGAAGCTGGAGATGATATTTGAGTTATTACAAGAAAAAGAGGAAATTAAAATTGGACCACTCACTTTTTAAGACTTCCTGTAATCACCGAACTCTCATATGAATGTCAAAAAAGATACCAAATTCCTTTGGGGGGTGGGGGGAAGGAGTTCATAAATAAATATGTTAAATATGTTCCACAGAGACTTGGGACTTCAGCCATGATGTGTTATGGTACATCCCAGAGACTGAGCAGAGTGTCTGATATTCAAAAAAGGACAGGATCTGTGATACATATTTCTGTCTTTCATGCTTCTTACAAGGTAGTTCTCAGCCAAGGATGTTGGATGCTTTTGATATGATGCTGATCCAAATGCACTGTGCAGGGAGCCCTGGTACCTAACAAATGATTCTAGCTTTTACTGCTGTTATAGGATCTACCTGCAAGCTCTGCGGGTCCTTTGATCATCTTGCCTTTGCAGTTATACAGCCCTACTGCCAAAGCATCTTCCCCATTCCCATATATGCTTATTATTATTATTATTTATTTACTTCATACTGTGAGGGAAGTGACAAGATCTGTATTTGCAAATATGAATCTGAGGTACAGAGAGATAGCAACTAACTTGTCCCAGATGACAAAGGGAGATGTATCAGAAACTTCTGCTTCAGGTTCAGCACTGTTAGGGTCTTTTCTGTGACATGGGTTCTCTGTTTGATGCATCTGTATCATTAAGCATTATTCTCAACATCTCTAGCTAGAATGCTAACTTGTTGCTACTGTGTTACACACAGGCTGGATAATTGTATTTCCTTCTCTTTGGCAAAGCCTTGGACTTACTATTTGTCTTAGAAAATATATGTAGTATTAATTATTAGTAGTATTTCATGTCACTGTTCATTTCCACATTACGGTGTGAAATACTTAAGTGCATGTAGCCACATTAATTTTCATTAATGATACCAATTAGCAAGTGGTTATGAACTTTTAATAATATTGTAACTATATAAATCCTTAAATAACTGATTTCTTCTGCTGTAAATTTGTCACTTCCATCACAAGTTTGTTAAGCAGTATTTAGGGTCTTAGGTAATTTTTCTCCCAAACCATAGGATTAATGGCAATCTCAGCCCCTCCCATTCACCCTGAACTGTATATGCCCTTCAGAAAATCCTGCCTCAAGCAGCCCAGCAGCAGAAGGCAACCCTGCCTGTAAGGTTGTTTTTCATCTCACCTCAATTTAGCTGGCTGAATGTTAGGCATCTGACCACAGTTTTTCATACAAGTTCTCTTTATATCCATGCAGAAACAAGTAGCTCTAACTGGGGTTCTTTGTTAATACCTCTTTTGGAATTAGATGATCCATATTTGGGTAAACTGGAAATAGTTGGGGAGGGGAGGAAAAATGGAAAGGGTTGGTTTTGTTTCATTTTCAAAGGCAGGTAGAGATAGGAATGTTTTATCTGCTGAACCCCCAAAATGACCTTGGGTAGAACAGAATTTCTCAATGACCTCAAATGTGAATTGTTTCACTTTTTGTATTTTTGTTTATATAATTGTTACCTGGTACAGAAAAAAAAATAAATAATCTGAAACCAAGCACTGAGATACTCTGGGTGGGATTACATCGCCTAACCTTGGGTGTCTCCAGTTCTTTTACAGGCTCCGGGCTTCCCCACCCAACCTCCAGCTGTCACTTTGCAAAGATAAAGGTCTTCAGTGGCTCCTGGGCTGCATCACTCAGGCTCATGTAGATGTGTCAGATGCTCCAAAGTATTTAAATGGATTTAGACAGCTGTGTTCAGGTGTCTAAATTGTTTTGATGAAATGAAACATTTAAACTCTCTCAAGAAAACAACATACTGTGCATTTCTTTCAGAATTCAATTTTTTTATTCAGATTTTTGTTTTCAGCTGATCCAAATATGCCTATTTTGGAGGGGCTGGGGGGGAGTATATCTCTCAGGTTTCACCTAGCTCCAGCTGTGAGAGCAACAGATTCTCCTGGAATACCTCATTTCAGGTGTCTTTGTCTAAAAATTATACTATTATCCAAAAGTAAGTGACAGGGTAGATACAGAACTTACCAGGGTGATGACACACAGGAGGACAGATACAATTGCTACGGTATCTTTAAACCTTAACATATATTAACTACAATAATTTCAGTAATGCTTTTCTACAAAAACAAAACTCTGCAACAATTATTCACCAGCTAAAATCCCAGAGGGATCAGCATAAAAGAAGTTACAGAACTGAAGAAAAAGGTTCTTCTTTAAAAAGCACACGAGACCAACCAAAACTGGTGTTCAACAAATGCAAGACACAGCTCTGCTTTATCTAACAAGCACTGAAGCGGTGGGTTAGTAAGTAAGCACAAATATTCTTGTCAGAAGTGTGGAGAGACTTCTGGAAACATGCATTACATGATGGATGTTCCTTAAAACTTCTCACACAGCATTGCTGTATCCATGTGAATATGTTATAGACTAACCCTCTCACCACAGAAGGAGCACAAAGACAGAATTTTACCATTATTTTTAACCATGACCACATTTTGTCCATTAACTATTTTTCCTCCCCCCCTCCTGTACCATGTAATCCCCACATGCAGGCTTTGCATCCTGTCACCTTCAACTGAAAAAGCGAATAATCCAAATATTCAACTATATTGACACTATTTTGTATTCACTCAGCCCATCCATTTAACACCTGCAATACGCTTTCACCCGATAACATCCTTGTTAATGGAATAGATAATCAGCTTCCAAACGCCCCTGGCTCAGCAAAGAGAAATGAAGCTATTGCAATTAGCATGAATCAGCGCATCCAGCACTGCTCCATATGCCTCACTTTAACCCAATAGTAATTTAAATAATAGGGTTACGTCTGCCTAGAGCAACTGGCGAGATCCCCAGCTTAATGCCAATTGAGCTGACGTATCCGCGTGAAAAGCCGCGCACAAGTACTCACTCACGCCCCTAAAGCAGGGAAGCTTCATTAGGAAAGGCTGCCATCAGGTGGAAGGGCTCACCGATGTGCCACGGCATGCCTAGCTCCAAAGGTTTCCCTGCCCATACTGCCAAGGGGACTGACTGCTCCGTGGCGTTCCCTTAGACGCCGTACATCTGTGGTTACGTTTCTAATTAAATATTAATTCTTCTGAACACATCTTGCAGAAACAAAGATTTTAAGTGAGGTACTAGAGAGGGAGCTTGGTCACCCCACGCTCTTTCCATGGGCGGTAGAGAGAGAGGCAGAGGCTGAGACTGGGTCAGATCTTGGATGGAGCACCGTGTCCTGGCAATGCTGGAGTGAGCTTCTCTCTCCCCCTCTTCATGGCTGCAAAGGGATGAACAGGAACACAAATTGAGGATCTAAATTGGGGTAAAGGAGTCCAGGCAATAACGACTGAAAAAGCTGCCAGCTCTCAGACTCCTGTTGGTTTCTTTATGTGACCGGGATAACTTTTATTTGTTTGTATTTGCTTGTGGGTCACCTGGCTTAAAATCAAGTCTAGTAGTTTAATATTCAATGAAAGAACACATAAGATGCCTTTTCTTGCACCCTCACCTTCTGCACCAGGGCCCTGCCTGTTTGTTTACCTCATTAGAAAAGCTATATGCATATTTTTCAAGCACCATCATTTATAAATCACAAATGACTATCACATAATTGTGCATATTTTCAGATCAAGGCAGAAACGTGTGTGCCAGTACCTGTTAGATTTGATTGGACAAGGTCATGTAGAAGAACATTAAGAAATTGAGACAGAGATGTCAAAGCATTTCCATCGGCAACAACTGCACTGCTCATATCAACAGGGGGGAAATGGAAGCATAAACCAAATTGCATCCAAATGATTGCAGTTGGAGCACATGTGTTATGGGAAAGGTTTGAAGTTAGCACATGTGCCGATATAGCAGTATGAAGGGGGAAAAAATTCCAGCATTCAGTGTCTTTGCAGCACAGATGGTCAGGTTTGCTTTTCTGGCCTAGTTGTTCATTAAAATGAATCACATGAATCTGGCTATCCCAAACTGTTAGTATATGTCTCTGCCTTATTATTCTATGCTTTGCAACAGTGATGATACTATACTGCCCATGGGCCAAATAATTTTTTGATATGGATCACATGATGTACTGGTGGTGAGCTGTCAATGTCTTAACTAACAATCCATTCAGCAGCAAAATCTAGGAAAGGGCACAAAGCACCGACTGGATCACATCTATGGTCTAACCATGTTTTACAAAATCACTTAGCAGGTACTACACAGACTGTAAGCAATTATGTGTGATTAATTACAGCATCACAAATGACATTCACTTTTGGGCACTTCTTTGCCTTTCACATTTTGACAGTACTGACTGGTAAACACTAGCAGAAGCATTTTTTGGTTTTATGTTCTTGTTTTTTTCATGTGGCAAAGGATCTGTATAAAGCAAAGAACACCAGAGCTTTCCTTTTTTCTTTTTTTTTCTTCTTCTTTATTTTTTTTTCTTTTTCTTTTCCTTCTGGAGAATGAATAACAGTTCTGAATAGTGTGGTGATATATGGTCCTACTAGACAGCCATAAAGTGTAAATTTCCAACACGAGATGCCTATGGGGAGGGTAGATTTTCCTTCAGCTTCACAAGTCCCACTGATGTTAATGAAGGATGCATGTCTACAACACCCCTCACTGAATAATTTACATCTGCACAGATAGAAAGTTAGAAGGCAAAGCTGGAGACACATCAGAGAGCTAGCTTTAAATCAAGTCCAAAGTTTGCCTGTGTTTGTGGGTGGTTTATTATTATAAAAGGAAAGCAATGCAAAGTGAAATTAATGCTATCCTTTCAGCTTTGAGGGCTTCAGGATAGGAGGACAGTGAGGGGGTTTACTGGGAGGGGTGGGAAACTTGAAAGGAGATTTGAGAATCAAGTATTATTTTGAGTTAGTGGCTGTGATTTAGACCAGCAATTAGGACCAATTTAGATGCCAAGAGATAGACAGCCAGGGGCATCTGTAAGAACGAATCTTATCAGATTAGACTCCTAGAAGCACAGACAAAACACAGATGCAGATGGTGGTACCTACACCAGCCCTGGGTGGACTAGCTGAGGTACAGAAAGGATATAAAATTACTCTGTCAGTGCAGCTAATTCTTACAGAGCTTAAGATATACTTTC
Organism: Falco rusticolus; assembly: GCF_015220075.1. Lineage (NCBI taxonomy): Eukaryota > Metazoa > Chordata > Aves > Falconiformes > Falconidae > Falco > Falco rusticolus. Next base: position 14,827,833 of record NC_051209.1, on the reverse strand, counting down.
ACTGAGTACCTAGCGCTGGCACCCTGCCCAAATCTTAACTTTCCTGTGGGTGACTTAAAGTGAATATGAAGCACTCCAGAGATGAATTTAAGGTTGGTAGGTGCACAAGGTGGCAGATTCCAAAGGGTTGGATCACCACTGGTTTTCTGAATAGAGAACCATCCTGGGCAGGTTTTGGTGATCAAATTATTCAAGCTATGAGTGACCTTGGACCTGCAGTTTCTTAAAAGACTTAGGGATACATCCTTTATAAAACAGTTCCCTCTCAGAATCTAAGCAAATGCAGACCAAGAGCACTCATCAGAATACTCATGCCTTGGGGAAACCAAACTTTTGGCCACTGTAAAGCAGTTGGGTATTCATATGCCAGTCTCAATCAGAATTAGTTTCTGGGCTGGACCCTTTTTATCCAGTTGAGGAGACTCAATATGCCAGAGGGTATATTGTTTGACCCATCTTTGATATCTGTCCTTAAACAAGATGAATCATTCTCTGGAGCTATTCCTCTCCACTGATTATAGAAGGAGTTTTGGATAACTAGCTTAATTTCGAACACCAAACCTTTAAATTCCTTTGCTAGAGAGAGAGATCTCTGTCGCGACGGAGGGAAGACACAGTCACTCAATATGAGTGATCAGCAGACTTTGTTTATTGTCTCTTACAGTCACCTTTTATGCCTTGTTATAATTAGCTCATACATATTACAAAAGTTAAGCTCATTATTGGTTAGTTGCCTAAATACCAAGCCCGCCCCTTGTTTCTCTTCTGTAGTTATCTGTTCCCACCTGCAACATTCTTTTCCCACCAAAATCTTCCTGTTATTGTGTAACAAGGACAGCCAAAGACAGTGTATTTTGCTTTACTTCAGATAAGCTGAGAGCGATGTGCATTTTTGTTCAGCCAGCTGGACTATGTCTATGTAAACTTTTTCAGCTAGCTAGTTATCCACAGATCTCAACTTCTGGAATCCTGTTGCTGCGAAACTACTTGGTCAGGGTGGAGTTTAGTTATATTTGTAGCTCTGGGACTTTGTACTGTTGTCCCTTGCTCAGAGCTTTCTTTTCCTGGGTGCTACTGTGTCCCCTGAGCTAAAGGCAAAGCAATCTGTTTCATACAGAACCCCTTCCAGCTGAGTTCCTGGAGTGCTGCTCCCATGTTTGCTGATGCAGCAATATCCTTACAGACCTGAACTGGTCCACACAGACCTAGCTCAGGTGGTCTGCTCTGCACCTTGGACTCCAGGACTGGCTCTAGTGCCTGTGGTAGAAACATAGCTGTGACAGTGATGAACACTTCCTCGGAGACTTTGTTTCCACTGCTGTGCCCCCGGTACTCCCCCTACTCTAGCAAAGATGTGTGAAAGCTTCCACAACCTTTAATTTCTTCATGAAGAAGGGTAAGCTCTAGAACTTCTGTTCTCATTTCACATTGAGAAGCATCAAAAAAAAATGCCGTAATCCAAACCAAAGAAATGACCACTGTGTTGCAAAGCTGACACATCCCATATAGCTCCTTGCCTGTGTTAAGCAAAGACTCATCTGTTCCCCAGCTAAGTCACAAAGTGATGCTGACTTTTTTTTAAAAAAAATAAATATTTTATTTTTTTCCTAAGCTACCAAGCTTTGTGATAGTTTAGTTGGAAAATGCACCATCTGAACAGATGGAGGAAAAATCTTTCCCTGAAAATACACGCCTATCGCTTTAAATGATGTGTAAGATGGTTTTTGCTAGGTAGGAACCTGCTGAACATGTAAAAAGGTTATTGTTCTGCCATTATCGCTGTATCATTATGAAATTACAGAGTGATTTTGAAGGAAAGAAAATAAACTTCACAAAAGTGTTGGGTGGATTTTTATTATGGCAAATTGTCTGACTGTTCTTAAACCAGCTGCTTTCAATAGGAAGTGAGATGCCTTTCCTCAGTGCGCTCCGCTTTGGTTCTGAGCCAGGAACTGAGTGGGGGGAAAATAAAATAGAAGTTTGCAATAGATTCAGGAAAATGGGGAGGGAAAATTGAAGTTAAAAGAAAATTAATATATTGTTTCACTATTTCTCCCTAATTTACTGTTTTGATGTCAGTGTCACATAAGCAGGATTATTTCCTAAGAGAATAAAGAAAAAAATCAGGAAGGCAATCTTTCCTGATGCTTTTATGTCTTCTTGCTCCTTGACTTCCCTCTATGATACCTCTCCATAATTTGAACCTAACAACGTTAAATTCTCTTCCAGATACTCAAACTTTTTGTAAACCAAGTGCAGGAGTTTGGAAGAGTCTATGGATACACGTCTCTTACCTAAGTTTAAGCATCTTCAGTGTAGATAGCTACACTTGAGCTAATCACTCTAGATTTCTTCTACAGTTTATGGAGAAAAATATCTGCTTGTAGGGCAATCTGTCTCAATTTATTTACTTGTCAGGATTGTGGGGGGGGCTGACTGAATAGAATGCAGGTTTGCAGAAAAATAGCTGGGAGTTCTGATGGACAAGAGGTTGAACAGGAGTCACCAGTGCGCCTGTGCAGTGAAGGTGGCCAGCTGCACTCTGGGCTGTGTGAGCAGGAGATGGTTAGGGGAGCAGAGTTTGGGAAATGCAAGGAGAATGTGGGAAATTGGGTTTATTTAGCTTGAAGACAAGGCTAAGCTGAATCTTCCTGCTGTCTGCAGCTACCTGATGGGAGAGTGTGGGAAAGGTGGAGTCAGATTTCTTGAAGGCGCACTGGGGTAGGAGTGGGGGTAACAGGTGCAAGTTGGATGTGAGGAATTTTGATTATATGTTTGGAGAAAATTTTGGATGGTGATAAGGGTGGTCAAGCACCTTAACAGGTTTTCCAGAGGAATGGTGAAATCTCATTTGCTGGAGATATTCAAAGCCCTACTGGGCAATGCACTGAGCAACCTCATCTAACTGGTTGTGCTTTGAGAAGTGGTTTGGACTAAAGACTTCCAGAAGCCCCTTCCAACATGTCTGAATCTATGATTCACACCCTCCAAGTATGTATGAACTTTGCAACTATAAAGAAAGCCAAAGGACCATAAAGAAAATTGCTCACTCCTATGTAAATCTCTCTATTGTATGTCTAAATTCCAGCTTTTAACAGTGACTTTTGAGATCTCCTCCATTGTTGTACCTTTCAAAGCCAAAATTAATTACTCTTTTATCTCTACATTTATTGGTATGCTATCTAACCACCTGCCAGTGTACAGGTTCATAATATCAGTGCATCTATACCACGTTAGACCTCTCTGTTGCTAGTTCTTGTGTACTTGGCAGTCAAACGTACGTATCATAAAAAGACTACAAATAGAGATGTCCTGTTGTGGTTGAGACACAGCCATTTTTCTTTAGCCAAGCAAGAAAAAATCAAAAGACACAGAGGAAAAAATTATGATTCTCTGATATGGCCTCATAACCCAAGGAAGAGTGCACATCTTTGTGTGGAAAGAAAAAGTTCAGCCTCTCATTCTCCCAGTGATGGAGAGACTGGGCTATAACTAAGAAGGAAATTTCTATTTTACTTTATAAGTTTTGTTTCCTTTTTCTTTCTCACATTTTCTTATTGAAGAAAATTTAATTGAGGATGTTTTGGGGAGAAAGTTCTAATGCAGGGGCATATTTGTCAGTGATATCGTTTTCCAGTGGGTATAATAACAATCCCTAAACTGAAAATATCTGCTATGAAAATCCTGTCAGCTGTCAGGAATAAATAGGCAGGGCTTGACTTGACTAACAAGACCCCCAGGAATCGTTGTGCTGGATTAGCATCATTGCTTCTATGCCCCAAAATCTCAGTATGTCAATCAAGGAGGGTCAGAGAACAGTGTTTAGACAGGTGGAAGGTGAATGGTTCTCACATATAGAGTCACTGATATATGAAAAGTTTCAGCATGAAAAGTGGCAGCCTTGGGGAATGAGCACAGAGGTCTATAAAACTGAGTGGCATGAAGAGGGTGAGCGGGGAAAGACTTCTGCTGTATCTTCTAATGCAAGAAGTAAGGGTATCAAAGGAGGCTGTCAGAGGGCAGGTTTTAAAGAAACAAGAGTGATTCCATCTCTGCACAACGTACAGTTAAGATACCATGGGATGCTGTTGGTGCTGCCAGCTGATGTCAGCTCAGGGGGAGACTGAGCTCCCGAAAGCGCTGGGAAAAAAAAAAAAAAGGTATTAAATACAAATATCTAGCTCAAGAATACCAGGCAACGAATATTCTAAGTTTCTACAGAGTTTGACATGTTGAGGAAAGTCTCAATAAGGGCTTGCCTAGTCTTATAACCCTTCTCTTCCTTTCTGGTTTCTAGTAACTGTTAGCAGCAATGGCCAGATGGACCAGGATGACTATTCACAGGACTAGCAAGAGGTGCTTCAAGTGAATAAAATGAGCTTCTGAAAGGCCAGGGTTTGCCTCAGAGAGAAACTAGGCTGATCTGAGACAGACCTTTGCCTTCATAATTTAGAGATTTGGTGCAAACTTGAAACACAGCTTCAGTTTTTGAAAATCAATAATTTCAGTAATTTCAAAATCAGACAACAGTGAGAAATATGTACTTAAAAAGTTGTAACAATGTGTTCTCTTTCAGTTTCTGGCTGCCATGGTTTCTTTCCATTTATTAAAACTATTCTAGTGAACAATTATATTGATAAATTAGCATTAATAGCAGAAAATATTTACAGAACACTGTGTACTCAATTGTTAACATAAGTGGTAAAAAAAAAAAAAAAAAAAGACTTTATTCTGTTAGTTGTGGAAACAAAGCCAATACTATATCAGCATCCTGCTGGTATTCAAAAGACAGGATGAAACAAAAAACATCCCTAAAATTAAACTTGTAAATCCCTATCTAGGAGCCTATATGTATACCCAAAGATTTGTCAGCACTGTAGAGGTTCCCTGTGGAGTTGGCAATAGCATTCTGAAAACTGTTACGGTACAGGTTTGAGTGGGTTCCTTCTTTTCTGAGCAGACTGTACCACTTCCACAGTCACTCTCATTGGTGGCTCTTCCACAACAGATGAACTTAAGTTTATACCTGCCTTTAAAATAGATGTTTTTTTGAGGAACAGTATTTTAAGGAAAACTTGACCCTTTTATTCCAGTTGTCCCATTTTCTTTTCTATTTTTTTATTATTATTATTTATATACATATTAATTTATGTATAAGGTCAGATTCAGCTTTCATGGATTTTCATAGAATTCTAAAAAAGAAGTCTGGTTTTTTCCATGTTCCACTAGATGCTTCTGTTACTTATGGCTATTGTGGGAAACATCAAGGATGTGAAAAATGTCTTTTTTCTGGGATTTAGCTTATAAAAAAGAAAAAAAGAATAAGTTCCATATCTATATGCCTGTGTTAGTCACCTTACGTTCCTCTGGTTTAGGAGCAGGCAGGCTAGGGTACAGTTCACCTTATCCTGTCTGGATGCTGAAAATACACCAAATTAATCATTCTTTTCAAATGCCCATTTCTCCCCATTGACTTTATTAGTCATCAGAAGTCACTGTAGCATACTGAAACTCTGTATGTTCAATCCCTTGTCACCTTGTTCAGAATGAAACAAATTCACTTTGAAAATTTAATGTCTAATTTCATGTCTATATTTTTTTTATGTGGCATTACCACTGAAAGAATAAGCATAAACCACTGAGCATAAAAAATCCCAAATTGCATTGGAATGACTATGCTTCAGTATTTTACCCCATTTCAACAGTACCGTAATGTCCTTTTCTCCTCACACACATGAGCAGTTCAGAATTGGAAAGGACCACAGAAGGCGGCAGTTGCAGCATAGAAGCTCTCTAAGAGCAGGATGGAGTTAGAAGTAATGTAAATAAGGTCTCCATTTTTTTTATTCAGCTGAAAAGCGATTCCTTTGCCAGAAAATATTCTTTAACACCTGCCATCTGTTGGTTCTAATTTTTATTGATTTTGAATGAATATCACACTGGCTGTACAGGATTGATGCTTGAAGTTAGCAATACATAACAGACCAGACTTCTGTTTCCTTTGAAAGTGACATTTTTTTTCAGTCACTGGATGCAAATATTTTAATGGGCTTATTGAAACAAAGTCAAACAGTTCTAAGGAACATTTTCATGAGTCAGAGGTGTTGAGTTCATGAACGTGATTTTTAATTTAGCCAGAGCAGAAAGTGACCTGCACTTCTGAAAGTTAAACTCTCAAGTCTGGATTTAATTTAGCTTTTGCAAAATAAATAGATGAATTGTTTTGGCATTTCATAAGCATTAATACAAACAAACAAACGTGTTGTTTTGAATAAAAAATAAAACATAGACTCTAAAGAAAAAATTTCAGTGGGAATCTCAACTTTATTTTTTTTTTCCCTGTCAAGAACTCAAAAAAGATATTTACTGTCAAACATGGGTCACGTGGCAAAGGTTTCTTAAAAAACTGAAGAAACAACCCTAAACTGGCATTTCCACAGAACAATTAACAACACTTAAAAAAAGGAAATAAAACTGCATGATACCAATTCCATGTCCTTCAACACTCTCACTTGTCTGCTGACCACACAGGACTCCAGCTGTAAAAGCCATAACATTCACAGAACAAGCCAGAAGCACGGCAGATAATGTCCCAAAATGCTTGTTAAAATTGGGCAAGAGTGAGCTCCAGCCTTGCCTTCTGCTCTGCATTTTGCCAACCAAGTCAGCATGTTGAGCAAGTAATTTTATTTCTTTGTGTTCCACTGATAAAATATTTTGTGGTTTGCAGGGAGGTCTAAATTTTAGGTCTAGTTAACGTTTGTAGAAGGTATTTTGAAGACATTTCTTTGTAAATGTTGCAATATGACTTCTTAGTATTATTGCCATTGATAACATACCCCTTTAATAGCTGGTTTTTGTTTTACCTTTTCCACACATCCTGGTTTTAATGAAGCCTGTTTTTCAACATCCCATGTACTTGCAACCCCTAAGAACACATCTGATCTTTTTAAATTTCTTTTTGAATAATAGAGATTACTTGAAGGGATTATTCTAGAAATGGCAAGACTTTTCAAGATCCTACGCCAGGTGTTTTTTCAGACAATATTACAACAATCCTTAAACCGAGAACTAGGTTCTCGCTGAGATGAGTATCTGACCTAAAATTCTGATCATTTGATGCTTAATGATTTTTTATCCATCCTTTTCCTTGACCAACACAGTCATAGTATTTGGGTATGTCACACTCAGGTACAAATTTTTTCTTCTCAACCTCTCTGAGATAAGAATGAACAACTATCTCTATTCCACAACTGAATAACATGTTGGACCAAAGGATTTACCTGTAGTCACACAGCCCCTATTCGAAAAAGGACACAAAATGTCAAATCTACTGTTCTCCTTTGTAACTCAGCCTGCCTGGTAGCCAGTCAAATAAGAAATGAAGATTTATATGAGTAGCTCTTTAGAATTTTTTTTGTTTTTGGTTTTTTGGGGTTTTTTTATAGATATACACTCAAACCACTTTCAATATCAAAGTGTAAATAATGCTCCTACACCAAGATGATGGTTGGATGCTTTGCACTGATATTGCTTGATCAGAGGCATAGTCCCATGGGGATATGTTCTGGCAAAATAAATCTTTCAGCACTAAAACAGAACCGTTTGGATCAGTGCAGCATGGCGTGTCTTCATCAGAGATGTCTCAAAAGTAACTGGTGACATAAACACAATGATACATATTTCCTCACTCTAGGGACACATGCAACTTTACAGAAATCATCCCTCTATTTTGAAGATATTCTCAGAGTAGTGATCTGTGTATCTGTGTTCACGTGTGTCAGATTTATACTTGCAAACAGTTATTCCGTTTTCAGACAGTCCTTCTAGACACAAACCTCAATTCCTTTGGATGCCTCTGGATATTTGTACAGAAGCATTAGACACATGAAAGTGTGTTTTCCCAGGTTGGAATTCCACCTACCTAATTTAAGCTACTTCAAAATCAAGTATCTGGTATAAATTAACTCCTAAGTCTCCTTCTTTAGTCCCTTCTTAAGAACAACTCATGCCATGTGCAGATCTGCCCGAGATACACAGGATGAACTGACCTGTCAAGGTCTTCTCCACTGTGGGAAATCCAAACTTCTAGATGCAGCAAATTTCAAGATGATTTGCACTTTGGAGTGTTGCTCGAAAGTTTGCCTCTGAAAATTTAATCCTAAAAGTCACTTTGGAACTTGCAGTTTTACCAACTTGGTAAAAATGACCTTTCCTGATAAATTCAGAGTTTTCCACAAGACCTGCTATGAAGCTTTTTATCATTAGGAAGTAGGTTTCACAGGAAAGCACATAGGCAACACTTTCCTAAAATATATGTAAAAGATTCAGTCAAGAATTTTGACCAAAATTAATTCCAAGACTAAGAAGCAACAAAACTTTTTAGGCAAATCTGCTTGAGCATTTGCATTTTGTCATGAGAGGGATTTAAGAGGATGTAACTTCAGGCTCAACTTCTCTGTACTGAGGTAAATATGGATTGGGAAAAGGCTTTGCAGGGAGTGGCAGGAGAAGGGAAACGGAACTCATTTGCTTATTTGGTTTTTAAACTATTTTTTTTAATAACTGAAAACTGTTTGATCACTTTGTATACTCCAGAGTATGCAAATACTCTGAATATTTAGTCCTAAAAGTTTACTCGGAAGCTGAAATCAATTTACAGGGTAGATAGCACACAAAAATAACCTCTCTCTGATAGACACAGTCTTTTAAATAACATCTTCTATGAGGCAATAAAGCTTTAATATCAACAGTATCCCTGAAATGAGGGGAGTGAAAAAACAAAACATGAAGTGCAGAAACTGCTATCAATTCCATTCACAGTAGCAGAATGACTCTAATAGCAGAGACGTTTATGAGTCATAAATTACCATTTATAAATGCAGTGTTTAGCATTCATTTCAATGGACAACATATGGTAGCAACATTTCTAAATAGCTTGAACTGATAAATAGGCCAGTGAAGTGGCTCAATTTGTTAAAATGCTAACACATTAACTACTGCATGTGGTGGTGGCATGTTTGCATCCCTAACACTGTCTGTCTGCTTGGGCCTTATGGAAATAGACACTTGCCTTGAATTTATGAACCAGCACAGTCAGTCTATTTTTCATAATGATTTATGAGGAATCACCATTTGCAGACTGGGTGATCCATCTATGACTGTGTTAACCTCAGTCCTACCATATTATATAGCATGACCACATCCCACACGTTTTAGCCCTCAGTACCCTGTCTTGAGAGACTCACTGATTTCTTAGGGATGTTTTTATAATAGTATATTTTATCCTTTTAAAGGAGATAGATAATGATTTGATCCTGGTCATTATTACAGTGAAACTGAGTAACACAAACAGTTCAGCCAAAGACTCACCTGAGGTCATCTCTGCTCCTGTCACAACCGTAGTGTTGCGTGTGCTTCATTTACAGCTGATCCTTCTTTTAACTTATGCAATGACAAAGCTAATTTTCAGTTAAAAAAACCCCAAACCAACAAAATAAAAATCACCGCTATGTCTGAAGAACATAGAAAGAAATGCACTGATGACTGCAACACTATAGTAATGCAAACTTGGAGTAATCTTTAAGGAAACTTTGGATTGGTTTGTTTCTACTCTGTCTGTATCTAATTAGCTTTCTTTGGTCCTGTCAATGATTTTTGAAGACAGTCCTGGCACTTGTATAAAGCCAAAACACCCCCCAGGCCCCCAAAATACAGTGCAGATTAGTGGGCATAGAGGCTCTAGCACAGCTGAATAAAAATCACCTGGGAAATTCAACACAGTAATTTCTTTTTCCTTTTCCTTTCTCTTTTCCTCCTTCTTCTTTTGCTCTTTCTTCCTATCTATCTTATTCTTCCACTGCAGTTCACAATCACCTTCACTCTATGGCTAGTTATTTTAGAGGAGGAGGATGGTCCTTCATAGCTTCCTTTTCTTATTGCTGGATATAGAACCACAAATTCACAGGACTGTTCTGTGACAGCCTAATAATATATATGTGGTGCAGTTTATGAAATAAGAAACACAGCAGAACAGGTTTCTGCAGTCTGATAACATTATAAAGAACTTCATGGGTGTGTTATATATGGGGTTTAAGAAAAGGTGCCTGACATTGCTTTGGAAACAGACTGTCACCTACAACTGATGGGTTAGATTCCTGTCATCCAGCAGAAATATCTGCATTGGAGACCTCTGTTTGCAACCTTGATAAGGAAAGATTGACCTTATTCTGAAGTGGATTTATAAACCAGATCAGGTGAATTTCTCTTCATCAGCTGTAAAAGGAGTCTAAAATTTAGGTCAGGCACCAACTAAATTCTTTTAAACCTTTCTTAATATGATTTTTATGCTGATAGCTCTTCTGTTTTGGGATGAGGATGCTTTAATGACAATGACAACTGCAAAAATAATAAAAGGAATGATGATAATGGTGATAATGATGATGATGAAGAGAAAGATGCAGTGGTACCTAAAAATTATAGCCAGACTGGATCCCATTATATTAGGTATCATGGAAATTTTGAACATTAATCAAACATGTTGAGCTACATCAAATATGTAAAAACCACACACACACATAGAGAAAAGTGAATTTATTCTTCATATTCAAGGATGGGAATAGAAGTGGTGTAGATCCTTGTAATCACTTGATAAAGCATCTGGTTCCATTTAGATTTCTAACAGTGAAACTCTTGGTATCGAATCTCAAGAGGAGTGAATCGGAAGACCTCTGCCCATCTCTACAAAGCATCCTTCAAGAAGAGCTTCTGTAGTAAACTTCTTTTCAAGTTTTCCCCAGGAGGAGCTGAAAGGCTGGGGTTTATGGAGTGTTTACAGTTTCAAAACCTAGTTTCAGGGTTTAACCCTGGCTGGCAACCAAGTACCTTGCAGCTGCTTGCTCACTCCCCCCCACCCAGAGGGATGGGAAGGAGGATTGGAAAGGAATGTAAAACTCAAGGGTTGAGATAACAATTTAATAGGTAAAGCAAAAGCTGCGCATGCAAGCAAAGCAAAGCAGGGAATTCATTCACCGCTTCCCATGGGCAGGCAGGTGCTCAGCCATCCCCAGGAAAGCAGGGCTCCATCACATGTAATGGTTACTCAGGAATACAAACGCCATAATGCCAGATGTCCCCCCCCTTCCTCCTTCTTCCCCCAGTTTATATACTCAGCATGACGTCCCATGGTATGGAATCCCTCTCTGGCTAGCCTGGGTCACCTGTCCTGGCTGTGTCCCCTCCCGATTTCCCATGCCCCTCCAGCCCTCTGGCTGGCAGGGCCCAAGGAACTGAAAAGTCCTTGATTCAGTATAAACATCACCCAGCAACAACTAAAAACATCAGTGTCCTATCAACATTGTTCTTACATCAGAGCCAAAACACAGCACTGTACTAGCTACTAAGAAGAAAATTAACTCTATCCCAGCTAAAACCAGGACACCTAGAAACATGTACAGGTTAGATGAGCTATTGATTTTGAAGCTGTAACCATTTGAGAAGCAATACCGTACAACAGTTTAAGGAAATAGATAGTGTTTCAATCTCAACTGCTAGAGAGAATAAAATGAGCAGAATTCAACCATTCACATGGGAATTAGTAAAGAAAGCAATGAAGATGTCTATTTTGCACTGCAATTAGCTGTAGATTGTTCTTTGTGTTTTCTCTTATTTTTAAAATTGTGTGGAAATTCCAAATCTTCATGAGTCATACTGCTAAGACAAGTGATTCAGCCAGTGTTTGAGGAACAAAATATCCAACAGAGAAAGAGAAATCTGTGTCTGACTATGTTCAATTTCAAACATGATCTGAAAACCACCAATCTGTGCCAAGGTGCTCCAAAGGAAATACTGTCTTTAAATACAAGCTTCTCAACAGGCTGAATACCACCACTGGCCTGATTTCCAGAGAAGCTGTCCAGCTCTACCTTTAAACAAAACCTCTAAGAGTAATAGTTCAGGACCTAACAAATCAGGCACTGAACAACTTATCTAAAACCTGTCAGTATGAAGGATATGGAAGTGTACTTTTGATTTAAGTCCTTTCATTGATAGTTACATTTTTCCTTTATGGTTGCCAAACAGTCAACATAGGATAGTCTCTACTGGTCACATATACATCAAGGTGGTATAGAGCTGAGTTCAACCCAAGTGTGGGAGAAGGAGTAAATGGCTATGGAAAGAGGACTTTTCTCTCTTTTATTATTCATAGATTGCCCTATAGAGTCCTTTCACATTGGCTTAACAGCTTTACCACTATACAGATCATTAGTTCTTGCTATTTCTTAACTGAACAGCTGGGTAAAACATGTTTAATTTATGCCCAGCTTAGGACTGAAATATATTCTCCATAAAACTTTAAAAAGGAAAAAAAAATATTTAAAATGTTCCCTCCAGCATAACCGTCACTAACAAATAATGAACTTTATCATTCCTACTTTACGTCTGATACTTAAAGCATTTCACAGCCCTTTTCAGACTATTATCTACTGCCCTTCAAGCCCTTCATGTTGTTATCCTCTCTTTTATATCAGTAATAGGTTTTAAGACTCATAGTAATGAATGCAAATATATTACTGATTTAGGGCAATAAAATTGTTCTTTAGCAGTTAACTATGCTCTTTGCAACAGTGAAAAGCATTTTAAATTAGCAGTTGGAGAAAACTAGGACATTGCAACACAGAGACAATATAAGACTGCAGCAATCTATTGGCTGCTACCTAATGGAAAAGTTAGTTCATTAATGCTCAAGTCAGTTGTTGATTACTAAGGGCTGCAGCATGAGGTTTGACTCCTGTCTAATGTCTTGTTCTCAGCTAAAATGGTTTTCTAGAATCCCTGTCTAGAGTTATTCACAAGTTTTAAAGAAAGTGGAACAGAAAATGTAAGGGCTTTTTCTCTAACCCCCCCCCCCCCCCTTTTTTTTAATGACATTGATGGAGAATGCCATTTCTCTAGAAATTCTGCAAGTATTTTTTTATTATTATTTTTTTGTTTCCCAAGAATGTCTGTCTGTAGTAACATCTTAGCCCTGGTCCTAGCAAGCATCTGAGAATGTACTTATCTCTAAGCAAATATATAGATAAGCCCAATGAAGCCAAAGGAACTATCTATCCAGCTCCTAAGAGACAAGTAGTCCATCCATTAGGATAATTGTGTCAGAGTCATAAAGCTGGATTCGGTCTTGCTGTATGCTGAGGAACTGATGGTGACCAATGCAAACACATTTAAATCTACACTGCCTAACAGCACAGCACTCACCAACCAGCATTATTTGGAGCTGGTGTGCCCATAAAAAAAAACCCAGTGCTGCACAATACAGGAGCTCTATTTCAGGGCTGGAAGCAACATCCCAGCATTAGGATGATGCTGTGCCCACGCTAATAAGCCTTGCTTACAAGCTGGCTCAGTTGGCAGCGATTCAGATCCCTCTGTGCTGTGCTTCATTGTACTGTGCAGATCTATAGCCCCAGACCCTCGAAAGAACTGAACTCTAAGGGAATTGGAAACCTACTCTAAATGTGTTTAAGCTCCCTCCTGTAGATTTGGGATAATAAATAGCACTGTCAACTTCACGATGGTGAGAATAAATACATTAAAACTCAGGAGCTACTAAGTTACTCTCACACTGAGGGTTATTTAGTTCTGTTTCTGTGATGGATGGGTGAAGTTAAGTATATGTTTTAATTCTTTCCTTGACCGTAGCCAGTGCTATTGGAAACTCTGCTCATAACTGATCTGTCAGCAGACAATCTGTTTCTTGGATCGTAACATTCTATAATTTTGTTAGTGGGAAGATGCATATGAAGCAGCTTTTACTTCATTTCCTTTTGAAGACACCACACCGATGGACGGTTTAATTCAAAAGCCAATTTGTTCTTAAGGATTAACTCCATATTCAGACTCCAAATCCTGTCACTTATGCCTGGCTAATAGCTCCTAAATGTTTTTTTCCTCTACCTCTATTGCTGGAAATAAAACTGGCTTAGTCATTGTTTCCATTGATTACTATTCTGCCTCCCTTGTCATCTTTCAGTTCTTCCCCTCATACTACAGAAGCAAACATTCATCTTCCCCTGTACTGAGACTTAACTCTGTGTAGGAACACATCTATTCTGTGTACATTTTCATTTGAAATGTTGCTCTCAGTGAAAGATGTGTTTTTCATTAAGACAGACCTTTCAAGAGAAATATCTTATTTAAATATTTTTATTGAAAACACAATTTGCCCTGTTTTGCTTACAAACTTAGCAAAGAAGGGGTGAGAGAAGATCCGTCTTGGCTGAATAACCCTCTTCAAAAGTGTTTAGTAGCTAAATACATAGGAAAATTAAGCTTTGTAGGTTTGGGCTTTTCAACAAACAATTGATACAAAAACATCAGTAAGAGTGAAACATCATTCATGCTATGTTCTGGCACATTTATGGTACAGCTGATGATCAAGATTTTTCAGACCAAAGTACATGGGGAAGATTTTGGTTCTATCACCTATTCAAAATTCAGTGCTCAAGCCTCAGCAAGTTATTTGTTTGAGCAGTAATTGCTGGAAAGCATGGAGGAAAATAACCTCCATAGTAAATCCCAATTCGCAACATTCACTCTGTTGCTGAGGACAGGGGCATGCATTTCCTATGAATTAGAACTGTTTTGTAAGTTTTGGGGATTTTTCCCTTGTAAAATTTGTCTATGGATTTCGCAGTTCCCTCAAAAGCTTCGTTGAGATGGAGTGTCATGGCAGAGAGATTTTGTAGAACCAGATGAAGCTGTCTGGAGATGGAGGCAGGATTTGCTTTTAGACAATTCAGTGATGCTCTGGCATCGCTGAGAGTTCAACTTGCCCACTTCATCACTAGATGATGTACAAATAAGATGGGAAAGTCATTAGCCCATTAACTACAGAATTAAAAAAAAAAGCTATGCTGGAAGTGATCATGTTTTGCAAGTCTTTAGTCCAGTCAGCAAGTCTGTGGATCCCAAGAAAATATCACATATGACTATTTCTTAGTCATGACAATCTCAGTAATTTTGTTACAGACCCAAAGGGTCTATTTTATTTTTTTCTTGGGTTCCATGTAGAAAGTAATTATGCTGTTTGTGACTAACTGTGAAATACCCATGGTATTTCTTCATATGCGAGGTGGTCCTAAAAATAGATCATTCGGCCTATTCAGACAGGCACTTCAATATGGTCTAGCATAATACAGACAACAGAAAACAGGCATTAAAAACATTAATGCCTCCAGACCTAAGCTGGTTGCCACAAACCCAGTTCCATCAGCTTTCTACAGATTCAAGAGGCAAGTGTGACCAACACAGGCATTTTGTTGTGGAAATGCATAGAATAGCACCACTGCTTTAGAAACATGGAAAGAAGACACCCATGAGAAGCTCTGCAGGTAGCCAGCTCATGCACAGCAAGGTCAATGCTATGCTTGAGCACAAAGATTGTATTAAACTTAAGTTACTATGCTTCACCTCTGTACCAAACTCCCCAGAACTACTTTAAGAGAAACATGCAAAGATACCCTAGTTCTGCATGGGGCCAGCTTGTGTCACCCATGCTAATTAACTTGGGCTCTAAGCACCATGAGAAGGTGGCTATCTGGTCTTGAAATAGCCTTGGAAACACTATGCTTTCATGTAGTGCTGCACCAGAGCCAAAGTTCTGCTGAACCCAGCTGGCTGTCACCATTTCTATCAGACTTGAGATAGCTCTGAGAGTGGGATTCATCTCACTTAACATTAGATGTCTGTAGTGCAGACATCTACATCTTGATTAGTCACCCTTGTCTCCCTTTATAGTCAATGGAGAGAAACAAGCATGATTCACCTCATCCTAAAACAGACATCTCAAGTGTGGATGAATCATACCTCTACAGTGTCTGTTTTGCTCAGGCAGTGAGAGGAAGTGATGGAAACAGGGCTGGTGTCAGGGAAGAAATTAGAGCTTGAAAGTTACTGAGTGGCAGCACCTTATGGAAAGGGTCCCTTTGGGACATGCAGGTAAACAGAGACAAACAAAAAAACCCCACAAACACAAAAACTACTTACTTGTTGACATGTGGCAACTGATTTGCAAACCCAGGAGCCATAGTATTACCTGGCCATCAGGAATAAAGATGGACACTTTGGCCTTAGTTTCAACATTAGTGGTAAACCAGCTGTGTTTAATCAATGAACTTTATGCATTTGCCTCCACCCAAGGCAGATCACCAAGTGTGTTGCATCTCTCCTGTATCACAGCATTAATTGAGCTAAATGAGATGCAGAGAACTTTGTAGGCTTTAGTGATCAACCTGAACCCCATTTCTCATTCATTACTTTTTTCTTTTCTTTCTGGTGATTTATCAAAAACAGTGAAGCCTAATGGTAGCAGTGGTCCATGACTCCTGTAAACTAGGCAAGTTACTTCATCTCTCCATTCACTGATTTTAAAGACTCCAAAAGCAAAGATAACAATTCTTCTTTCCTTTCCGTACAGGAATTCTCCCATTAAAAAAAGTTTTAGAGGGAAGGGTATTATATAATACCACACCACAGCTAGACCTTCCCCCTAAATAGTGCCAGAGTGCAGTTTGGTTCTATCCAAATGAGAAGACTTATGCAATTAAGTCTGGATATTCACAAGCTTCACGGGTCCGGGCAGCATTTGCTTCTGACCTATGTAGCATTCACAAGAAGCTTGGGGAATCCTGTGGTCTAAAATAACAAAAAAATCAATGTGTAATTAAAAAGTGTCACAGCACTCTCCAAAATATCAAGCTGCAACGAGGTCTTTTACCATCTCGTACCAGCATACACTTCATACCAGTCCCTCTGTTGCCTTCTCCTAGTCTTGCCTTATCTAGGGCATGCTCCTTTTCTCTTGCTTCTTCTTCCTCGGCTGCTCTCTCTTCATTGGCTCTCAACCACTTAACAGAACCAGCCACAGCTGCACCTTATCTACATCAGCCAGCCCACAGCTGTATATTATCAATGTTAATTAACCCAGCTTCATTATTCTACAATTCCCCTTTTTTAAATCTCATACCTTATGTTTTTAACAATCATTACAACCTTTTTACAAATACATTTTTCATACAGTCCTCTATAATTCCTCTACAAATCCCCTTTTTTTCTTATTCTTTTTAACATTTCATACCTCATGTTTTTACCAACCATCATAACCTTTTTACAAATAAACTTTTCATACAGTCCAGACAACTTGTCCCTGAACTCATACTCACATTCCTTGTTCACTTTTATCTTGGGCTTTTCATCTTCTGCAGGTTAATCACCTTTCTTCTTATCTGCTTTCTTAGCATCTGGGATTTTGATTTCTTCAGAGGGCAGTTCTGATGAACTTATAGTGCCTTGTCCTTTCACCTCTTGGATCATACTGGACAGTAACCTGAGTGAGCTTGCAGCAGCAGCAGATCTAGAATACAGCGCTAACACATCATTCTGTGTCCTGAAAAACTTTTCAACATCCTATCCTTGTGGTCGTCCATTTTTTCTATGGCTGGAGACACCTTCAATGAGCACATAAACACCAGCAAGAATACCACCGGGCCAGGCAGCAGCAGCAACGGCAGGAGCCACCCGCAGCACTATGCTGCTCCCACACCTTCCCCCAGCACAGCCATCACCACTGTCTAGCCAGACCTGCTCTGGACCTGCCACCACTGTGGGCTGCTGCTGCATCTGGCCATGTATTCTGCCACTATTTCCCATTACGCTCACTCTTTTAACTCCACGGCAGTCAGGATTCCTTCTCTTTGATCCCAATGGCTCACCTTTACCGGTGTCTGATCCAGATCCCCAGGCTCTTCCTGCCTATCTCAATGTGATCTGGATCACAGGCTATCCCCGCCTGCCTTTGCTACATTAGGTCGCTGCCATTACTGTTTCAAACATCCCCTGGCACGACCATCACCACTGTCACCAGTCATTACACTCAGTCTCATAATCTGAAGGTCCTCACATGAGGCACCAATTGTGACAGTACTCTCTAAACTATCAAACTGCAACAAAGTTTTTTACCATCTCATACCAGCATACTCTTCATGCTAGCCCCTCTGCTACTTTCTCCTCATCTTACCTCATTCGGGGCCCAGTCTCTCTTCTCTTGCTTCTTCCTCAGCTGCTCTCCCTTCATTGGCTCTCAACCACTTAACAGAACCAGCCACAGCTGCACCTTATCTACATCAACCAACCCACTGCCCCTGAAGCCAGCCCACAGTTGTATATTATCAATGTTAATTAACTTAGCTTTATTCTTCTACAAAAAAGCATCTAAATGTTGCATTTGTCTAAAGCAGGTGTCCTTAAGCTTTTTAAACAGGAGGCTGGCCCGTGGATGAAGGGGTAGGGAGTCATCTGTGGCTGCTTGGTTTCCCCCCCAACCCCTGGTGGGGGGGGGGTGTGTGTGCACGCGCGTGTGTGTGTGTGTGCGTGCGCGTGTGTGTGTGTTTTGTAAATACCAGGGGCCGGATTGAGGACCCTGGGGGGCTGTATCTGGCCCGTAGGCTGTAGTTTGAGGACCCCTAGTCTAAAGCTTGAAACAGTTTAGCAGTTAGTTAGGGATACACAATGTGGTGCCCTCATTTCCTCAAACTGGTGCTCTTTAAAGCTTGCATGCCCTGTCTTTGCTGTTGACATTCAAATTGACCTTTTGCATTTTGTAATGGTAGTTCCTGTCTTGTTTTCCACTTTATCTGCTAAACCTACTGCTGGGTCTTTCTCAGATGCACAAGAGTCAGGGATAAAGCTGACTGAAAATGCATCACTTATTTCAGTCATTTTACTAAAGTACACCCCAGCACAGGCAAAGCAAGACAGGAAATTATTAGAACTGGACTGCCTGCTGTCATCAACTGCTTTCTCATCAATTGCTCAATTTCTTGACAAGCCCCAGTTCTTCTTAGCTTTCAGCCATTAAAATAGAAACAGTAACAGTAATGATAATAATAATAAATTAGATGATGATGATGATGTGGTCCACTCAGGGAAAAACAAGGCACCCCCCCAAGCACTTTAGACAGGAAAGTAACCATGTTATTGCCAATGAAGGCTATCATCCCCATGTAACCTAGAAAAATGCCCCTAGCTCACCTCTCCCAAGCTACAGCACTGCCAGGGGCTCTTGTCTGTATGTTCTCCAGTGTCCTTGTTTCTGCAGGATTGGCACAACTGATCTCAGGATCTGCTCTCTCAATTCACTCTTGTCTGTTGGAGAAAAAAATCAGACGCTGAACAAGAATTTACTTGAAATGCAAGTGACGAGGGAGGAAAGGCTGCACCCTCATTCCCCGAACACCAGTCCTGAAAGGACAGATTTCTACTTCGCAGCTTCTAGCAAATTTTGTTGCTCTAAAAAAATGCCCGCTGCTGTTCCAGTCCCTGGCTCTGCACATCATCTACCAGTGTGCCCTACAACATGAGTTCTTTGGGCATGAAACATTCCCCTTTGTTTAACTGGAAAATAATCCAGCCTGCACAGCTCTACCACAAATAATAAGTAGGTAGATTTGGGAGCAGAAACCATACATACTCTATTTTTACAGATGAACTGGGCCAAATTGTCCTGTTAAAGCCACCAGCCTGCATCCAAATAATCCATTGACCTCAGCAGAGTGCAACTAGGAGGAAAAATCAGCCTCCGTGCATATCCCCTGTGGCTGTACCACAGTGCATAATTGTTGCTGTTTGTTATTTCTATTGCAGTAGAACCCACAGGATCAAATAAGGATTTTGGGATCCCAACTGTGCTAGGTGCAATGCAAACATATAAGCAGTCATGGTGCCTGCACTGAAGAGCTTACAGCCATGTCTCTTAGGAGAACATTTCTTTGTCTATTAGACTACTCTATTAAGAACTGTTAATTACTTAATTCAGCCTAATTCTTTCCTCTGCTTAGTTTTTTTTTTCTCTTTTTCCTGCCTAGCACCCCTAGACCATCCTTAATAATTCCCCCTCCTTCCCAGTATCAAGAGCTTTACACACTGTACAAGCAGTTATTATTCCCCTTCTTGCTTCTCACTTGTCTCATCAGACACTTCTCCCCCAGTCGTTTTCTGGCTTTCAGTCATTTTTGTTGAAAACAGCCATTCGTATTCATTCATTTTATTGCAACAGCATTTTCGGCTCATTATCATTCCAGCATGGCTGAGTAACACAAGACTTGTGCCTCCTCCCTGGGCCATGAAGTCATGTTTCCTTGCAGGACTCCCCAAAAGCACATTCACACTCTCTGCTGCCCACTTTGCTTGTCTTTTACTACCAGAGAAATGGCTTGTTGTCACCCCACAGTTTTCCTTCACTGTTATTGCAACCTAAATATCACATCTTCCATTTACTGAATGCCTGTTTCAGATTAGCTCTGTGCACACCTCTCTCTAGAGGCATTAGATGATGTTTTTTCCCACTGTTCCAGACTGAACCTCATTTCACTGTTTCCTGTTCATATTTCTAAAGTCTCTAGGTCCCTTTGTATAACTTCTCCATCTCTGTTGTAATTCGCATACAGAAATCTCAGCAGGCTTTGCCTGGAAGCCTGGCTTCCAGAGGCAAATTGTATCCTTCACAGTGCAGCTACACCTTCAAAAGATCACAGGCTTGTAGGAAAAGGTTTGACTCCCATAATGTAGATGTAACTGCAACTGCAGTGCTCTGCTCAGTGGCTGGTGCTGGTCTCCACTCCACTGGTTTACTACCAGTACTGCCATAGTATCACTCTGCTGTAAGGGGAATTTTTAGACATGCAGTGCTCAGGTTGCTTATTTCTTATGTCACATACAGTGCTGAAATAAAGGTCGTGCTAGTCCATGAACAAGTTAACATTCTGCTGAACTAGATTCCCCCACCAAATTTTCTTAGAGAAAGAATATTCTCCAAATGCAACTGCTTTCTGGTCCCACACCTTGTTAGACTAGAGCAGGGTAGGATAGGAATAGTGCTTTTCCCCCTTTTTTCTATACATTTTTAAAAGGTTGAAAATTCATCAGACAGCTTTCATCTTGTAGGTCATTAATCATATGTTATTGGACATCTCCTGACCAACCGACTTTTCAAGAGGAAAGCATGAACCAACATATCTGGAGACAGGTGGTTAGAGATCCTAAAGAAAATTTCTTGAGCCGCCTTCAGATAGAGAAAGAAGTTTTCTTACCTTTTCACTGCAAGTGGAGTCTCTCCTCAAAAGCTGTCTTCATAACATCAGAGAAGGTGCAGTCCCTTTCTCATACCTGCTTGAAAATAGGTCATGAAAGGATCAGGCACCAGGCACCCTCTTTGGACAAGAAAGCTATAGCAGCTTTCAGAGATAATATTGGCTTGACTTGCCTCCATGATTTTCCCTATTAAGAAAAGGGTAGATGACAGTCTTCCTTTTGATGATATCTAAATTCAAAGACAAGGACTATGTCACAGTAATGGTGTTAGTAAGCAGGAGGTATTGTAACTAACCACCATTAATATTGTGCCTTTTAATACCAAATTTTAATACAAAAATTCATTTGCAAACTGGGCTGCTGTTATGTTTTAGCTGTTTCCTGTGAAGCATTAAAAACACTGGGGAAGAATAACTTGAGGAAAGATAATCTTCTGTCTCAGACTTTCGACAAAGTTCCTTCAGTTTAAGGGATCTTCACTCTGTAATTTAAACTTGTTGCCTAAAGAGCAGTATCTACTTATATGCAGGCTTTAACATCAGTAAATTTAAAATTCTTCAGCTGAGATTAACCCCTTCCCTTATGTGGTAGATGAAATTACACTGCTGCAGTGTAAGAATAAGAGCACAGATTGTGGCTCAGCTGATGTGTGGTAATAGTTAAGATATAGTAAATTAACCATGAATCTCATCTCTCAGAGTTTCTTGGCTTCCAAAATGCCTGGGACAAATAGCAGAGAAAACCAAATGACTGATATTAGACAGGCAACATTTGTTACAGTGCCTGGAAGCAGCAAGGGATTGTGCCAAGATATTTTCTCCTACTCTGCAACACCACTAGAAAAGCACAAAAGCAATGATGGAAAGTAGGTCTCACCCTGCCTATCATCAAACGTTTGAAGGACAGCTAAGTCCACTGTGTTCTCCTTACTGTCACTGGGAGCAAATGGGCATGTTATTGTGTGACTGTGCCATTTTGAAAAATTAAATGGATTTGATGGAATTGCTTAGTGGATGGTCTTGATTTTTATTTCAAGTTATTAAACTAGTTTATACCTTTGAAAGAACTGGTTGGCATTGTGTATCTTCCTTGGTCTTTGGGCAAGATCATATGTAACTTCTTTTCTCTGGGGTAGATGAATCAGTTTTGTATGTCATGAGGGTAGTTTGTAATGATAAAAACTAAACTTTATTAATAGTGCTTAGTGGTAGGATGTCTTCTGTTATCTCCAAACTCTTAAGACATCACTACAATGTTGTACTGGAAACAGTTTTGAACACATTACTGAAAGAAAGGTATGGTCTGCGTATGGTGAATTCGGAAAGATAAATAAGAAGGGAGGTCAAAAGAGGTCTAGCAAAATGACCAGAGCAGAAAGATTGAATGATCTTTCAATTGATTTTAGTGATTGATTGAATTTTCAAGTTGTTTAGTGTAGAGAGGATAGCCTAGGGGTGCTGCTGATAGTAGTCTACATGTTTGTAGCAGACTGCTGCTGAAGAAGAGGGAACAATCTCTTCTTGATGTTCCTGGCAGGTAGGGAAACAGTTAATTTCAGCAAGAAGTTAAAATGGGAGTTAAGGAAATTTGCATTGATGAGGATAAAAAAGCATTGGAAAAGGCTGTCTTGGAAATTCTGGATATTCCCATACTGAAAACCTTTAAGAGTGGGCTACTCACACCACAGCAATGATATATCAATATTCTTACTTTGGCAGGGAGAAAAGGTATCACCTGAGGTACCCAATAGCCATATGATGTTACTGGTAAGTATTTTAATGCATAAATAAACTCATAATCTCATAAAAATCAAGTTGATTCACACAGTAATGCATCGCATATTGTGAATAACACTTCAAAATCTGTCCCAATGTTAAATGGCTGAACCTTTACCTAGCTCTGTGCATTGTTATCTAACCATAAATATCTTTATATTAGTTGCTTATTCATTTAAATCCACTCACATTAGGCCTGACCATCTTTTGCCACAACATTTCTTTTGGGATTTTTTTAAATCTCCTTTTCAGATCTTGCATATCTTTTGATTCAGTGGGTGTCACTATATTTTGCATAAAAGGAAATGCAAAATAAATCTTGTCAGTACACTCCCCTCCTATCGAAAGATGGGGTCCTTCTAGCCCTGGCTCAGTGCTATCACACTTCCATCAGCCTGGGGTTTTTTTGAAGATGAAATGTTAAAGGGAGAAACGGTGTGCTGCTAGTCAAGGAGTTGACAGAGCAATTGAACCAACAGATTCCCCGACAAATTGTTTCAGGTTCAAGGTCAATCAGATATTTTCCAGTCAAATAAGATTCTGAGTCCCTGTGTATAGCTGATCAAATTGCCCAGCTTTCTTATCTTCCTTCTGCTTCCGCTTTAAACGGCACGTTTATGGCTACTGCAGCGGCCCTTTCTATATGAAAACTCTGGGGAAGAGTGTCCTTCCTTGCAATGTCTCAGGCTCATATGTTTTGTCAACAAACCAGAATGGTTTTGAAGCCACTGTGGGAACCACAGGGAAGATGCTACAAACACAATAACGTATTGTCTGGGGAAGCATTTAAAGATAGAGAAGGAGTCAGATGTCACTGGGACATGATGCTTCTTGTTTCTATGGTGAGGGTTAGCAAAAGGAAATAATCCATGAAAAACACCCAGGTACACTCAATCCTTCCCTTTCATTATTCTATGCATCAGTTACACCAAGAAGGGATTTAAAGTAATTGTTTAAATCTGACGAGTTTTAAAATGGCTTACTGCTGACAAATAGCATTATATTCTTACTGTCTGTCTGCCTGCATTTCTAAGGCTTGTATTTGCGCAGTATCTATTTTGGCACCTGCGTATTGACAGTAATGGAGAGTGATAGTTATCTGCAGAGAATGTAGAGGCAGCACGATATTCCCCAGCCTCCCAAGCCCAGGGAAATCAAACTTGAAATAAACAGGTCACCTCTAGGTGACAGGGGAGAGTGTATCTCACTTTTCGCTGCCTTTCTATATTCAGCCTCTTTGCTCCTCCTGATTTTTCACAAGTTGTATCTCACTAATGGGCATGGTCATGGAAAGAATGGAGCACAAAATGCAGTTCTGTTGTGCCTTCTAGCATCTACCTTCTGGTGTAAAATGTAGGTTTTCAAGCAATTATGATGCTTTCTTATTTCTGCTGGGCTTTGCAAGACCTGTCACTTTCCAGTTGTGCAAATTCAGAATAAAACTTGTTTACAAGAACATCTGAACTTCAGCCCCAGAAACACTTCTTCATGGACAGTTTTGTAGACAAAGAAAGTCTTTTCAGAGAAATGAACAGCATTATATGAGGAAAAATTTTATAGTCGGAAATTACTTTTTTACTGGGGCAGATCTTCAGCTAAAGTCATCAACACTCTTAGAATTCAACAACCTGAGCATCTGGTCTGTAAAAAATAGTGTTGCTGGAGTTTGATTTCTGCTGCATTAAAACACTTTTCCCTTAATTCCATGTAGTCATTCTGCAATCTGAACATCACGCTTTTTTTTTTAATTATTTTAATCAGTATATTAGATTTTTCTTGCCCTTGAATCATATCCCAGATCATGTTCTGTAAGCCCAGGACTTTTATTTAGTTTCCACTGTATAATGAAGGACAAACTATTCACATTATCAACCGCAGTATTTTTGATGATGCCAGAGCCAATGGAATCCCAGAGCTGACTCCAACTCATGAGTGTTGGCGTGGCAGAGAGGAAAGGAATGAAGAGGGGATCATTCTTAGTCTTTGCCCAAGAGAAAAAGAACATTTCTGTATACACCGTGAAAAAAACCCACACCACAATGGATGCTATTCAACCCCTTCACTGAAAAATACAAATGTGCAAAGAAAATCACTGTAGCTTGGATGCTGAATGTGCTAAGACAACCATGTCCACTTGCTTTTATTTGCTATTTTTACAGAATATGTGTTGTTACTTCCATTGTTTATAATGTTAATTACATCTCAGCTGAAGTAAATTATTACAGTATGTCCAGTTCTCTCCAGTATTTTAGGTAATACTGGTGTTGTGGTTTAACCCCAGCCAGTAACCAAGCACCATGCTTGCTCACTCCCCCCCACCCAGAGGGATGGAGAGGTGAATCGGAAAAGGAATGTAAAAGTCAAGGGTTGAGATAAGAACAATTTAATAATTTAAACAGAATAAAAAGGTGACAAAAACAATAATAATAATACTACTAACAATAATAATAACAAAATGGAAAGGTGGGGAAAAAAGGGTAAAGCAAAAGCTGCGCACGCAAGCAAAGCAAAGCAGGGAATTCATTCACCGCTTCCCATGGGCAGGCAGGTGTTCGGCCATCCCCAGGAAAGCCAGGCTCCATCACGCGTAACAGTTACTTGGGAAGACAAACGCCATAATGCCAGATGTCCCCCCCTTCCTCCTTCTTCCCCCAGTTTATATACTCAGCATGACATCATATGGTATGGAATACCTCTTTGGCTAGCTTGGGTCACCTGTCCTGGCCATGTCCCCTCCCAGTTCCCTGTGCCCCTCCAGCCCTCTGGCTGGCAGGGCCCAAGGAACTGAAAAGTCCTTGATTCAGTACAAACATCACCCAGCAACAACTAAAAACATCGGTGTCCTATCAACATTGTTCTTACATCAGAGCCAAAACACAGCACTGTACTAGCTACTAAGAAGAAAATTAACTCTGTCCCAGCTGAAACCAGGACGGTATCCACCCCTTATTCCATACCATTTACGTCATGCCACACTTTCCAATACAGCCTCATTAACCGCCATCACCTTTCCCATTCTTTGATATAATACACAGACATCATTCCCCTAGACTATGCACCACCCCTGTAAAAATGTCTATAAAATGTCCACAAATTGTCTGTTGAGTTCATTTAGTCCATGAGCATGATCTCTTATGGTGGTCACTCAGGAGAAGAGAGGTTGTGTGTTGCATGGGGTTATTTGGCATCAAAGCCAGTTCAGGTCGGGTCACTGCTGCACTTGCACTGCTTCTTGTAAGGCTTGTTCTCCAATGGTTCAGGTGGTTCCTGCTATAGTCATTCCTATAACATGAAACTCAAACCATGGGTTACAACAATTTAAAGGTATATCCATTACAATCTCCACCCCTGGACCCTTTGGACCACCCCGTAGAGTTTAACATTGCAACAAACTCCTCCCCTTGCCCCTGTTCCGGCTTGGACTTATCCACAGACTGCAACCTGCTCCAAGTGGAGCCTCGGCAACGAGCCACAGTCTCTCCAGGGGTATCCCTGCTGCAGCATAGACACAGCCACAGTCACTTCGAGGTGCACCTGCTCCAACATGGCCTTATCCATGGGCCATCACCATAGACCTGCTCCAGCGTGGCCTTACCCACAGCCACAGTCCCTTCAGAAGTAAATCAGCTCCAGCATGGCCTTATCCCTGGCTGCCTCCAGGGCTGTACCTGCTCTGTCATGGGCTTCTCCATGGCCAAAGTCTTTGAGGTGCTCCAGCATGACCTCACACACAGCCACTGATGCTTCAAGGTGTACCTACATCAGAACAGACTTATCCACTACCACAGATGCTTCGAGGTGTACCTGCTCCAACATGGACATCTCTTTGGGCCACAATTCCTTCAGAGGCATACCTGCTGCAGCACAGACATAACCATGGCCACAGACACTC
Organism: Falco rusticolus; assembly: GCF_015220075.1. Taxonomy (NCBI): domain Eukaryota; kingdom Metazoa; phylum Chordata; class Aves; order Falconiformes; family Falconidae; genus Falco; species Falco rusticolus. The sequence goes on along the minus strand of NC_051209.1, from coordinate 14,801,019 downwards.
CGAGATATACCTGCTCAAGCATGGACTTATTCATGGCTGCAGGGGCTTTGGGGTGTCCTGCTCCCATGTGGACTCATCCACAGGTCACAGTCCCTTTGACTTGAGTTCACACTGGAGTTCCAGCCTGTTCAGTACAGCAGCACAGAAACAGCAGCAATGCCCTGGCCATCTGCCAGCCCCGGTGCATCACCATGGCTGTTGTCAGAATGTTCCCGGGCACAGCACAGCAAGATGATAAGCAGTACAGCAAGCAGCGAAAGCAAGAAACATCCACTAACAAGCACTAGATTAATATACATTAAGGCAAGCAAGCCCCATGGTAAGCACAGAAACCTGCCCTTTCATAGCTAAACAGCAATAACAGCTATAAATTCAAACTAGCACATTCCAATCAAGTCTGTTGTTATCTTGAATCCTTTGAGCCCCACGTTGGGTGCCAAAAAAGACTGTCATGGTTTAGCCCCAGCCAGCAACCAATTACCACACAGACAGTTGCTCACTCCCTCCCCCCCAGAGGGATGGAGAGGAGAATCGGAAAAGGAATGTAAAAGTCAAGGGTTGAGATAAGAACAATTTAATAATTTAAACAGAATAAAGAAGTAAGAACAACAATAATAACAATAACAATAATAACAAAAGGGAAAGGTGGGGAAAAAGGGTAAAGCAAAAGCTGCGCACGCAAGCAAAGCAAAGCAAGGAATTCATTCACTGCTTCCCATGGGCAGGCAGGTGCTCAGCCATCCCCAGGAAACCAGGGCTCCATCACGTGTAATGGTTACTCAGGAATACAAATGCCATGATGCCAGATGTCCCCCCCTTCCTCCTTCTTCCCCCCGTTTATATACTCAGCATGACGTCCCATGGTATGGAATACCTCTTTGGCTAGCTTGGGTCACCTGTCCTGGCTGTGTCCCCTCCCAATTTCCCATGCCCCTCCAGCCCTCTGGCTGGCAGGGCCCAAGGAACTGAAAAGTCCTTGATTCAGTATAATCATCACCCAGCAACAACTAAAAACATCGGTGTCCTATCAACATTGTTCTTACATCAGAGCCAAAACACAGCACTGTACTAGCTACTAAGAAGAAAATTAACTTTATCCCAGCTGAAACCAGGACAACCAGTTAGAACAGAATTTAAGAAACTGGGAGTTCACTAGACTCCCTGTGGGGGCTTGCCAAACAGTATGCGATGCAGTTCAGTGCTTTGATCTTCACCTTTGGGGTGTCTCATGGTCTTACCCACGTTATCTAAGAGTTGTGGTAAGTACTTCACAACCTCTTCCTTTGGGTACCATTTCACAAAATGACCACAGAAAGACCTGTACCCACCTCATCCCCTTCTACTCCAAGGGCAAAGAGTTCTTCCTGGATCTTAGATTTCCTCTGATCTGAAAAGTTACATGGAAATAGGCATATTTTTATAAAACAGAAATTAACAAAATTAATTTATCTGGGGTTTTGTCTGTTTAATTTATCAAAGTTTTTTTTTCTGATCTGGTGAGAAAGTAACTCGGATAAATATACAGTTTTCTGACTCAGGCAGTACATGATGGATTGGAATAGGATAGGATAAGATAAGACAGGACAGGACAGAACAGAAATCAGATGAACACCAAGAAGTTTGTTGGCTTCCCACCAGCACAAGCATTTCCATCTCACATCCATTCATTCTTCATGAGCCTCAAAATACTGAGTTTATTAAACCAGGCTGAAGACAAACCACCCATGGATTCTCAGCATGCTTGTGATTCAGTTCAACCTTTTCACACAGCTATGAAAAATTTAAATACCTTGCCATGTCTGTGTAGCAAATTTGTGAAGAAATAACTTTTGCCACTCCCTGGAAAAGAGAATTATTTTCACACAAATCAAAGGTTAGTGTTTCATTCTGCTCAGGGTGATAGGAATGATGTACTTCTATAATTTAAAAAACAACAACCCACAAACATTTAAAATAAGTTGACTGATTGGCTTGCAAGGACTGAGGTGAAATTTGTAATTGTTTCAATACTAAATATTCATTTAAACTGAAATTCCCATTGGATATGTACTTGGTTATTGATACAATCCTTATCAATGCTAGGACACTGCAGGAGTTAGCCTTTCTTATTTATGCACTACTCTAAATATAGCAGTCATGCATCAAATTAGAAGTACATTTATAAATAATTTATGAAGGATGAATTCCTAGATGACTTAATAAATGACTAATCAATCGTTATAGAATCTACAGGTCAGAAGTTACTTCTAAACATGGCAAATAAGCCACATGAATAATAAGCTGTCCAGAAACCATCATCCTGGAAGGTGCTTGTAACTATATAGATAACCATTCATATCCATAACATGCATGTAACTAGACTTGATGAATAATACAGGAAACAAAATGTAAACCAGAGACATTTATTGTGTGTGCTCTTGCAAACAATTCATCCTATTCCTCAAGGAGTTCTAAAGCTGGCAAAACAATGAGAACTGGAAAATTGTCGATGAACATAAGGATACAGTTCTCCTCAAAAGCATATTCCTATTTTTCAACTGATTTATGGAAGACTGACATTTTACAAATCCGTTAAAAGCAGTTTCCTAGTATGTGATGACTGTGACAGGTGATCCAGCTTATTTTTGCACTATTATTACTCAGGATTCCTTCAGAGACCTATATATATTTGTAAATAACGAAGCTCAATTTCCTCATCAGTGATTTCTGATGTTGAATGACACTTATTCTTCAGCATATATAACTGGTTGATGCACAAACCTGGTATTAATGGTCAATGTGAAAGACTGCAAAGAACCAAAAACCTCCAATAAAGAGTCTTGTCAGATTGCAACCTGAACCCAGACCTGCATGGCACCTAAGTTGTTGAGTGTCTAAGCAATATCTTAGAATCATAGAATCATTTAGGTTGGAAAAAACCTTTAAAGGTCATCAAGTCCAACTTCTTCAACCAGCCCTGCCAAGTCCATCACTAAATCATGTCCCTAAGAATAACATCTACATGTCTTTTAAATACCCTCCAGGACTGGTGACTCCACCACATCCCTGGGCAGCCTGTTCCAGTGTTTAACAACCCTTTCAGTGAAAACATTTTGCTTAATACCCAATCTAAACCTCCCCAATGCAACTTGAAGCTGTTTCGTCTTGTCCTGTCTCTGGTTCCTTGGGAGAAGAGACTGACTCCCCCTGGCTCCAGCCCCCTGTCAGGGGGTTGTAGGGAGCAAGAAGGTCTCCCCTCAGCCCCCTCCTCTCCAGGCTGACCCCCCCAGCTCCCCCAGCCGCTCCCCACAGCACTTGTGCCCCAGCCCCTTCCCCAGCCCCCTGCCCGGCTCTGGACACGCTCCAGCCCCTCTGGGTCTGTCTGAGAGTGAGGGGCCCAGAGCCCACCGCGCCATTCCAGGGGCAGCCTCACCAGTGCCGAGGGCAGGGGGACAGTCACTGTCCTAGTCCCACTGGCCACACTTACATGATCATCCTATAGAACAAAATGATCTTCAGTGTATTCCTGCCCAGCAGAGGAAAGGACCAATATTACAGTCTCTGGTGACCTTCAAAGCCTTGCCCCTGAACGCCAGGTCATATATATTGCATAGCATTGATTAACTACTCTTGAAGGTCTCATTAGAACCCAATAATGAAAAGCCAGACATAGGCAGCAAGCTATACAGTTTTTAAGAAAATGAAAACTTTAAGATTACGGTTGGTTGATCATTTTTATTCCTGAAAGAGTAAAGCATATATAAGAATAAATTACTTCCATCATGTTTTTTAATAAGATGACAGAATTAATTCATTGTTCAATCTTCTTTTTTTTTCTTAAACCCTGAGTTTCTGAGAGCCTTTAAAAGTCAAGAAGTCTTTAAAACTGTTTCTGCAGGTTAAATAATCCAAAGAAAAACCGAAAAACAACTGAATGTGTCTGCTAAACAGTTTAAGCTCTCCAGCTTCAGTCTCTATAGGCAGCAATTACATTTTGAAGGAAATGTTTTACAATTGTAATTACACATAATAGGAGGAATGTATTTTTTCCCTTTATCCTACTCCCATGGTGAGTCAATTTAATTTTTAAATACAAGAGACATAATTGATTTTAGCCCTAGATTAGTACTGAAAATGATCTATGTGCTCTCACTAATGGAACAAGAGAATTGGCATTCCTTGGAGACCTTAACCCAACCCCATTCATGGCAGCAATTATTAGACCCTGACAGGTTAGCTACTAGAAAGAGGGGGGCATAGAATACCCTGCTGATTAACAATCTAGTGAAATAATTAATGTTATGCTCTTCTCATTTAACTATGGATTATTCAGAAATGTATTATTATTAGAGACCACAAAGGGAAGTGGCTGTGCAGAGATTAGACTTTATCTATGCTGCTCAGAAGGCCTTTTGTAAAGAGTTTAGGGAAACTTCTTGCTTTGACATGCTTCTGAGTATATTTTAAACAAATGGGGAGCTTTTACAATTTCATTAGGGCCTGATTCAACACCCTCAGAAACAGAAAGTTTTACACTGATTTCAGTGTATCAGGCTTAAATGTATGAGTATTGCAATATCAAGATTACATGTTCATTAGATATATTACAGTAATAGGTGAACAATCAGCAACAATGCACCTTGTTAAGTTTCTAATACATTTGTCTTCCTGTGTGTCATAGTAGTTTGTATCAATCAAAACATGTCCTTTTATAGGCTGTTATGAGAAACAAGAACAGGGAAAAGACTTTACGTTGCAAGTGTACTTTTTTCCCAATTGCAATACCCCCAGTCATTTTAGATGTCAAATAATTTATTTTACATAAAATGAAAATGAAGTGAACAGGAAAACATTTGTGGCATCTGGGAAATACCAGCCCCTGTGGTTCACTGACCAGCCAGATTATTTATGGGTAATTTGACCCACCTTTAATTTCAAGTGACATATACACACACAGGCATATAGACTAAACTACCTTGCTTTAATAACAAAGAGATGCTTAGCTCTGCTGAATATTTGTTTGCTGGAAAATAGGACCTCCCAAATCTCACCTGAGTTACAGTTCCATTAGTTTCCAGTTGGATGATTCCTGGGTTTCAGATATATTTTATATTTCTCACCCATTTTTCACTAAGATTTAGATATGCTGGTGTAGTGGAATGAAGCTGGGTTAATTAGCATTGATAATATACAACTGTGGGTTGGCTTCAGGGGCAGTGGGTTGGCTGATGTAGATAAGGTGCAGGTGTGGCTGGTTAAGTTAAGTGGTTGAGAGCCAATGAAGAGAGAGCAGAGGAGGAAGAAGTAGAGAAGGGAGGGAACATGTGCCCTGGATGAGGAGTGGGATCAGCATAAAGAGTATGCTGGTATAAGATGGTAAAAGACCTTGTTGTAGCTGGCTAGTTTGGAGAGTGCTGTGACAAGCCAGGGCTAGTGAGAAGAAACAGCCTGTGCTTTCAAGCATGGGACTTCAGAGTTTGGCTCACTGATACCAAGACTTGGTATTTGTAGTGACATGTAATTATGTTATAGATTCTCAATCCTTTCCACTATCCAGACAATAAGACAGAAAAAGATACTCTAAAGTGTGTGCACTGCAGCCTTCCTAAGTAAGCTCTGCATTCAGGATGTTCTTGTCACTCTTTGTTCTTGTCCTCAATGCTGCACAGATTTTTTTTTGTGTAGACAAAGTCATGTGGGTCCCTGCTGACTTCAGTCTAGACAGGGCATTAACACTTGTAGACTATATCCCAACTCCTTTCCTTGTGTACTCTCTTTTTATACTTGACTTGCTGTTACTGCTTGACTCTTTAATGGAAAATACTGGTGCACTTACGGGCACTTGTAGAACAATGCAAGTAATGGTGCAAATCTTCATTCCCTCAGAGTGATGAGGCCTGTTATTTAGGAAGGAGGATGCTGTTGGCTACAGCAACTCAAGAATGAGCAATCTGACCTGGGCCTGGCCATGACCAATGAGAACCAATGTTGAAGATGTCCCTGCTCATTGTGGAGGGGTTGGACTAGATGAGTTTTAAAGGTCCCTTCCAATGGAAACCATTCTATGATTCTGTGATTTTATGAATAAAGCAGCAAGTATCATTCTTCAGAGGTACTGTTATCTTCTGTGCTTCCAGTTGCAGGGAATGCTGACGGAAGAAACAGGGAAAGCTGGCAGATCAATCCCTGGCTCTGAGCCTAGTGTCACCCATAGAATTTTGGGGTTTTTGATCATGGTTTGGTTTACACACCACCAGGTCTGTTGGCGATGTACAGGGTATACCTGTGTGAAAGAGGGAAAAGGATCTTTGCAGAGGAGTTAGCAGGGCTCAGTGAAAGAGCTTTGAACTAGATTTGAAGGAGGAAAGGGATAAAACCAAGCTCGCTAGAGGTGAGCCTGGGGGCAGGACACCAGTGTTTGAGGGACAGTGTGCTAGCGAAGTCCTTTGGTCTGCCATCTCAGTGGAAGTAGGGGGTGGAGATCCAAGCGAAGGCTCAAGGGTTGTTGATGTGTTAGAAACCATAGAAGTGCCAGAGAATGGTCACATAGGAATTAAGGCTTTTCCCCCAAAAAGTGGGCAAGGATCAATAGTCCAGCTGAAGTGCATCTACCCCAATGCACACAGCACAGGGAACAAACAGGAGGAGCTGGAAGCCATTGTGCAGCAGGAAAACTATGACATAGTGAAAACTATGACATCATGGAAATGTGGTGGGATGACTTGCACCACTGCAGTGCTGCAATGGATGGCTGTAAACTCTTCAGAAGAGATGGGCAAGGAAGGAGAGGCAGTGGGGTAGCCCTGTATGTTAGGGAGTGTGTTGGTTGTCTAGAGTTTAATGTTGATGATGGTAAGGTTGAATGTTTATGGGTAAGAATCAGGGAGAAGGCCAACAAGGCACATATCATGGTGGGAGTCTGTTACCACCCAACCAGGATGAAGAGGCAGGTGAAATACTCTGTAAGCAGCTGGGAGAAGATTTGCCATCACTAGCCCTTGTTCTCATAGGGGACTTCCCAGGTGTCTGCTAGAAATACAGTACAGCAGAGAGGAAACAGTCTGGGAGGTTCCTGGAGTGTGTGGAGGAGAATGATTCTATGACTTCACAACTGTACCTTTGTGCTCTGTCTAAAGTTAGTTAGTAAAACCAACATGAAAAATATACTCTGGTCTGGTCTGGAATATGAACAACACTGTTTCTAGACAAAAAGATCTAAAGCACTGTTCTGACATGTGGGGAGCAGAAGTTAGGGAATAAAAATAGCAACACAAAATGAGTCCCAAGTAAATGATCTAAGATTGCAGTGATGAACTGCACTCTTTGGTGTCTGTCTAGCTGTCCTTATCGCTTCAGGTGTACTGAAGGACTAGTGCAGCTCCACTGATTTTGTCCTTGACTAGATCATCCCTGACCTCCTCAGAGCACAGGCAGAACAGATAAAGGCAAAAATTACTTCTTCAGAAGAGCCAGCAGTGTAGACAGTCAACCACAGATGTTTAGTATCACTGTGTAAGCCTACACAATATTGGCAAAAAATAGTTCAATGGTACAGTCCTACATCTGCTCAACATTTTGAAGTTTGTTGAGGTACAGCCACTGCTGACCTATCATATTCAAACGTTGTCCTCTCAACATGCATTTTAATTGGAGGCAAGCAGCTCCACAGCATACATAGCAGCCAACATGTTAAACAGCAGGAGCCTATAGACACAGCAAACATTAATTGATAGTGCTGTGTCAGCTATTGGTAAAACTCAGCATCAGTCACATGTAGCTTTGCCATGAAAAACAGAAAGATGATGAGGTGTGTGCAATGGGCATTTCCTAGCTTGAGCTGTAATATAGGATAAGAGGTAGGACACGTAATCAACAGGAGAAATTTCCAAACATCCAAATATTACCTAAAGAAATGTGGAGGTGTCTGATGGGGCAGATTTTAAGCTAGTATTTATTTCAGGAAATTGAGAGATTGGATGTTTGGGTTTGTTTCACTTTTTTTCATCTTACACAGTTTCCATCTCTCCATTATATAAACACGGTGGCAGTTTTCTCCTATGTGGCTACTCTGCTGACTCCTTTTGATTACCCTGAACAGTCACGCATTGGTTGTGGCTCTCCTGCCATTCACTTGTTTGTCAACTTGGTGACTTCGTCTTGGATAGAGCAAATGCAATGCTCTGAAGCATTACTTATTGGGGCACCCTTTCTGTTGCTATGTCACATAGTGTACCTGCCTTCTCAGCTGGATCCACAGGTTCAGCCCCACACCTTCATAGCAAATTTGAATTCTACAGAAAACTAAATGGTTCCTAGTAACATATATAGGGAAGAACCAGTGCTGCTTACTCTATTCCCACGTGTGCATTTACACACATATCCTTACTGCCTTGTCCTCCGAATAAACAAAAGTTTGCATGGCCTGTCAATGCTCACCAGCAGAGTGCAGCAACCATTTGAGAAGAAGCACTTGCACATTACTCCTCCTGCCCCTTGTCTGGACAAAGAGGAGGCCCCTGGAGGCAGATTTCAGGTCCACATATGCCAGTTACCAAGACTAGAAATTCCTTAGTGAAGTGCTTCCGAAATGTTGCAAAGGCAAAGAAATGCAGTGCTCTTCATAGCTAATCTTGTGTTAAGCAGTCTAAAATGAAAAAAAAATAAAAATAAAAAATGATCAACTGATTATGCAGAACCTGAGAAAACAGACAATGATTGCACTTCTGTATATACAAATAACAATTAAAAGGTCTACGTATCCTACTGTGTAGCTCTGCGTTATGGGGACATTTTTCATCCATTTGTTGATGATGATGATGAAGAGGAGAATAATGATGGTGAGTAACTTTTTGCAGTTCCAACTTGTAGAGACTCCTACAAGATCAGGGAGGTTCTGCTGCTGGGCTGATGGCACAGGATGGCTCGGGGCTTGTGGCTGTTCCATTCTGAGTTGGACACACCAAGGGGTAAAGGAAAGCAGCATGTTGAAAGCATAGGGGATACCTGGCCATTGATTCCAGCAAGGATAAGGTAACTTAAAATTAAGTAGGTTGCTGACTCCTTTTTATGTGCCAGAAAAATGAGTCTGTAAATAATTCATACTAGCTCACAAAAGCTATGTGAAGACTGATAGCAGGTCCCATGTATTTAACTTCCTCACAACAAAAGACAACCACCCTACCTTTTAAGAAATCATCTTGTGCAGTTTATAAGCTGAAGCACAAAGTCGAGCTGTGTCAAGGTGACTGGTTTGAAGGGTGATTCAGATGAATGCACCCAACAAGATTTCCTGGAGCAGTTGCATTTACTGTGAGAAAAATGGGATTCCTTCAGCCCAGTTCCACAGACTTAACTAGAGTATCCTCCAAACTGAAGAGGACATATAGTACTGTAAGCAAGCCATAAAATTAAAAGCACCATCTTCCCTCATATTTGTTTAACAATTGAGCTTGATGCAAGTTTAACAACCAGAAGGAATATAGATGAGCATCTCAGCATATTATGACAAAGCTGAAGCCATTTAGCAATTCCCAATGCATCTTATAAATTAGTTTGTTTGGAGCTCTGGATAAAAGGGTGGAGAATATTTAGAGCTTCCAGCTCTTAAAATGCAGCCTTTGAAATATATGAAAGAAAAATAACTGTTTTGCATAAAAGATCTAGTACACATTGCAGTACCCAAGATTTATCTTCTCAAATGTGGGTACTTATTATGGACAAAGTTAATGGGTAGAGAAAGAAGCTCTCAGATCATAAAGCAGCAGGTGTGAGAAAAAGAGTTCAAGTCTCAAGACTCTATATACACTCCTTCTCATTAAACTAGATTGTTTCTATTTACTTAGTGGCGTGAATATCAGTTCATCAACTACATTTGTAGCTGAATTTGGTCAGAGCCCTTCTGGAGATGTTCATGTTCCAAAGCCAAGTACTGGCACTGATGCTTATTTTTGCCCTCCCTATCTAACAACAGCCTTGCTATTTTTCTTCCTGTTTCTACCTTTACTGGATCCTAGCTCCACTGGAGAGTTTCACAGAAGCCATTTCACATTGCCTCTTTTGGAAATCAGCTCCTGTTTCTGTAATCTGCACAACTGAGTACAGATATCAGGCGAATGCTGGAGTGACCTGAAGGTCATGCCTCCAGGAGCATGTGTACTACCAGAAACCACCAAAGGAGGACCTCTCCCTCTTTTTTCTGTTCTATGCACTTGCCTGTCACATTACCATATCTAGTCTTGCATTTTTTGAGGGAATCCTGGAGAGGTATGTTGCCACCTTCAGGCCAAAAATCTCAAAAATTACTCCAGGAACCCTGGACGTGAAAGAATCTGTTTTAGTGCAATAACACTACCTATTTACTAAGGACACAAAAGTCTTTATCTAAGATTCAGTAAAGTCCTACTGAATTGTGACTCATCAAGTGAGTTTCAATTATTCTCTACCTGGTACAATTGGAAATATTTTGTGGTCCCATCACCTCACCTAGTGATTATCTGTTCAGTTTATTGCTAAGTAGAACTGCATTCTGTTTGCCCATTGATTATTTTTAATTATAATCAGAGCTCTGTCGCAAGCTCTAATCAATAAAGTGCAGGGAAACCTCAGAGGCTGAAAGAGGGAGAAATGATCATTAGATGTTATTAAAGTGATGACCAATCGAAGCACAATTCTTTGTACAATGGCCAATGTTTCAAGTGCTTATTGATTTGCTTTTATAACAATTATACTACACTCAGGAAAGCAGGGAAGGAGAAGGAAGGAGGAAAGTCAAGGGAAAAAAAAAGAGAAACAGCAAATCTGCAGCTGCTATTCAAGTCTCAGAAGGCACAAGTGTAGAATATGCTCTCCTAGACCTTTAGAAAGGAGCCATGCTTTCTGAATGTATTTTCTTTAATCATTCATGTTAAATATTTTATTTTAATACTGCCATTGCCTACTGTGGGCTCAGGGAACATAATGCACGCCATACCATGATATTCCGATTCCACGCAATGTGATAATTCTTCAGACAGCTTTTCTATGGAAAAAAAATGTTCCCCATGCATGATTTATAATAGTTTTATAAGGTAAAGTAATTACATTATCAGATATCCCTGATGTGTTTGAGCAATAAGTCACCTTCATAATAACATACAACATCTTATAATTACCGCAAGGCAATTGCACTCCTGGGGAAAGGAGGAGGCCAAGATACATGTCTTGCCTATACAATGCCCCCAAGGTTGTTATTATGAGGATATAAATAAAAATAAATAACATGAAAAGAAGAAGGAGGAAAAATCTGATACTGAATAATGTTGAGCTGTGTTATAATGTAATTCAAGATTTATAAGAAAAGGCAAAAGTGTACTTTCATGCTAGGATATGATATGACAGTTCAGAATATCTAAACAGCAATTTTGAATGAGCAGAGCTAATCACAGAAATTAACCCATCTTCTCAGAAATCTCCTTGGCCAATCAAAGCCATTTTGTGAAAAATCAAACTGGACTGATAAATGCATTGGAATTGTAACATGGTTTTATTGCTCACAAAACTGTTGCAGTATATATTTCTAGTTGATTTAGCACATTCATGATTCTTACTTCAAGGTTTCTCCTTCCTCCCAAACGTTCTTATAGGCCTGTTAATGGAATCCTGATCATCTGATAAATCTACTACAGTTTTCTTTTTTTTTTCTCCCAGAAAGCAAGAGGAGAAAAAACCTTTTCTGTCATCAGCATCTAGCATATTATCTGTCTCTGACTAATTGACTCATCTTTGTGCAAACTCTATTTAGACAGATCTCTGGCATCTGTTATACTCAGAGGTCCCTTCAGTTATCCTCCATTCCTCTGGGTTTAAGACGTTTTTTATTTCATACAAGGCCTCAAAAAATTAAACCAGTAATGGGCAACTAGATGGGCAACTATTACGTGCAGTTTGGGGTTTCTCAGCTAAAAAAGGATGTTGAAAACCTAGACACTGTCTACTAGGGAGTTAACAAGATGTTCAGGGTCCTGGCTTACATGACCTACAACAAGCTTTGTAGCTGGCCTTGTGTTTTGGGGAAAAGGAGGCTGAGAGGTGATATAGCAGCAGCCTGTTTGATGTGAGTTACAACGATGATGTTACTCTTTCCAGAGGCAACAGATGGTAAGATAGCCACAGGTTGTGGTGTGGGAAGGCAGTGCAGCACTGGAGCAGGTTACACAGACCAATTTAAATTCTCCAAGGATTTATTTTATTGTCCTCTTCCTCCACCATCCCACATGCTTCTGGCTGAAGTCAAAAACAGAGGACATGGAAACCAATTTTTGTGCCCTTTCCCACCCAGAAGTCACTTGTTGTTTTCTCTCAGCTCAAACGGATTATGTGTGTTATGTTTCTGTTTCCATTTTACAATTAAACTCAAGTGCTTAAGCAAAGGAAATCATGCCTCAGCAGGAAGCCAGAAGTGGGTAAATAGGCTGGAGGGGGCAGGGAGAATCCATAGCGTTACCTAGCAGTTTACGTGGTTCAAATATCACCCAGATAATCAGTAAATCAGAGGCTTGTCTGCTGCTGTGCATCAGGCAGAGCAGGCCATTAACTTACAATGACAAATGGGCATATATGGATTTTGGTTCAGGTTTCATTCCTGAGGTGCATATCACGGCTCTCTTCAGAGCTTCACAGTGTGCTTTGTTTCCCGTCAGAATTTCCCTGACAGTTGCTGCTAAAGCTATTTGCACTTCAGGAACCTTAACTGTGCAGGCAGTTTTGCCTAGTTTCTGCATGGCACCAGAGCTGTAGCGTTAATACATGACCAGTTATGGTTGCCACAGCAAGCTCCTGGGGACTTGTGTGACAACACATGAAACCTGTGTTTATTTGTCCAGGAGGGCAATTGCATACTATCTATTCCTCCAGTTCTCATTCCTTCCAGCTCCGTCTTTTGTTTTTCCTTCTTCAGTCTCCTATCTTCCTTTGCTCCTTTTCTCATTCCTTTTTTTTCTCCCTCAGTTCTCCCATCTTCTTCCTTTTTTATTTTGTCCTTCTTTTCAGAAAACATCCCTACAGTTTATCCTAAAAAATATATCTTCCCCCAAACAAAATCCTTTTTAGAAATGCCAGCAAAATCCACATAATGTCTGTTGAGTGAAAACAACATTGAAATGCATAGATTACCCTCTACTCTGATTTTAATTACTGGGTCCTACTAGTGGTATGATTCAACTAGTTGGTTAAAGAACATAAATTTAGACATTGGCATACAGATGACTAAATGTGACCTAAGTGTGTAAGTTCTCATTACTGACAGTAGCTTTAACGTAAGCACTGAGTACTCTTTGAGACGTCCTAAGGCATCCTACCTATGTGATCTCCAGTTGACTACAAGTATCCTGTAGATCCTGTGTAATGTCTGTTGTGGATAACTTAGACCCCCACCACATTTTGAATGGCAGTCAATGTTATGTGTAGGACAGATTCAAGCCCAAAGATATTCGGTGGAGTCTAGAGATCTAATCAACCTGACCTAAAGAAGACATCTGCATTTAGTCAGCTGAATGACTCTAGGCTCCGTTGACTGCACTAACTAGATTGCCAATGACTACAGTGAGAAATGATGCCAGAAGCATGTTTGTAAAAACCTACATTCAGTCTCCTAAACTTTGGTACCCTAGTTTGTAAGTTGAATCCCACCTTGTTTGTCTTTTAAAACTAGGTTTAATCTCCACTAGTTGTGTAAGTCCCACAAAGAAGGATGCACAAAGGAATTCAGTTCTGTTATCTTTGCCTATTTTTTCCAGCAAATTGGTAGATATGTACAAACAGTAGGGATTTGCACGTGTGAATAGGAACATCAGTTTCGTTTGACACCACTGATACTTGCAGACGTGTTAAGCATTTGTAAGTATTTACCTATCAGTCATTTTACAAAATCTAACCAACCCTGAGGTTTTCACTGAATAGTTGGCCTCTACTCATAAAGCAGAAAAAAATAAAAATATAAAAAAAGAAACCCTATGTTTAGCTTAAAGCATGTCCTATTTTTGCCATTACAGGGACATAAGTCTGTTTTTCAAAAGTAGCATCTGCTTTTTCAGCTTTCCTGAAAGGTATTGTTCTTCCACATATGCTTACACATTTTGTCTTAATTAGAACTAAAGCCTATAGATATACCTTAAGTAGTTTTATTTTTTTTTGTTTGACAAATAATCAATTAACATGCATTTTGTTCTATTTTTATACTTTCATACTGATTTTCCTGGTTTCTTCATCTTTCACATTCTTGAAATAATGGGATCTCAGCATCAGTTCAGAAAAAGTATTTCACATTATCTCTCAGCTTCCTGCGAGTTACTGCAATGCACATCCATGGGAAGTATAATTCAAACATTGAGCTGAATATATCTATTAATGGGCTTATGTGAGAAACTATTTAGTTCTTTCAACTGACAAAGGTTGAGGGAGGGTGAAATGGTGAGAACACTAGTGATATAACGGAAGGAAATCTGTAAGGAAGCTCAGAAGACTTAAAATGCTTCATAGTTAAAGACAACAAATAAGGGTTCTCACAGTACACTCATAAAGGAGACAGAAACTTCAGGCTCCTTTTGGAATAATTATGAGGATGGCATGTGATACTGATAATAAAAGTTCTGGACAGGATTTAGTAAGATTAAAAAAGTCTCATGGATTTTATATCAGGGTTGAGACTTTTATTAGAGTTTAATGAGAACATTCTACCTGCTAAGATGTTAGCTTTGATTTGATAAATAACTCCTTGACCAGATATTGAATCGAGCATCTATGCTCTGCATCATTTTTTCCTGTTAAAATTTATTCTTACTATTATATGAAAATAGTATTATACAAATAAAACATCTAATAAAAATCCCTTTTAAGAATGTTATGTTACTATTAAACATTGCATAAAATTAATATCAAATAGATTCTATTACATTTAATAGGTTTTGAGTTATTGAGTTTAATTCAATTTCAATAAATTTCTATTAAGCCCAATATGTATCAGGTTTTTATTAATTCCAGTCACTATCAATTATCTTCAAATAATTTCATCTACTTGTGCTACATTTTCAGGTAATTCTCCATTACTTTCAATTAGTTTCTATTAATTTCAAGTGGTTTTCATGACTGTTAAATGATTTCATAACAAATGTCCTTCTCTAATGCGGGTCTGCACTGTTACTACTTGCCCTCATGCCATAAATGGGTAATTCAGGGCCAAATCCTCATGTGATGTTTACTGGCGTGGTCCCCATGGTGTCAGTGTAGCGCTGTTGAGCAAGAACAGTCAGAAAATGGACATTTCATGAGAACTAAAGCTTTCCTGGAAACTGAAGTCAGTACAAATTTCACCTGAAACTACCATGAGATCAAGATTTCACTCTAACATTTCCAAACAAGTATACGAGTTAGCCTGCCTTTTAATTAAAGAATTAACACTCATTTTTCAATAATATTGCAAAACAGAAAGACACTAATTCACTCTGATCCTTTTAAATGTGTTAGCTAATGACTTGATTCCATTGCTGAAGCACAGGTGCTGAGTACAGACACAGACATCTAGTGCCACCGGAGATGCCCAGTTGGGTCACCTGTACAAGGTAGGTCTCCCATAGGTTTTGTATCTGCCAGCCTATGGTGCTGTCTCCGCTGTCATTATAGGCCTATGTTTAAGCAATTGATCCAAAGCCTTAGTCTGGTGAAGAGAATATGACTTATTTCATCCTAAAATAGGATGAGATCACCTGCATTGGTGGAAGTCCAATGACTATACAACTCTAAGCCATATTGACTATATCTCCATCGATTACAATGAAAATCTAGACATTTTGTTTAGATGCAGACACCTACACAGTAGAAATGTGAAAGTAAGATGAACATCACTTCAAATGTATATGCTTTTGGTGACCAGGAAACTACCCTCTCTTTCATCTAGGACAGATGATGAATAAAAGAATATTCTTGTATGTTGTTTCCAGCTCTGGACTCGGTTTAAGCTTGTGATGACTATAATTAAAGCTTTCAGTATTCTAAGTACATAGCTATTTTGGGTAAATAAAATTATTAGGAGGGGAAAAATTCATATGATGGAATAACATCTATATGTATAACAACCTTGGAGAACACAGATGAAGAGATTCACGAGGGATTTTGTACAGATGTATTGATTTATGTACTGTCAAAGTAGCAGTTACCTTCAAGCAGGCTCTGCAAAGTGAGTCAATCATCTGGCAGCTGCACCAAAATCACCCACAACAAACTTTTTATTGGTGATGTTAAAAAGAAAGATAAACATCCTTTTTTAGCATTTCTGCAAAACATGATTAGTGAGAGATATCAGCAGGTTTTATACCCTAGAAATGAAATCTCCATAGCATTCAAAAGTGAGGGAAAATTATAATATGGCTTAGCACCTGGAATACATCTCTGTATGCTCAGCTGGGTTTGAGTCTCTTTTATCTATATGCCACCTCTGCTGTAACACGAGCCAGACATCAAAATCTGGGGGAAGAGCCAAGGCTGGCTGGAGTCATTGGAGAGGCTTCACATTTTGCTTCACTGAACTTTTGGAGAAAGTTCTGAAGCGCAAGCAGTCCAAGGTTTTGGTGGTCAATCTTCTGTGTTTATTTTAGCCCAATATGATAATTCCAGGAGGCAGGCACTCAAAAGGCCTCTTCAAGCACAAAGTGGCTGATCATATCGTACAGACTCAGTGACACTTATGCAGGGAGGGTTGCCTATTTATTATCACCAGAAACATAAGCCAAAACACTAACATCTGGAGCTAGGAAGAAATTTCTTTATGTAGGCATACAATTACACAGTTTATTGTCACTGACATCAGTTCTCACCTCCTCCAAAATCTCTATCAGCTACAGATTTCTTGGTTTGGTGAACCACACCCAAACAGTTACACCTGAGGTTTTTTCATCTAGCAGCAGAACCTGCAAGGGATGCACTAATAGAACTCTTTTCAGCAGCTGAAAAAGCAAATGATAAAAAACACTTTTCTGGATTAGTATATTCAACAAAGACAGCAACATTTTTGCTTATGCAGATCAATGCTCAAAATAAATTACTGTGGTTAGACCAGCTGAGGTCAATCTGGCTCAGTGCCTTTTTTTTTGAAAACACTTCCTTTGAGCAGTTCAATTCCATGATTATTTCAGAATGCACAGATCCCAAGGATGGAAAGGACTGCAAAATAATTACAGGTAAATTTTAGAGATTTGCTTTTCCTTCTAGATTAAGTTATGACATTAGACTGCTACTGAGAAATAGAAGAGTGAACTTGGAATCACAGGGAAGAATTCTGCTTTTGAAGATGTTTCTGCCAGAAACAAATCAATCAAACCAAACAAGTTTAGAAAGATGTTCATTAAACACGAAAATGAAAGGAGGAAAGATAGCATCTTATCCACTGCTAACACTTATCAGCTGACACTTCGGAAGCTCATGGCTTTTATTGAATATACACTGGTCTGGAAAAACATACAATTTAAATTATAAAAACCCATATAGAAATCTACTTTGGGTTTAAAATTCCATATGTTGGCTGCTGTACTAATATTGGTTCAAGCAAATTATGCCTTGGCTTCACTAAATGCACATATCTATTTCAGTTAGACTGTTCTAATCTGGCAACAGATACTGTATTATTTATTCTGTGGCATAGATCAGGTTATATAAAATTAATGGTTGAACTTCATTCATATGGACTGAATTAAAATGTGTTGGACAGAATGGAAAAGAAGGAGGGAGAAAGAAAGAGACCTGGGTTTGATTATATTTATGTCTGTTCCAGTATCAGCACAGCACATTGATGAACAAGTGCTGGCTGCAGTTAATACATATTAATTTAAAAAAAACAACAACAAAACACTGGCATATTTTTTTTTTCTCATGAAGATTTTAATTTACAACATATTGTTTTTTGCAGATACCATTTAAGTTCATTTTTTTTTAAAATGTCCAAAAATATTGATGGATTTTTAATATCAACGTGTTTGCTTTGTTGTTAAGTATGCAAGTTTCAGGCAAATACACTGGATGACCTAGTCCCCCAGCTCCTGTCCATGCAAAATATCCATTTGTAATCTTATCAATGTACATAGTTCAGAAATCTTCTGTAGTGCTGAGTTAACCAGCTCTGCCCAGCAGTGAATTTCTTTCTCTACAGACATCCCATCCCATCCCATCCCATCCCATCCCATCCCATCCTCACCACCGTGGCAGAAAATTTACCAGTCAGTCAGGACTCTGGCAGGTCTGGAAGACAGACAGGAATGTCTACAGAAATTAGTTGTATCATTGATAAATGTTTGCCCCTTCCTATGGCATGTAATGGATGGGAATCAGCTACTGCACAGTTGTGTGGGGCCTGGGATTTTCTGCAAGTCAGTGGAGTAACACTGTAGCTATTAGCAATTGCTTTTAGCAATTGTGCTGCAAAGCAAAAGGCTTGACAGCCATTCTTCCAAGGACATGATATGTAGGGGTGTCCTGGTTTCAGCTGGGACAGAGTTAATTTTCTTCTTAGTAGCTAGTACAGTGCTGTGTTTTGGCTCTGATGTAAGAACAATGTTGATAGGACACTGATGTTTTTAGTTGTTGCTGGGTGATGTTTATACTGAATCAAGGACTTTTCAGTTCCTTGGGCCCTGCCAGCCAGAGGGCTGGGGAGGCACGGGAAATCGGGAGGGGACACGGCCAGGACAGGTGACCCAAGCTAGCCAAAGAGGGATTCCATACCATGGGACGTCATGCTGAGTATATAAACGGGGGGAAGAAGGAGGAAGGGGGGGACATCTGGCATTATGGCATTTGTCTTCCCAAGTAATCATTATGCATGATGGAGCCCGGCTTTCCTGGGGATGGCCTAACACCTGCCTGCCCATGGGAAGTGGTGAATGAATTCCCTGCTTTGCTTTGCTTGCGTGCGCAGCTTTTGCTTTACCCTTTTCCCCCACCTTTCCATTTTGTTATTATTATTATTGTTAGTATTATTATTATTGTTATTATTGTTGTTCTTACTTCTTTATTCTGTTTAAATTATTAAATTGTTCTTATCTCAACCCTTGACTTTTACATTCCTTTTCCGATTCTCCTCTCCATCCCTCTGGGTGGGGGGGAGTGAGCAAGTGTCTGTGTGGTGCTTGGTTGCTGTCTGGGGTTAAACCACGACAAGGGGTGCAGAAAATGTAAGCACCCCTACATTGTCTAAGTGAGCTGAGATTCTGCTTCCAGCCCTAGGTGGTGGAAGACTGTAATCTCGCCATGCCTCGTGCTTTCTCATAACTACTCTTTGCCCCTTTCTTTCCAGAGTACATCTGTGCACAGTTCTACCTGGGCCCTGCTTTCAGCTCCACCCTGTCCAACTGCCCTGTGAAGTGAAGACTCTGAGATATCATCAACAACAGAAACACATGAGCAGGTTTTCCCTTTGGATCACCTCATTCAAATATTACCATTCCCGGAATACACTCAAGTTGTTCAGCCTCTTGGCTTTCCAGTTAAACAAAGAACAATTTGTTCTGGCCAGAGCTGAGAAAAGTGGAGGCAATGCTTCCCTTCCAGTGGTGTCCCCATTCCACTGAAGATTGCTGCGATTATTCACATGTCTAAAGAGAACATGCTTCCTCACACTGCCCGTGTGCACTGTGGGCACCCAAAGTTGCCTGCGTGTCTCAGATGCAGCCAGGGTGCTATTGCACTTCATCTTGGGTGCTCTGTCTGCAGCTTCAGAGAATGACACACCTGCTTATCCACCCCCACACCTTCTGGCTTTGGTGACTATATCAAACTCTAGATAGGCAATGACTGCCAAGCTTAAAAAAAAACCCACCAAAAAAACCCACAAACCCAAAACAAAACACACTCTCCAGTTGATGGAAAACACAACAGCCCATCCTCTGAACAAGCAGCTGCTGAAAGTAAACTGGTATTTGAGCTGACAATGACTTCTTACATGAAA
This sequence comes from Falco rusticolus, assembly GCF_015220075.1. NCBI lineage: Eukaryota > Metazoa > Chordata > Aves > Falconiformes > Falconidae > Falco > Falco rusticolus. The sequence goes on along the minus strand of NC_051209.1, from coordinate 14,781,074 downwards.
TCCAGAATTTGCTCCTCAGTTTCCAAGAATCCCAGCTTGATTTATCTGTGTTATCAGAGAGATCACACAAGGGAGCTCCACTCCTCACGAATGACTGCTAGAAGGAAACTCATGAAAGCAGGACACAAAGGTTTCTTGGCTACTGTTCCACATTGTGCTAGTTGCTTCTGGAATACATCAGAGTGACTGTAAACCTCAGCACTTTCAGAACAAAATGTAAAACATTCTTCCATTGACCTCGCTTTCCCACAATAACACCACATAAAATAACATAACAAGGAAAAAAAATACAGAGAGCTTTATGAGTGCGCTTTAATAAATCAATAGGGGGTTTAGATACCACAGTGGTTGCTGCTGTATAAATACCCAGACAGAAAGATCCTGTCCTGGAAAATTAGAAGAGGCAATTCCTGAACCTGTTATTGTCCAGTTTCACTTGAAGTAGGAGAAATTCAGTGTTATTTTTTCCCCACTGGCAGAAAAAAAGCTTGATGTCTAACTCTCAACTGGTATAAATAAATATATCTCTGTGTCACTGGTGCTAACTTGATCTGTACCACCCGAGATGTGGCCTGTGTGATCCAGCCAAGAGAAGAACCACAAGTTGCTTGTATTTCTGATTATAAACAGATATAGAAAGAGAACAGTAGAGTTGAAATTATCTTTCATATCTGCATATAAGTAAAGAAAACGGGAAAATAGGCAAATGGTGTGAAAGATAGCCAAACATTATTTCTGAGTTTCACAGAAACACAAGACAACTGAAGAGAAGGAAATGCAGAACCATGAAACACAGATCATAGAATGGTGTGGAGAAAATCAAGGTTACAAACAGATAGGGCAGACCGGTATGGGAAGGTCAAAAGCCAATTAAGAACATGATGGAGCAAGGACCAGGTTTCTTGCAACAAAGTGGGTGATAATGTCAGGAAGGTACTATGATGGCCACATTGGAAAATAGAAGAACAGTAGTAGTATGTGACTGGGAAAGGAATCTGTGAAGAATTGAATGTAATTGAAAATAGAAATAGAGCTGCAATGAATGAAAAGGGGAAAGAGAAATGAAAATTAGAAGATCTCTAGGAATGGATTATCCAAAGTCCATCTTTGCAGGCTGAAAGATGAGAGGACAGAAAAAGCTAGTCTGGGACTTAATTATCACTGTCATAGCTAATGAATTATTAACAAGTAAATTAAGAAATTGAGTAAATCCTTTCTCTGGCTCAGCCATCTTCCACTTTTGACAGTCACTAGTGAAATGTAAAGCTCTTTTTACAATTTCTTTCTCTTCCACAGTGCTGGCAGCGCACTGTGGTTTGACGGTTTCCTTTAGATTTGTTAAAACCTCTCCCATGCTCTTTTAGGGTGGAATTCTCCCACCACAAACTTCCACACTATGAAGGACTCTTGATAAAGTTGTGCTAATGGCATATCCACATCAGTCATTCCAGTCCTTCCATGGGCCAGCCCAGACTTAAAGATCATCACCGTTACCATGAATTTATTTGAAACCAGTGCTCTAAAGCAAAGCTTAATAATGACAAGAAGTGGGTGCTACCCACAGACCCAATGCTGAAGTTTGTTTTCTTGCTCAGAGAACTTCCCCCAGATTATTCTGGAGGAAGGAATGGACGCAAAGGTAGAAGACCACTTCTAAAACTTTCACCATGAGTTCATCTAGAACTGCCAAAAAATGACAAGTTAATGCAATATCCTTTTCACATCTTGAAATGCAACCATCCAAAACATTGTTCTAACCTCAGCTATAGGCATCACATAGCCCTCTGTCTTTTGAGTGATGCTTCTACATCATTTTCCAACTAGAGGAGACAATGATAATCCTTTTCCTCATACCTCAAAAAAGGGAAGTAGATGGGCACCTGCCAGGGTTTCAGGAGAGAAAAAGTGAGTAGACAAGTTTCCTCCTCTCCCACTTCTACTGCACAGTAGACAGACAAATTATCAGTCATGTAATGTAAGAAGTCCTACAAGACTGAGAAATTCTGTCCTATCCCCTTTATCTCCAGCCACAATTTGACTATTGGTCTTGCTGGAGATAAGGAAATATATTATTTTTACTTTTTAAATAGAGGGGAAAAAGGAGAAAAAAACCCGCAAACCCCCTCCCCCCAATCTTTTTAAAAGTTTCCAAAAAGAGAACTTTTTTCTCTAAACACAGAAAATGTTCACCCAAAATGAACATGTTTTGTCTGCAGTTCATTTTGCTCATTTTAGTCAAAACCACTTTTCATTGGTAAGTGTTTTCAACAAACATTTATTGATTATTTTTGGCATAGCTGTAGGGCTGTATATCCCTCCTGCCATAAGCCTGGTATATACATTATGTGTGCTTGGCAAATGTTTTGCGCTTCAAGAATGAACAGAAGATGTCATTCAGCTGGTCCTTGAGGTAATACAGGCAGAAGAGAGAAATCTGAAGAGACTACTACACAAAGGCGACCATAATAGATCACAAAAAAGATGCACAGCCATATTTAGAGAACATGCTAAACATGAGGAGCTTCTGGTGGATGCATAGATATGGGCATAATTAACCCAGAGTAAGATCTGCACTTGTGGATCAACAAACACCAAAGGGAGGAATCAGAGGATCTGCTGCTGCTCTGTTTAGCCTGCTGGGATCTGTTGCAGCGACGTGTTTTCTTCAAAAGGGGAGAACACAGCCCTGAAGCAGTCACTATGTGATTGTGCTGACCAGAAAAAAAAGCATTGCTGTTGTCAGTTCCAACTGTTTTGTATTTAGCTTTTCTCCTTGCCAGCTTTGCGAGCAGCTGTTTGCTCTCCTCACTGGTGTAAATCAGGAGTAGATTCAGTCAACACAGTGCCATTTCTCTGTCAATCATGTGGTAAAGATCTAATACATTCTTCCTCCCGAGAGAGCAAAATGCAGCCAAGAGTATATGTTGGCCTTGTTCTCCTTGCTCTTACACCAGTGTGTGACTGTTAACATAAGAGAATTATTCTTTTTATGAGTAGCAATGCCCATCTAGATGAAAATAAGGAAGAAACAGCCCTGTGTGGTGCGTCTTTTATGTAAGCACAGTAATGTAAGAACTGGAGTGGGCAGACATGGATTTAGGAATTCAGGATCTGGGAATATACTTCTTGGGTATCAATGAGACTATTGGTATTGATTGCTGCTATGGGGGTTAGTTTACACTAGGACTGAGAAGACTTCTGCGCTGAAATCAGCTCTCTACTAGAGAGCTAGCTGTGCTCTCAGGCCCTCCTGCAAATGGGCTAGTCAGTGGGATCTCCTCATAGCCAACTCAAGTGCCCGTATCCTGCAGCCTAGGTAAAGCTACAATTGACAGTAGTCTGCAGCTCTGGTGTGAAATAAATACCATATTAAGCACCTCTGCATACTGTCATAATGCATAAAAACGTGTCTTCTGGCTTAGAAGACTTGAAAAGTCTGAAGCTTGAAATTCATCCTTACTTAATGGATTTAATGTCAAGGTATCAAGTCCAGCCTGATCTTTATCAGCTGAAAACCAGCACAACTTCAGAATTTTTTCAAAGGCAGCTAACTTCTGTCCAGTTTCAACACTTATTTACAGCTGGGTGAGGGAGGGCATCTCACCTCCCATGCATTAGCTAGTATACATATATATACAACTACTGGTAAGGCTATGGGATGAGAAGACAACTGTTGACCAACTCAACTAACCTTTCCACCATCCCTCCTAATTCAGGGGCAACAGAAGCCCTCGCATGCACCAGCAGACCTGACTATGGGTGATGCAAACCATCTCCTGCTCGGTCATAAATATTACATGCTTGCAGCTGCCTCCGTGCTGAGCCCTCCTCGGAGGATGGCCACCACTGCTGGGTGATCTCCATTGCGAGCGGGTTGGCAGCTCGCTGTGTGGAGCAGACACGAGAGGGCAGCGCTGCCCCAGGCATGGGCATTGCTGCACAGCGAGCCACGGTGGGCAGGGTGGGCAGTGGGTGCTGGTGGAGACCTCAGCTCGCCCTATACTGGGGGCACTTGCTGCTTCTCCCCGGGTAGGACCATGGGGTGAAGAAATGTGCTGCTCCACAGGCCGACACAATCATTTCCCGGCAGATCCAAAAGCTGCTCCTTCAAAGAGCGTGTCATCATGGTCTGACCAGTATAGAAAAGTTATCTCAAGGGCAGTTAAGAGATAAAGAAACAAGTAGTGGGAGCGCATAATTTATTTTTGCAGCAGGGGGGAAGTTAGCAGATGGTTTCCCTATGAGCCACACTGCGCCTGCTGTTCTTCACGGTATCCACATGTAAAGGGAACAACATTTGCAGGTGTTAAAAATTATGCAGGGTAGTCAAATCTAATACTGACTGCAAAGAGTCACAGGATTATCTTGCAGTACTGTCTGACTGGGTAATAAAGTGGCTGAGAAAATTTAATTTCTACTAATGCAAAGTAATGCACATGTGGAAAAATAACCCTAACTATACATATTCAGTGATGGCTGCAAATAAGCTTTGTATCACTGTACTTCATTCATGTATTCTGAATAGTATGCTCAATTCTGATCATACTGTCTTGGAAAGGAAATAGAACTGGGAGAGGCAGAGAGAAGGTGACAAAGACGATCAAAGGCATAAAAGACCCTCTAGAAAATTAAAAGAAACGGTTATGGGGGCTATAAGAGAGATCTATGGAATCAGGAATGGTGTGAAGAAAGTGAGAAGAGGAAATAATTCACTTTTTCACAGTACAATATCTGCAAGACACCCAAGGAAATCATCAGACAGGAAATGTAAAAGTTTTTTTTTGTTTTGTTTTGCTTGAGTTTTGTTGTTTCTTTTTTGTTGTTGTTGCTGCTTTTGTTTTGGTTTTCCTGTGCTGCACATGGAACTGTGAAGCTTTGCCACAGAATTTTCCAGCAGTCAAAAATTATACATGAGTTCAAAGAAAAGATTAGACATCCATGGAAGTCCGCAGGTTGAGCAGCTATTGAGCACGGCAGCACATCTGTGGTCACCAGCTCAGCAGTCCCTATACTACTTACTGCTGGAAAGTGAAAAGTTGTCCCAGGGGATCCCAATGCCCTTTTCTCACACCTCTAGGCTGTTCTTAGATTCTCCTGGGCATCTGCTGTAGCTACTATCGGAAACAACGTCCTTATAAATGTCCTGATCCAGTATCTTACCTCTCTATGTTGGAGGGGGGCATGTCTGACTAGACAAGTATATTAATCTAGACCAGATCCTGCTGTTTTCCTTCTCACTGAAATCAGCTGAGCCCCCCAAAATCCTATGACCAATTGTAAATATAATTTGCATAAATAATCATACTCATTTACATACAGTTGCTTCCTTTGCTTCCTTCCCTCAGGTACTGACAATCTGTTCCCATTGAAGTAAGTTTCATATTGGTTTACACCTCACTCTCTGAATTATATAATTTCAATTCCCTTCCCTCTTATTTATTTCTTAACATTATATCATACTTTTGAGGCCGAGCCAAGTCTCCACCTTACTGTAGTTCTACCTTGCCTGATGTCTCTTCACTCTTTCCAAGAAAATTCACTATTCTGGTTTGATGGGTATTTGAATAGTCCCTACAATGTGCAATAGCATCAACAGAGAGGATTAAGAATTTTGTATCCTCCTGAAATATAATACAGCTTGCCCTAACTCAAAACTGTAAAATACTTACAGGCAATGCGCAAAACTGTTGGGTAGAAGGCAAATATTCTCTTGCTTAATCTACCTCTTAATTTCTTTGAATTATGTCAAAATGACCCAAACCATAACTTTTAGGAAAATGAGATTGGCAGACACTTTAGGTCATTTAAGCCTCCTCTCTCCCTCAAAAATAAAATTTCCCAATTCAAGTGGAACAAATGTGCAAAACAGATTTGGTATTTTATTTTCTTTTAGTGAGAATATGGAAAAAACTAAACTTTCTCATCAACCTAGCCCCTTTTTTTCACCTTTTAATTCAACTTCCAAGACAAACAAAACAGCTGGCTGAGAAGAGTCAGAGCACAAATCAGTCTTCTTTCCATCAAGATGTGGCTAGTCTTTCCTCTGTGCCTGCTTCTGTCTTCTGCTCAGCATGATTTTGGATCTGTAATATCAAGATTATAGAAGCTGTCACCAAAATGTGATAAAATCCCATAAAAGGCTGAATTTCAGACCAAAAACTCAAAGATTAGAGCTGTCTATGCTTTCTTGCTGCACAGCGCTATCAAGAAGTATTCACCAGGGATAGGGATACCAATACTCAACTGAAGATTAAAAGCTCCTGTCATAAGAGACTGCTCTGGATCACTGCAGCTATTTTCTGGTCATCAAACACCCATCACAGAGGAGATCAAGTCATTTACAGGGGTGAGTACAATTAAAGGGCCCTTCAACCATAGGAATACAACTCCTCTGGCTTCTTTCCTGATGTGAGAAGATTATGTAGTTCATGTGACTTTCATACACTGTTAAAATCTGTCAGAGGGATATTATGTGAGGTTGTAATTGAGGGATGGATGTTTATTAAATTATCGTTTCTGTGTTCCCGTTCATTCCCTCCCAATGATACCAGATGTGGGGCTGTTGGGCTGATTTTTCATTGTTTCAGAGCATGTGCAAGGGTCTCCAGTGAGACAGTCCTCCACGAATAAGCATCTTTTGGAGTACATACCCAGAACAGTTTTCCCCTGAGCAGGTATTCAATCAGCAGTACTGAGACGTGTGCTGGGGTTCCTGGTAAAACACGTGCAAGAACAAAGTCATGTGCAAGAATGGAGTGAGGCAGGATCTGCTTCACAGGCAGCACGAGCGAGGCATGAAGCCACTGGTCACACAAGTCTATGCAAATGTATGGAGCAAATCCGATTTGGCTAATAGCCAGTTGTATATTTTAACCATCAGGCAACCCCTTCTCTCCCGTTAGAGGGTACAGTCATCACCTCTGCAAAGTTGGAGTATCACTAAAAAAAGACCATCTGAGCTTCCCTTCTGTTTCCTTGAGATGTGTGATGCTGTGAAAATACTACAGGCAATGTGAGCTGGTGCACGAACGGAGTTAGCAGCACCATGAATTAAAAAGCGGCATTTGTTTTAGCTCTTGTGCTAGAAGCCATCGCATTAAAGTGGAAACCCACAATGACAAATGGACTCCCTCTGTGCAAATTACTGTGGCAGGGGGAGAGAATATTAAAATGTGGTAGCTCTTGGGGATAGCTTGGTCAAAATGGGACAATGTCTGGTCTGGTACAGTACCAGCCACGTGAGCCATAGTCTCATTTTCAGGTCATCCCCAATCTGGGCTGTACATCTTCTACCGGGTGTTATTAGTTCATGATAATCACACTCTCTGCAATTCCTTTACTGTTATTATAAAAATGCTTTTATGTTGGGTAGATGTGTTATTTATTAAGTGCTAGGAGGAAATGAAGTTGGTAGTTCTGAATGTTGAACAGCAGTTGGAGCTGAGCTGCACAGTTCCAGGTCCCAAGAACTCTGTCTCCTGTTTCATAATAGTGATTTATCCCCTGTGCTATTAAGCTGTTTGAATGACTCCATGCAGATCTTGGGGCCAGCATTTTATTTCTGTCATCTAAGCTGAAGCTGTAATAGCAAGGGCTGACTTTCTTTCTTCCTTCCTTCCTTTCTTTCTATTTTCTTTCTTTTCTTTCTTTCTTTTCTTCTTTCTTTCTTTCTCTTTCTCTTTTTTCTCTCTCTTTATTAATCTTTCTTTATCTTTCTTAAATTCTTTCTTTCTTGAATTCCTTCCCTTCTGTCTGTCCATCCTTCTTTCCTTCCTTCATTTTTCCCTCCCCCCCCCCATCCCATGTTAAATGAGGCAATATGTCCTGCTGTTACATGAAACAATTCCCATATTTGCATGAAACTCATCTAGGGGTGTCCTGCCCCTAGCCACACTAAATCCACCTTCTTTTTCTCTATTTGGGATGCATGTTTACCTCAAAACTACAACAGAAAGTCAGAGGGAAGAATATCTTTCTACAGCATTTCTGTGCAAAACTCTAAACAATTTATATAAGCCTGAAATATTCTAGAGAGGTCTCAGAGTGCAATGACTGTGGCAGTGTTGCCTTATCTGACCCAGCACGTTATTGCACCTAAAGAAGAATTTTACCTTAAACCTACTTTACGAAAGTGTCTGTAGTGGGGCAGATGGTACAGATAAACATTTTTTAGTTCATACCCCTGTGCTAGGAACCTTTTTGAAATTTTTATTATTATTCATCAATTCAAATTTTATTTTAAAATTCTTTAGGTCTATTTAAAAACTCCATTTTAATATGAATACAGGATGTGGTGTAAATTGCATTAACTTAATTTATATTTCTGGCAGTGCACTGATGCCACACCACTGAAATGGGACTTCCCCCTGAATGGTGAGGCATTTTTTCAGGCCAAGGTTTTTGAACATCCTATGGTCCCACATGTTTTCTGAGTGTTGAAAATCTTTGATGAGATCAATGGGATCAAAAACAAAATGAGAAATAAAAAGCAAGACTGCAACTTTTTACTTACCAGTGAAATATCCTGAGTTTAAATTTCCCAATGTGCACTTAAAAATAAAACAAAGTTCTTAAATATTAATACCAGCAACCCTAGCAGGTGCCCCTCATATTAAATTCTCCATAGTATTTAATTTTGAAGTGTCCACAGATAATTTATAAGGATATTAAGAAAATATTAATAGGTAGGCTAATACATAGTTAATTCTTTGCCCCAGAGGCAAGTTGATACTGTTAGCTGTAGTAGTAACTAGACCTGGGTGGCATTTTCTGCATCAGTGTTTTTTTCTTTCTGTTTTTGTTCCCCAGAATAAAGTGACACTGATGGATATTGTAAATGCCTGATGATTTTACATGGGTTTTTTCTTTCTTAAACTGAAAACATAAAGTTGTTAAACAAACCTGGACAGGCCACTTTGTACATGTTTTCCAATGGCTGAAAAGAACTTTTGGTTTCAATATGTATACATTTCTAAATCTTTTAAGATTAAAAAAACCACAAAACACACACACAAAAAAAACCCAAAACCTCCAAAAAACCCAAAGAAACTTCAAAATAAAACAAAGTCCTTTGATTTTGTCAAAAAGTTGTTTTGTTTTTCTCTTCATCCATGATGTAAAAAACTTGTGCTCACATTTGTGTATTAATTAATCAATCCCATATAATTTGGGTGGGCTTCAGCTCATCCTAACATCAGAAACAGGATTTAGTTTACAGATTACAGGTCTAAACAAATCTGTATGTGTGTACATTAACGAGTTCCTGTTTCAGTAAGCAGAGGTCTTGGGTTTCATTTGGTTGCCCAGATTCCATGAGAAGGATCTCATGGTGATGGCTGCAGACGTAAGTGGGACAGTTTCCCCTTTTGTAAAGATTGTTTTCTCCATAGCAGAGGAATACAGATTACTTCATTCTTTCAATGTATACGCCACCAACCATGCAATGAAATTCCTTAAATTATGATAAAGTTACTCATTTCCTGAAGTGAACACAACAAACTAACAGACATAGTAATTTTTAGTAGATTTGGATTCAATTCAATTTTCCAGATGTTCGCCTGTAATCAGCTCAGGAACTCAAATCTTAGAACGGTGCTATTCACACAACAGCTGTTGCAAATTTTTCTTTTGAATCACACCAGTCTAGGAGTGAATTTGTTTACAGGCAGCCTCGGTGTTACATGAGGAAATGAATGATTACATTAAAAAAAAAATCTCAAAAATGTTATTCTGACCAGTTACGTAGCTTTGCTTATATTATAGCTTCATTTTTAACTAATTTTTGTTGTGCATTAGTAAATTTAGTTTTCTTCACCAGTCAGTGAATTTTGCCATTGAATTTAATTTTGAAAAGCATTTTTTTTCAGCCAACTTCCTAATATGAATGTATGGGAAGGAAACAGCAGAGTAGTCACTGAAGCTGTTTTTGGAGTCCATTGTCATAAGTATTTGCATAGACTAGCCTGCTTCAAAGAGTGCAATTAACAGAGTTGCTCAGTCCAGCAAAAGCTAGTATAACCTTTAGTCTGACCCTGTATAATCCACACCTTAAATTATTACTCTATACAGAACTCAATATCCTTACTTACAGGAAAAAAAAAAAAAAGAAAAAAATAAAACAACCAAAATCATCCAGCTCTTCTCTTGATAATTTATTCCAATGGTTAGCTATTCTCTGTCCAACCTCATATTTCACTTCTGGTGTGTTGTAAAAAAAGTTATTTTCTTATTCCTGAATTTGTTTGACTGAAGTGGCCACCTAACCTTCCCTAGCTCATCCACTTCATGTGTCTGGAGAACAATGTAACTTATGGGTGTTTGTTATGCACACAATTTATGTCTAACTTTTGCTGCCTAAAAGTGGTTCATCTGAGCTCTATCTATAGTCAATGGAGGGAAAATTAGGGTAACTTGTTCTCAGATTTATTGCTTCCTTTGATTCACCTGCACCTGTCCCCTGGCCATAGGAATCTAAAAGTTCAGCTTCAACTACCTTCAGACAACATATGAATCAGGTTAATTCCCACCTGGGTTTGTATGACTCAGACTTGCAGCTTCCAACTCTTCGATTCCTGCCCCAGTCAGACACGACCCTCCCCAGGTTTCCACATCCAGGCTCTCATGTATGGGGAGAGACACCTGAACGTAACCTGCAGGAAAGCTACTATGCTGAGCAAACATCATGCATGGAAATATGGAGATGACTGTAGCTGACAGATTGTCATGTTTGGTACCAACCTCTAATTTACAGGCATCTCTCTACTGAGGATTTAAAACTAAAAGCCTAGCTAAATGATTATAAGCTTTTTTGTAAGTCAGAAGAATGTTAAGTTTTTGGACATACAAGGAAAAAGTCACATATTCCATGTTAATGGAGCAATCCGATCAATTAACCACACAAATTCACTGTATGTTAGATACAAAATCTTTGTACTAGGTAATGAAGATATTTTAGTGTCAAGTGTTCTTATGAGACATTAATGAAGTTAGGGTGTGTTTTGCAAGCTGCCTGCAAAGTTGGTGTTTGACAACATTGTTTGCCTGGTGATACCCTAATGCAAGTGGCATAGTTGAGACAAAAGCAAACCAAGAATGTGAAGTGCAGAACCAAGGGGTTTATTGGAAAGAAATAACAGCGAGAAAAGCTCAAGCTACCTGAGTTATACAGTGTCTTTTAATTTATCTTGCTACTAAGCCAAAGGTATAGGGAGTATGACAGTGTTAGTTAAAGTCCTTACTATTTATACTGTTAAAAGACTGTGCAATGTGGTAACAAAGGTTAAATTTGTATCATATGGGTTTTGCTGTGTCAGTGTTGTGTGTTTAATATCTTCCCAAATTTTCATATGACTGGAAGGGTGTTTTATTAAAATCTTATTTATTAAAATCTCATTTTAAAATCTCATTAAAGAGCAGGTGTTTAATTGACCCATCCCATCTATTTAAACAAGACCACTCTTTTTTCTTGCATTTCAAGGCAGTGAGCACTGTGTTCTCCTAATACACCTAAACATAACAGCAGCTTTTCCTAAAGGTTAGTGAGGGCTTTTTTGGGTGGGGTTTTTTTTTGCCTTTTTTTTTCTTTTCCCCCAGGACATTTTTCTTGTTTAACAAGTTGTATTACAAAAGAGCTTACCTGTTGCCTGCTTCCTTCTGCTATGTGGAACTATCTAGACTTTTCTAGACCTTTTGTTCTGTTCTTCAGACCTACAGTTCATTCAGACAGCAAATTTTTGTTCTGTAGTATCAGAGCCACAGAAATTTGGTAAATAAAAAAACCCCTCTGCTTTTTGAATGGATGCTCCTGAATAATCCTCCCACATAGGATTATACATGCATACAAACATGTACATATACATGTGTTAAACTGAGATAACTTTGAAAAACAAATCTACAGCCAGTAGTAACATTCTCCCAATGTCCTCAAAAGCAGATTGAGACTAGAGAAGAAATATATTGCAATTAAATAAACCTGATTAATTTTCACATGGAAAAGTTTTTACCATTGAGGATATCACTTACTGTCATTATTGTTTTAATTTTTAACACATACATGTGCATAGAAATAAATGGAGCCTGCTTTAAAAAGCACTGGAGTAATTAAATGAGTCTAACGTGATGAATGTTTTCATATGCACCCTGATGGCTGGGTACAGAAGTTCTATCGTCCTTTAATACCTTGGTGAGATAAAGAGATGTTAAGCTGAATATGATGGATTCAATACAGCAGACAGCAACTGGAGAAACCAAAACTCATCCAACAGATAAAGAAAACTGTATGGCTTGTGTAATACACATGTTGAACTCACATCACACTCCATTCAAGAAAAGTTGTCTGGAGACATCAGTGAAGTAGCTTGGTTTCATTCAGACGTGATATAGAAGACACATTCATTTGTGGTTACTGGCGAAGACTCATTACAGCTGCTAGGATGTGCCTATGCCTCACAAGAAGAGAGATTTCTGTCTTCTGCTCTTCTTCCTTCTTTCCCCCTTGTTATCTTATCTCCTTTCTTCTACTTCTCTAAATCTCTTCCTACGTTTCCATCAATAGATCTCCTCACTTTTTCTCATACTCAAAATTAATCCATTTCCCTTTGTCCCTCATGTATTTTGCCAGACTAACATCCTTCCTAAAGAACATCCCCACATTTTCTTCCCTTGTATCTGGACCCTGCAGCTGCTCTTCCACTCCATAACCTGACCTTGTTCACAGCCCCACTCCCTGTATATTTGCTTTTTTGCTGCAGAATGACCGTTCTGGTATAAACAAACAGTATTATTTTTACACTTGAGATGTTGCTCAGGTAATGACTATAGCTAAGTACCACAGACAGTATCTTCCCTTCCCCTGATTAAATGTTGGAGATGAATAGAGCTAAATGAATCCTTTTGATTAAATAAAGCCATGTTAAAAACAGTGGTTTATTGAGCATCAGACAACTTTGGTTTTTAAGATTTGGGGTTTGACAGACTTTTGCTGTATCCCACGTATTGTTTCTGTTAGATACTGTGCAAACTCCCGGTGTAAAGCAACAAAACCAGGAATCGTGGTATTTTCTGCCCTCTGGTAGGTCTGCTAAAATGTGGCATACCCTGAAACCCAATTTTTTTCAGCATGGGAAGAATCTGTGGTAATGTACTCTGAACCTGAAGGGTCTTCACCTCCAAATTTCTAATCATGTCGTCAAGTCATCAAATACGTAAACCCACTGAGGTCCCAAGTCTTGAACAGTCCTGCTCAAAACACTTCAACATCTAAATCTCAATTCAGGTCATGCTCAAAATCTAAACAGTCAAAATTTGCCTCAGAATAGGAATCTTGCCAGCTCTGGTGTACCCTCTTTTAAGATGACTTGTATTACATGTATAAAACTGTTATTTTGCTCATATGTCAATGTGTGCAGTTACCATTTACAACGGTAACTGAGTGGTTAGTGGGTGTAATTTAAAGAATGAATTAAAAAATCTCTGACATGGATGAAAACCAAACTCTGATAGATGTCAGCATTTTTGTGGGGATTTTTAAAAATCAAATTAATATCCTGTTTATCCACTAAAAAAATGGTGAGGAATTGTTCAGGATTCCTCAGTGAGTGAGTTCACTTGAAAATCACACCGAGTAGATGGTATTTAATGAGCAGCTGGGAAAGGGGGATTTTAGCCTACTGTTACAGACTTCCTCTCTTCCTTGAATAACCATTAAATAATTGAATGTCTCAGTTTTGCCTTGTGAAATAGGGATAGTAGGACTTTCCTTAGTAAGGTAGGGAGAATGGCAGAGAATAAATATTATTTTTAAAATATTAATGAGGGTTAGGTAGGCTAAAATGGTGTCCCCAGCTATGAAGTCTAATCCTTCATCCCTAAGTGGTATCAAAATTTTTTCAAGGATTTTTTTCCTATCTGCTTGTTTGAATGGGAGATTCCTTCACACAAAATGACCATCAGAAATACCTTAGGCAATGGATGATTCTGGAAGCTAGTGGTAAAAAATAGAAATGAATCATAATGGTATTCCAGAAAAGCCTACTTTTTTGATAGCGGAGGCTTTCACAAGAAATCAGAGCAGAGGGGAGACGTGTAATATATTTCTCAGTATTAATAACTGCTTTGTCTGCTTACACATAACAAAAGATAATTTAATCACTGTGGTAATCTCTCTCTTTGAAATGAACATTTCATATTAATCTTTGGACAAAATTGAAGCAAATGAAGGTAAAATCTAGAATATAAAAGTGCCATCAGAATTCTTATTGAAAACAATAAGGAACCTTATTGAAACCATCATATTAAAGTTTCCAGTTATTTCTTTATACAGAGGCTCCTTATTTTATGTCTTGAATAGTATTTCCCTAAATAAAATTGCAGAGTGCAAAGTGCCATTATGATTTCCAACATTCATTTCCAGAGGGGCTCCTGCTAGTCCATAGCTATAACTATGATGGAAAAGGGGCTGCGGACAGCCTGTTGCAATAATGCCATCTCCTCATCTATCAACCCAGCAGATTATATAAGTAGCATCTCCTTAGAATAGAAACTCAGAGATATAATAATCAATGAGATCTGGCATGCTGAGTGCCCACATGAATCCATTGCTATAAAGGATGCCAAATTGTTATTGCTGTACAAAATCTATGGAATTGTAGTCAGCAGGGCTGAGACCAGAAAGTCATTAAGGATTGACTGAATATTTTGGTGATGGTCCTGGTTTTAGAGTAATATATGCCATCATAGTGTCTGTTTTGGAATTTCCTGCTAGTTTTATGCTGTGATTTGATAGTGCAGGAGTTTTAGGGGCCAAATCAGGGCCAGAAGCAACAATATCCTCTCCACATTGCTTTTTTGTCCCTTGATACAAGCCAGCTATTGACAGTATCTGTGCGTGAGATGGATCGGGAAACTGACCTTTCCCCCTCTGGTTCTGAAGGTGAATGTCTTGCTGTTGTTATTGTTGTTTGTAGTATTGAGTTTTTTTTAACACAGACCAGTTTCTTCCTGCAATATGAGTGCAGGAACAAGCAGTCAAAGGCAGAAAGGAGCAGCTGTAACTCCTTAGTCTGATATCCTCTCCAAACAACTCTGATAAAAACCCTACAGAATGTAGAATTTGGTCTGTTCTTAATCAACCAAAGATCTGACTTGTTCTCTGTGGGCTCATGTCACTCTTCAGTGACTCTGGAAGAGGCCAAGGACAAGTAGGATCTTAAATTAGCAGTGGTTATTGGGGGCCCTAATGAGGTGAGATGAGACGAATCTGGTTCCTAGTCACTGGTGTTAGAGATACCAAAGCTTCTCCAGCTACCTAAATGCTGAAATCAGGATTGTGAGGGTTGGACAGAGCTAGATTACTCAGCAGTACAATAAAGATAACATTCACACATAGGAAGGTTACAAGCTCTTCAGCTGACTAGATTGCTTCCATAGAGAAGCATAGTAACTTCTAGTAACTTACTATAGGTATGAGCTCAGGTCTTTGGCCACCTGTGGTATGCCTGTTTTTAAAGATATGCCTGTTCCTGAAAACCTGTAGATCTGCTTCAATTATCTAAAAAAGCAAGTGAAAGAGATTACAAAATTACACCCAAGAGGGCTAAGCTCTGTGAAGAAAGTTATCTCATGTATTAACTGCATTGTTGACTTTTAATGTATTCATACCTTTCAGCACATGAAATAATCCTAGAAGGAAGTTAGGAGATAATCCAAAACTCAGCCTTATCTCTATCCCTTGAATTTGTCTGAAGATACCATAATTTTCTGAAGGGACCGATCCAGCCCTCCATTTCAGCATGAGCTGCAGTCTGTGCCCCACAGCGCTGCCCATCACTGTTGAGGGCTCTAGCAATTTTGCGTTAGCATGGCACCTACTGTCCTCAGAGGTACAAGTATGACCTGCGGTGTTTTGTCTGTAAAGCAGTTTTCAGACCAATAGCTTATTCACTGACCCACACTGCCTTTCATAAGGAGCAAAATATTAGAAGGCATTTCAGTCCCAGCTTCACAATCTAATATTAGATAAGAATATTTAAAATGCCTAGGAAAGGCTTTTGTTCATAGTCTGAGGTCAGGTTTTGAAATCTTTACAAACTCTCTCTCCGGGGAGACAGTGTAGAGAGAGTCATCCTTTCAGCTCACCCTTGAATGCACTTTGAACAAGCAGCTGCTTTTACTGTAAGCATGTTATTAATGGTCTCTTTTCAAAAGCAGAGATAGTACCCTGGAAAACGTTCTATTGATTTTTTTCCTTTCCCTGTCCCTGTTTTGATCACACTCGTTTGAATGGCTTTCATTTTTAGCAACAATAAGAGATTCTTCGAAGAAAAGTGGTGTCTAGGTGCAGCCTTAAATAAAATCACTGCTCAATTTAAGCTCTGAAAAATACTATTGATATTTTAATAGAAGATTGGAGAACCGATTGCTGGTTCAATAATAGCTACAAGGAGTTTATACATAGGAATCATGCACAAGGATCATTTTATTTCTCTTACTGTACATGTTAACAACAAACAGCAGCCTAAATCTTGACTCTATTACATGTCAAGGATCTCAGGAACATGGAAATATTTCATTCTAATTTTCTAAAGTGGAAATGTGCACTAAGATACCTGTGAGCAGACTGCAGAATACACAACTGCAAATAATGTTCTACCATACATTTCTATGTGATAACATTCATGTAGAAGAATCTGCAAGTAAGAAATTGTGCACACCTGGAAATATTTCTCTTCTGACTTTGGTTACCGTTGCTATTAATTACTTGTATCACATAGAGTCAAGCACATGTTTTCTGAACATTTTTGCTTGTGACCAAAAAAGAAGTCATGACTACTGGTTTAGAAACCTAAAATGAGGATCCAAATGACACAAACACCACACTGAATGATGTGCTACATTAACATCTAGGGAGAGCTTGGTGATGTCAACTGTCATGAATATTGGAGTGACTGATATTTTATAAGTCTGAGCTCTAGGAACTATGGGATGGTCTGAGAGGTTCTGCAGGAAGGAAAGGGACATGGGCAGAAAGGCAGGGCAAGTCAAGGTGATTTTGCATTTGTGTAAAGAAGCTTGACAATATAAGAGCAATTAATTTTTAATCCCAAAATTCATATAAAAGATCATTTTTTTTAATAATTTAAGCAAATTCCTGACTTCCAAGGTATCATCATTTTTAAAGGTGGTAACTGAAAAACTACCTTTAAAAAAGTGGTATAATTTTTCAGAGACAGTGAGTAGAGAAAATAATTATCATACATACTAGAAGCTGTAAGATAAGAGCCAGAAACAATTATATTATGCATAAAATTTACACAATTTTGCTCATAATACCCATTTGACAAATTCTTTGGTTCCCTAACAGTTGTGTTGCACTGAACACTGAAAATTCAGTTCTTAGTTGGAAGCCAAGACACAAATTTAGGTAGACGTAACTACTTTAAAATGCTGGCTTGATTTTCCAAACTGTTTTCAACCAAGAATATTAATTTCCCTTTTCATGTGTAGGAAAAGCATCAACCAACTGAAAATAAAAAACCTCTATGAAGTGCAGGCTTCATGCTTTCAACCCTTTGCCCATAAAGACTTAGATATTTATCTGATGGCTGCTTGCCTTCTTTAACAGGCTATGGTTACCAGCGTGAGCTTCAACAGGAGAGCTGTTACATTTCTATTTCAGCACTATGTCCTACATAAAAGTTGGCAATAAGAGAAAGTACTCTATAGGATACGACTCCCCCATGGATTCTTTCTTCACATGCTGACATTTTGTACATGTCAACAATGTTCAAGTGAAGGTATCTTATTAAAAACCAAACCAAACAAGCCCAGAAAGATCAAGAGTAAGGGAAAGGAAGGTTGGGGGGAGGCAAATAAAACAAGCTCAGGCATCTTCTGGTCACAATGAGTAATTCAGATGTTTTTCATGGTTTTAACTTAAAGATCAGTTTATGAGAAATTGTTTCAGATGTAATGTGTAAAACAAGAATATGTGAGTTAGGTAGCCTGATGCAGGTATGAAAATTCAGTTCCATAGCAACATTCACTTTTTAGAGCCCTTTTTCTTTGCCTTGGGTATGCTCTTGCCAATCTGATCACACATCAGATTTGTTCCCTGACTTAACTCACAATCACACGGATGTTTCTATACATACCTGTACAATACCTCTGTTCTCACCTTCCCTTCCCACTGTTCTATCAGATGGCAGTTTCATGCACTGTTTGGGGTTTTTTTACAATCTTTCCTATTCAAACAAATGAGAAAAATATACCTCTATCTCCTCCATTATTTTGCTGGTACAATGTCCTCTGCAGTATATTTTGCAGTACTTTTGCCATTTGTGTCTTTCCCTGTCCTGGGTGATATACTAAACATAGCTTAGTCATGAATACACTTACTGAGTTTTCATTTGTGCGGTACATAAATTCACTCATGAAAGCCTCATTCATTTTTGTATCTTAAATAAGAATTCCTTTTATCTGATTAGCTCACCAAGTTCCTTCTTGAGATCTGTTATGCTCTCTGGTCTAAAAAATACCCACCAGGAAAAATAAATAAATCATAAACTGACAGAGTTGGTATTAAAAGCAATTGTACAATCAACTATAAAATAATACACAAACTATGGATATACTATGTATTTTGTAAGTCTTGCTGGACACACTTAGAGAAAACAGCTTTTCTATAGGTATAGGAACTGTCCACATTTCTTTACGGTTCCCTGAAGGAATAGTCTTTCTAATAATGTATGGTTTCTTATTCTCCTCCCTACTAAATTAAATGGTTCAATATTCCCTAAAAGTTAAAAGGGAGGTATAGGAAGAAGGAAAATCTCAGCTGTTAACTAGATTCCACATATTCCAAAAAACTGGGTAAGTTCTGCAGACACACTGCAAGGTATGTAATGGTTTCTGTGTTATGAACCAAATCAGGGAAGAGGATGTTGCTTTGTGAAATACATTGTCAGAACTAATATCTCCAAAAAGCCCACAAAGCAGCATTATTACATAGTCATGATGAGGGCAAATCTTGGAGTTTTGGGGAATGGCACAGTGAGGGTCTAACAGTAACCACCAAGGACAGAGAAAGGTTTCTGATAGAAATGCTTCTTTTCCCTTTTTCTAACCTCGTTGTCAATTTTACAGTCAAAACCCAAATTCTGTACTTCAACAGGCTCAATTGCATCTGCTCCTTAAATCATATTTAGCTGTTTCAAGAGGATATGACAGGAACTGTCCTGCGTCTCCGCAGAAAGCAGTGAATCTATGTACAGCAGAGCAGTTAGGCTTGCTGAGCCTTTGCCATTCCAAACATATTTTGAAACTCTCAAATTCAGATGGCAAGTCACAGCTGCAATGATCAACTTGAGAGCTGGTGACACCAAGTGCCAAATCCATAGAGAGATGGTACCTTCAGCAGATGAATACAACTTCTCTGTAGAAGTCAACAAGACTGTTTAGACATGTTATAGTAACTTCTTCCATGCTTCTGACCAGACTTTTTTTTCCCCCGCCTTTCAATGGCAATTGACTTTTTGCCTGTTGACCAGGCCCATTTCCTTCACATATCTGCAATTTCTTCCATTTCATACAGTTCAACAGTATCTTTGCTGAAAAAAAAAGTGCTCAGCTCTTCAGAAAAAACTGTTTTTATTTTTTGTCTACACCTTCTAAGAGAAATCTTTGACTTCTTTGGTCCTGCTTAGATTTCTTTCACCTACACTTTTTAGGCCATACACTCAGCTGTAAATTGATCGGTGTAACTATAGTCAGTGGACAGATTAATCTAAATTAGAGAGGCTGTATTGACTACAATACAACTGTGCTGCTTTGCTTTATCTGAGCATCTGCCTGAATATTTCAAGTCAAGAGGTTTACGCTGATTTATGTCATCTGAGGCATCTATCATCTAGGCAAAGTATTCTATAGCTGCCTCAGACCTTCCTTACTGTAAATTCCCTACGTGCTCCAAGTTCCTTAGGTTGTTCATATCTGTTCTCTTGTCTCTTTGAAACACTAAAACATTACTTCTCACTCATGCTGGCAAATACACTAACAGCATCCCTTTGAATAAAGCCTTTATCGAATTCTAGCAGCTAAAATGGCACTTTGGAGCTGTGGAAGTTTTCCTTTTCACTCTGTACCTTTGCCATATTTCTTCATACGTTTGAAAAACACAGGAACAAGATACTGTCTTTCTAATGATAGGCATTGTTATGGCATGATGCTGAACCACTTTGAGTGCTATAATGTCGAAGCACTCTACAAACTATTAAGCTGCAACAAGGTCTTTTACCATCTCATACCAGCATAGTCTTCATGCCAGTCCCTCAGCTGCCTTCTCCTAGTCTTGCCTCATCCAGGGCATGCGTTCTCTCTTCTCTTGCTTCTTCCTCTCTCTTCTCCCTCTTTTTTTAATATTTCATACCTTGTTTTTAACAATCATTACAACCTTTTTACAAATACATTTTTCATACAGTCCTCTATAATTCCTCTACAAATCCCCTTTTTTTCTTATTCTTTTTAACATTTCATACCTCATGTTTTTACCAACCATCATAACCTTTTTACAAATAAACTTTTCATACAGTCCAGACAACTTGTCCCTGAACTCATACTCATATTCCTTGTTCACTTTTATCTTGGGCTTTTCATCTTCTGCAGGTTGATCACCTTTCTTATCTGCTTTCTTAGCATCTGGGATTTTGATTTCTTCAGAGGGCAGTTCTGATGAACTTATAGTGCCTTGTCCTTTCACCTCTTGGATCATACTGGACAGTAACCTGAGTGAGCTTGCAGCAGCAGCAGATCTAGAATACAGCGCTAACACATCATTCTGTGTCCTGAAAAACTTTTCAACATCCTTGTGGTCGCCCATTTTTTCTATGACTGGAGACACCTTCAACGAGCACATAAACACCAGCAAGAATACCACCGGGCTGAGCAGCAGCAGCAGGAGCTGCTCACAGCACCGCACTGCTCCCGTGCCTTCCCCTGGCACAGCCATCACTGCTGTCTAGCCAGACCTGCTCTGGACACACCACCACTGTGGGCTGCTGCTGCATCTGGCCATGTATTCTGCCACTATTTCCCATTACGCTCACTCTTTTAACTCCACGGCAGTCAGGATTCCTTCTCTTTGATCCCAATGGCTCACCTTTACCAGTGTCTGATCCAGATCCCCAGGCTCTTCCTGCCTATCTCAACATGATCTGGATGACAGGCTATCCCCACCTGTCTCTGCTACATTGGGTCACTGCCATTACCGTTCAAAACTTCAAACATCCCTTGGCACAGCCATCACTGCTATCACAGCTCATTGCACTCAGTCTCATAACCTGAAGGTCCTCACACTGGGCACCAATTGTTGCAGCACAAACAAACTAGTAGACTGCAACAAGGCTTTACCATTGGTCAGATCCTACCATCTGTGCTGTATCTCCTTCCTCCAGAAGTCAGACCACACTGCTTCTCCTCCACCAAAGCCCTTCTTCCCTCCCCCCCAGGGCTATTTAACTACTTAGCAGGAACGAGCTACACCTGCACATCATCCATGTCAATCAACCCACTGCCTCTGAGGCAAGGCCATAGCTGCATGTTATCAATCCTAATCAACCCACTGCCTTCATTCCTCTACACTATAACCTAGGAATTATGTTTTTATATATAAAATATAATATTATATATATTTTATATATATGTAAAATAACAACAGGCGGGTTGCTGAATAAATGTGATAATTCTTGGTTGGGCTTACACAAAACCAGCAATGCTCCACAAATACCGAGAAAACCAGTCCTGCAGTTTGATGACCATCTTTTGCTACAAGTTGTCAGGAACCTGTGGACACTAATAGTCCTTAATTGTCCTGACCAGGCTCCCAGGGGACCCCTGGCCTCCAACCCTTCTTCCTCAGTAGTCCTCAGACCCGCACATCTCCTGTATGGACCCCTCAGACATAGAGTGTGGCTTGTCTCCAGCCCTGGGTCCAGCCACTTCTCCTTTGCTCCTGATGGGACTCCCTGGCTGAATCTTTGACATAGTTCAACCCCTCACCCCTCACAACATCCAGGGTTGTTGACAGACCCTATCACTGGTCCCCAGTTCTGGTTGCCATGATGGGACCCCATGGAACTCCCCTGTTGGTGAGGTCTCTGACTGTACTGGGTTGACTTCTGCTCTCAACTTGTCCCTCATCACAGGACAGCCCTGCTCTTGCAGTGTCCTGACACAGGAAACAGCACATGTTCCATTCAGACATTCCAAATTGCTTTGCTATGAGAAAACTGGATGTTTTCATTTTATATCAGTTGTATCTTCAAGGCATTAAACCCCCTTGAAAGTTCTTCATCTCAACCAGAATTTCTGAATCTTGTAGTTGCCATTGACCCAAAGAGATTCTTCCACAGCTTTGCACAAAAAGGCCATCAACCCAGTGAAGGGATGTTTTGTAGTCCTGAAATGTAAAATCTACCACCTTGAAAATTTTTAAAGCATTTCATTTAACTTTTTACTCCAGGCACTGAAAAAGTAGCTCCATGCAGCTGCAATACAATAGCTACTGTCACGGAGAGGGGAGGTACCTCACTGCCAGAACGAGGGGAGGACAGAAAGAAATGCAGGAGCAAGGTTCCTGTAGGCTGGCCTTGCTTTGTTCACTACGAAAGAAGTTGGAGTGAAGGACATGGCAACCCTTGGGAAAGATGAGGCAATTTGTGAGGTCTGAGAAACACCTAATACTGGGCTCGCTGGGAGAGTTCGTGTTACGTCATGGGGGTGAAGTGGGAGGTCACAGGAGCTGCTGAGGACCTGTCACTGCCTGGATAGTGAAGAAAGAGGATTGTTTCCACGTTAAGGGTTAGAATGCAAACAAAATATTTGTTTTGCTGGCTTTGGCTGTCCCTGGTGAGAGATCTTTCATGTCAAAAGTAAATAGCGTCAGTCACCACTGATAGTGATCTGTGTCTTTTCATGTGTTAAGTATATTTAATTACTGATACACACATCAGATTCCCAGCATGGGTCAAAACTTGCTTTGATTTACGTTAGTTGGAATCTGGAGAAAGTTCACCAGAGTCAATATAAATTCCTCCAACTTTATGAGAAATGTCTGCAAGGTGTATTTGACTCACAAACACAGTAAGTGAAGGAGGACCAGAATCACTGCGTTTTCTCATGTGGTTTCATCCTGAATTGAATAAACAGTTGAAATATTAAAATGTTTCATGGGATGGATGCTTCTTAGAAATTATATGGGGAGTGAAATGATTCATTCCTGGTAGTGCTGATGTTAGCTTTCATCTGTCCAAACAGTGCAAGTTGATGATATGATATGATATGACCAAGCAAGTGTCCCAGTTTCATGGGAGCTGTATACCAACAACTGAACACCTCAAACACTGTGGAGTCTGGTGTCCCCACCTGCACCATGTCTGCCTTTAGGTAGGCACCCTTTTATACTGCCTAATTAGAACTAAAAAGAGCAAGTCTGAGGATAAAAAACATTAGTAACCAATGGTGTTGCAAGCTAGTATCTATGTGTGCTGAATTCTATTCAGGCTGGAGGAGTTTGTCAATGGCAACGTTTTTCTCTGACCAACACTGTTTGAAGGAGTAATCCCCATGGGTCGAAACTACTTCATTCCCTTTCTCCTTCCATTCCCTACTCTGCTAACCTTTGTGAAGGTGTCATGAATCACTCTGTGGTTAGATACAGAGCTGCTAATAAGGATGGCCATTACGATGAAACTGAAGAGCTACAATATGGACAAATGACACTTCAGGACTGCAATCTCAGCTGAGCTCATCAACTCATTTTAGAGACAATTTCATTTTAACTGGGCGTGTGAGAACCATCTCAAAGCTTTTATATTTAATACTGGATGAAGGAAGAGCCTTTAATAATAGAAATTACAGCACTTATTAGCTGGGCACATTACATGAAGGATGAACTGAGTGGTAATTTACCATCTTACACTGTTTAATCCTCACATGTGTAATTGTCAATGCTGAGCTGAGATCAGGCTGGTTTCCAGGATGCCTGGTCCTTTACAAGTCACCTTTGGGAGGATGTTTCAAGCCCATCAAGGAAAAATGGTGGTCAACTATGTGAAGGGTGGGAAAAATTCTGTCTAGATCTCTAGTCAGTTACAAAACACACTGTAATTTCAGCCAAGCCAGGATTTCACCTGCTAGCTTTTAAATCTCTAGACATTAAGTTTGTTTCTGTGCCTACAAGCCCTATCAACACCAACAGCGAGCCTACATTTTGGTAATCAGGGGAGCTGCTCATTTCCTTTAGCCACTCTTATCAGCTGCCAATGCTTTCCAGAATAACAAAGAACACAGGACAACTTGTGTTTTACTTCTTTCCAGTTTGAATGGGAAAAATTGGTCTTATAAATTTTTTATATCTATGTGCAGCAATATCATATTTGATTGGGTTTATTCGCTGCCACATGTTGTTGCTTTGGAAGTAACTCCTCTCTGCCTTTTGCAGTGCTGCCAGAGGTACAAGTTTCCCATACCATGGCTGAGCTTTTCTGCATGTACCTGACATCACAGCACCTTCATTTCCAGCTGGCACAAGGCTTTTGAAGACTGCATTTATGCATGCAAAGTGCACAGACCAATACTCTTCTCATCCAAAGCCCATGGAAATGAGTGTCTTCTAGCTGCATTAAATAAATACAAATTTAGAGTCTAAACAAACAAAGATACATGAGTAGTTTGCAGCAATATACAAATGAAGGTGTTTCAGCGATCAGGATTTGAAGTGTGTCTGCTTCGACAGACTAAATGAACTGTTGCTGTTAAAGAGCTAACTTGCAAGGATGCTAGAAGACACACATAACCTTGCAGGTGAAAATGACTGCTGATTTATTGACTCAGACTCTGGGGCTGGTTCACACACAGTGTAGGTTAAGTTTTGTTCCCCTGAACATAAAAAAATATGCTGATTTATGCTATCTGACCTTCTGATTTCAGTGGCAGTGATGATTTATGGATTCTTCAGCTGAAATTCTTCAGTGGCAGTGACAAGTTGTAAAGAAAAAAAGTGAAGCAGCAGAAGGTGAGATACTATTTTTCAAGAGCTGTTCTTCTAGCAAGGACAGGTTGGGTGTCCTTGTGTTGTACTACAGTAACTGCTCTGAAGCAAGTCAGTACATTACATTTTACAGAGGAAAGTCAAGGACAGGTTTCTTAAGGGAAACAAAACTGACCTTGTGCCAGGGCCTGATTTTCTGTCCAAGCACAAGAGAACTCTGACCCATGGTTATCATTAGAGGGGGAAACAACAAAGTACAAAACCTGCAATCTTTTGGCACATGTTGCTTGCTTTTTTTTTTTTCCTCCTGAATTCCTGAAAGATTTCCCTTGGGTCATTGTAACTCTGGGGAATGGTATATATAGTTTATGAATAAAATTGCTGTCCCTTTTAATGAGAGTATCTAAGACTAACTGCTGAGCAAAAGCAACAGATGGAAAGAGTGCATCTGAAAGATGCGTTTTTTTCCCATAAATATCACTGTGATTTTGGTAAAGTTGAAACTCATACATTCCTACCAAGAGTAACTGATGTGGAAGTCATTTGGTCCCTCCAGATTTTAGAAAACTTGATGCTGAAATATGTAAGTTCAACTCCTACTGAAAACCCATATTGAGGAAACATCATAATTATTTTTTTTTTTTCCCAAAGAAGGACCTGATCTGTAGTTGACCATGAATGTATGTGACAAGTTTTCTCTCCTGAAATCAAGGTACATGGGAAGACCGCAGCATTTCAGATATGACAGCTGTCCTGTCTTAGGGGTACAGTTAATTCACTACTCATACAGACAGCCTGCAGCATCTCTGTGTAGTACTCACATTATTGGAGTAACATCAAAGATGCTGAAGCATAGTAAAAATAAAATTATTTTTGTTTTATTGAGTCTGTCCTATAACTGTATTACTTGGGTGCAAAACTACTATTTTATCTTCACAGAAACTTGCTCTGGATCAAAAGCAAAATCTGTCTGTTCTTCTTTCACCACTATGAAGCTCCAAATAAAATAAAAAAAGTGGGATTTAGATGTAATCACTGTACTATTCCTTAGTGTCTATTGCTTTCAGACCCAGGTATCCGCAGTGTTAACTGGGGAACTGCCTGTATGTGTATAATGTTTTTGATGTACTCTGCCTTAACATTTTGTAAGTGCTCTGCTTTCTGAAGAGATAAGCAGCCAGTTTGGCCTCAGTTCAAAGTGGCCATATGCACATATACTTTCCTAGTAGGTTTCACTTTCACAGCTTGTCTACATGGAGAAATTAGATTAGCATATGAATTTACAACACACCAGCTACTGCATATGGTTGAAGCACAGGCTACACTGAACCTCATGAGCTACAACTTTCTGTTCACCTTCCTGGCTGCCAGGAGAAACTAAAATTAGGAATAAACTACAGGAAAACTGCCCCATTTTATTTTTGGTCTTGCCTAAGCCTGGTCTATCAAGATTGAATGGAAGATGGCTTGATTTCATGTTGAGATGCCATGTTGTTCCCCTTTCTTGAGAAAAAAGCTGCAATTGTAAATGTCTGCCAATGCTTAAAAAGGATTTTGAGATGATGTTGAGGACAGTGGTGAAAATAAACAAAAGTGCAGTTCCCACTTTCCACTCATGGGAAAAGTGATAGTTGCATTGCTCTGAGGCCTGTGTTTGTACAGAATACATGGCAAGTACTACAAAGATTCAGCAGTGGCACTTAAAGGAAAGCTTATGTGCCAGAATTATGCATTGGGACGATATTTGGTCCAACACACATGGGAGTACCCTGGAGCCACATCTGAGTTTAATGATGTTAACAGCAGTGAAAGGTCCACTTTGGAAGTGTTAACAAAATAGCCTGGAATAAAATATTTTTCAGTTTCCGGTCATTCTACAATATACATAGCAATGACTATGTGCCCCACTCAATTATTATGAAAGCAAAATCAGTTCTTCATTTGAAAGACTTAATGAAAATGTCATTTTTTTGTTTTCTTTTAGTACATTTCCATTGTCCCAGACCATTGACCCAAATCAAATGCCTTATTAAATCCTATTTATGCTACAGCCCACCTATGAAAATCTAAGTAAGCAGATCTGAAGAATCACTCCAGTGTACCATGGTGTTCTAGTCCATTTCCTAACCTCTGTAAAACCATGAAAGTGAGGAAGAAATGCAAGTCTCTATTTGTACCTTGTACAAATGGCAGAACCAGTAACATTTCTTGATGAGCTGATTCTGCAAAGCACCAGACTGGATGCACAGGGGCAGCTTAAGTAAGGTTAAAAAAAAAAAGCAAAAGAAAAAAAAGCATCTGTGTAAATGGACTTGTTACATGCAAACTTCTTGATCTTGCATTTTAATTATGGCAAGCTGCGTGCCTGTTGAACTAGTGGTGTGATTTCAAGAAGCCATGGATTTTCAGGGAAGGATTGAAGACAGATGGTATCTCTCTGATATTATACCTTTTTCATTATAACTTCCCCAAGTTTTCAGAAGTTTGTGACTTTTTCTCCAGGCCTTTCCCCTCTTCAGCCTTTGATTCTCAATCATTGGGGAAAAAAATGGTAATATTCTTTAGAACAGCTGAGTTGCCATATACTTGAGAAATTGGCAAGGCTCTTGTAGATGAAGAAAGGGACAACTGGAAGGAAATAGATGGTTTCTGACAATGAAGAAAAGGCACTTCTGTACCAGAAACTGCTTATTGAAAAAACCAAAAATAACTCCCAAGGTAGGTTCTGTAAAACGTAGTATACCTTGGCTGTGGTTAGATGGCTTCAGGCCAGGCAAAGAGAATAGGTGAGTGCTAGGTTAAGCTCTGCTGTTGCAGATGATAAAGCAGTGGGATGTGCATTATCTACCCCAGTAGTGGACTGAACTCTCCCAGACACAAATTCTGGAGAAGTACCAGTGATAGCCACTGAAAAGTTGACTGTAGCAAACACTTAGCAACAGTTGAAGGACATTACAGTCAATTGATTTGTCTAGTAGACAACACCTGAAAATAACCCTGTCTGTCTGCAGTGAGTTGTTCTGTGTTTGTTAGTTTTGTCTTAAGTTAGTGCCTCTTTTATATGCCTTTTGTGTATTGTTCATCTAGAAGTTAGTACTTTCTTGCTTACTCTGTCAGCTTTTTTTTTCACCCCATTACAGGGTCACCTATGAAAAACTTTGAGGGTTTGAATCACAGGCATTGAACAAAATTTGTTTCAGGTGATAATGTTTCCCAGTAGGAGAGTGTTTGGATTGTTGGAGAAGTAGTTTGTTATGAGAATATAAAACTAGTTTCCAGGATGAACAAGGGAATTGTTTTGTTCCTTTGCAGTGCAGAGTTAGTGAACAATAGCCTGAGGGGGTTGACTCTAAATCAGGCTGGATAATTCCTTGCTTTCATCAATATCCCTTTGCCTCCATCCAGCCCAGCTCTACAAAATTATTTTCCTTATTGTATATCTAGCTGGAGTCTGGAAAATTAAGATCAATATTGCAAGTGTGTGGCCTGGAGATTCAAAGTTGTGTAACCATGTGATACGGGCGTCTCATGAAACTCCAAGGGTGGGTCAGACAGGGAGAGTACCTCTTCACTGGGTACAACATAGTCAGGACCAGGTGGCAAGGGTGTGACAAGCCTCCAAATGAGGGACAGGGAAGTCCAGAGACAGGATTTCCCATACTTCCCACAGCTGGAAGTGATAAATGTGATCCCTAGGATGGTTTCTTTAACTGGGTACCATGACCCCTTTACAGATACGGGGCTTATGTGAAGCCTATGCAGAAGGCTCGTGTTAATAGACTAATGCTAATGTCCTTTTTCAAAAAGACAGACTAAAACTGGGGTTATACTCAGGTAACTGAAGTTTACCCTCTTCTACTTCGAACATTAAAAATTTCACCTGGATTTATTTTTTTTTTTTAATTGCCTTGCCTGAAACATTAACTTGGTGAGCTTACTTACCTTTTAAACAGACCAACATGTACCTCTGCTTGCCAGGGGAGAGGGACTGATTTTTCCCAACATGCACAGCTAAGATCAGAAGTGTACTGTAATAGTAGTTGCTACTAGCCTGTGGACAGACAATGAATTGGGGCCCCTGTGCAGATACGCTCATACCCCACTCACCCCCAAAGGTCGGAATTCCAGCTCCTCCAGCCCTTGGGATTAAGTGCAGTCTGACTGCAACTAGGCTAAAACTTTCTTTAAATCAATGGAATTTATTTGGGATCAATGAATGCAGTGAGCTAGCTAGTGTCTCTGGCATAGGTGGCTGAAACTAAGTAATAGTTTAACAGATGTAGTAACTTGCTCCCGTGTCCCAGCTGCCTCACTATTATCCCCTGGCAGCTCCTTCAGACAGAGTACTTGCAAAGAAAACACCTGAAATATTTAATCCATTTTACATATTTTTTCCAGAACAGAGTTTGCTCCCTAGATATTGCTCAAAGGAAAATACCATTGTGTTTAGAAGGAGTATAGAAAAGAAGATTGCTGACGCAGCAAGTGATACTGCATATAAACCAACAGGAGAAATGTTCACCTAACGTTCGGCTTGTATGGTATAACTGTTTATAGTTGAGCTAATCACTGCTTGTCAAAGCAGAAATAAATACACTTATGGTATATTTCATCTCATCATTCTGTAGACCACCATAAAGCCAAAGTCAAGTTAATTAGACCCCAAAATTTTTCCCTGATACTCTGCAAAACATATTGAATCTGAAAAGCTCATTCAGCTCCCAGTCTACCCTGCACACCTTCCCTATGCAACCTCTTACGTTCTTCCAGCAGAAGTTCACTAAACAACTTCTCCCCCTACATTTGAGTTTCGAATATAATTAATTTCTATGAGTAATTAATAATCTTATGCTTGGTGTTTTTAATGTCTAATCAACCTGCTCACAAAATTGTGATGAACTTTGTAAACCATAAGGCAACTGTGTACAGGACTGTCTTTGAGCAAATTATTAGACTTTCAGGCAATATTAGGGGCAAAAAAGTCTTATCAGGCTCCTGTAATGATCCTAAAATGTGATGGATGCACTGAGACACTGTCTACTCTTTACAGTCCTACTGTGGCTCATTTAAGATGTAGCTAACTTTCTCTACTTCTTCGCATTTTCTGGGTCTGGATTCTTTGAGCCTTCTTGGTTACTCAAAGAAATATAAATCTCAAGTGTCTTACTTGAGACAGACTTGATATTTGACCCTCCAGCAGATGGAAGGGAAAGGAAAAGTCAAAAGGTTAAATTGCATTATTAACCATATGGTGAATGTCTTCTCCTAAATCTGCAGAGGCTCTTTTAAGGAAACTGCTTAAAGTGCAATGCAAATCACTATACCTTTTCTCAGCAAGGTATGGTAAATAACAAATAAAAGATTCTTGTATTAGATTTACATAGCAAGGTTTTACTAGCAGGGGTGCTACAGGGGTGGCTTCTGTGAGAAGCTGCCAGAAGCTTCCCCCATGTCCAATGGAGCCAATGCCAGCCCACTCCAAGATGGACCCACTGCTGGCCAAGGCTGAGCCCATCAGTTCCAGCAGTAGTGCCTCTGGGATAACTTCTTTAAGGAAGGGGAAATTAAAAAACACTGCACAGCATCATTAGCAAACAGAAGAGAGGAGTGAGAATACATGAGAGCAGCAGCCCTGCAGCCCCTCAGGCCAGGGCCGGAGGAAGGCCGGGGGGGAAAGGGGGGGTGGGTGGGGAAGCGGGCTCCAGGCGCCGCAGCAGCGGCTCCCCCAGCCCGCGGGGCGGCCCCCGGCGGGGCGGGCCGTGCCCCCAGCCCGCGGAGCCCCCGGGGGAGCAGCTCCCCCCCCGCAGCGCGGGCAGGGCCCCCCCGGGGCAGGGGGTGCCTGCAGGGGGCAGCTCCGGGCAGGGCCTGTGCCCCCGCGGGGAGAGGAGACCGGGCCGGGGCCGGGCTGGGGCAGGGCCGGTGCCCCCGCGGGGGGCCGGGCCGGGCTGGGCCGGGCAGGGGGTGAGGAGCCCCTGCCCTGAGGGGCAACAGCAGCGGGGACAGCGTGTGCGGGGCTGAGCCCGGCCCGGCCCGGCGATGCTGGGGGGAGAAAAGTTAAGCCCGGGAATAAGGGAGAGATGGGGGAAGGATTTTTTAATATTTGATTTTATTTCTCTTTATCCTACTCTGATTTGATTGGCAATCTATTAAACTTATTTCCCCATGTGAAGTTTGTTTTGCTCTTGACAGTAACGTCTCCTTGTCCCTATCCCGGCCCATGTGCTTTTTGTTATGTTTTCTCTCAGCTGTCCTGTCGATGAGGGGAGGGATAGTGAGGGGAGGGATAGAGCCGCTTGGTGGGCACCTGGCAGTGGCAGCCAGCCAAGGTCGTCACCACCACTCTGCGTGGGACATAGGTTACACTGACTCAGAATTACATTGATAAATTCTTTGTTGGGCTTGTCAAGCACCAGTAGAAAAATCCATTTTTGTGCTTCCTGGCTTCCCCAAAAAACTTTTTATTAGTTATCATCCAACCTTTGACTTTTACATGAAAATTCTAAAAGCCCAAGAGACCTTTTTATTTGACGAATAACTATGTCACTGACTTGAATCTTTGGCCATATTCCATAAATGGTTGCAAATCCAGTAGAAGTCTCTGAATCCAGTTCAACAAAAGTATAAAGCATCTAAAATATACTTTATTGATAAAAGCGTCATAAACAGAATGGATCATGACATGGCTTACAGTGCCATACAACACAATGCAGTACTGAGTGTCTCTCTAAGGATGTGTCTCTGTGAGAAGCTGGTAGTCTGTATGCTTGCGTACAGCTTTAAAGCAAATCTACCTCTGAAAGCATAGTGCTTGGATGGAAGGAATCTTACTGAATTTAAAATGTATAAAAGTTAGGAAAAGAACTTTAGCTAGTCTGCTTGGTTCCTTCTATCACTAGTAGGTGTGCTGAGTCATCCTTCACCGACACTTACCTTTACTCATATCTTGAGAAAGACAATACCTATACAGTACCATGTTGAAAGAGAGTAAACATTAAGGCTGCGTATAAATTTGCTGTTCATGAGCAACTCTTCCCTAATAAGTGTGTTAAGGGCCAACAAGGATGAATGAAGAAAGGAAGGTCACATGATCCCAAAAGGACTTGAACCGAATGCTCATTCTTCTGTCAGGCTCCATTCTTTAGTCAAGGAAGACTGATTTTGCGTCATGAATGTGCAGTCTAGAAGCAAAGCACCTTACTTCCATCAAGAACACATTGTATATCCTGTTGTGTGATCTCTCCCTGGTGCTCTACTGGAAGATATTTGATCTCACTCTTGTTTAGATTCATTAGATGTACCAACAGAGCATCTCAAAGATCATTTTACAGTGTATACTTCGCATGTCTCACATGGAACTGATAGTGAAAATGGAAATTATGATAAGGGGTGGAAAACTGAGATTAACACTTACTAGTATATAACCTGAAGTGTGTGTTTGTGGACATATATAATCACTGTAAGCAAACCAATACACACACACATAGTACAGACTCACATAATCTATTGATATCAGTTCTGCTCCTGTACCATCCTGTTCAGGATACTGGTACATTTATGTCTCTTTACTGACTAAACTCATATTTCAGTGTAGTTCTGTGCAATACTATATAGACTACCAATTCAGGTGGATGCTAATACAGATTTCAGTAATCTCCATTGTGCCATTTAGCTATGACCTTTTTAACTGTGTGCACCAATAGGCTCATTACAGGCCAAGCCTACGTTTGCTAATCCTCTGGGGAGATGCAGCTATAATATCTTTTGTAGAAAGGCATTGGATTTCTAATGTAATATCTGTAAAACATGTTCCATCTAAAACTTCTTGAGCTTTGTTCATTATTTCAAGGGAGAAAAATGCTAATTAAATCTGACAGCATTTGCATATATAGTCTAGTAACTAGATGAAATATTTCTCTCTGTAATTCTAGAGGGCAATAGCACAAATTATTAAAGAAATTTGAGAGCTACCTGGAGTAAACGGTCACCAAGATAAACAGCAGCCATAATATTCAGAGTTTTAATTTGCATAGATAAATGGCTATAAAATGACTTCTCATGAAAATTGAAGATCTAAATTAAGAAGCCTTTTATTCTGGGCTTGAGCCAAAGCTTACAGGAATCAGTGGATTTTTTATATTGAGTATAATGGGCTTTGAATCAGGTTATAATAAAAACTTTCTCTAAAAGTGAATGAAACAAGTGAAAATTGTCAAAGCCCCCTCAGAATCTGGTTCTAGAAAGGCCTCCAGTATTCATACATTTCAGCTTCTCCAGCCAAAGAGAATCTTTTTACTGCTTTTCCTCTAGAGTTGTTTTTTTTTTTTTTATTAAGATGATTAAAAAATGGCTGACATCCAATTTCTGAAGAAAAACATGTCACAATTTCATATTGGCTTGGGAGCCTACTCCTTACAAAGAGCTTCCTGATGGCAAACCAGAAGCAGCATGGATGGATACTCAATGAATGGATCTCTGCTGTCCTCTGTGGAAGAAGAACAATAAAGTGGAAGAGAGATTTTACATGTGTACCATTTTTTGCTTTGAAATCCTCTAAGCCATTAGGAATTCACTAAAGTTTTAGGAGTGCCAAATCAGCAATGCAATGTACCAAAGAAATTATGAAAATGGTGTGTGTCTTCTCCATAAACAGTTTGGTGAAGTGTTCAGCATACTGCCAAAGCCTTTTTAGAACTTATTTTATAAAGGTGGTACTACCACAGAAAATATACAAAAAGCGAACAAAACAAGATCCTAGCTCAACCAGTTTAAAATGCTACTTAGTCAGAAACAGATTGCTAACAGGAGTCAGTAATTAATGCATGAAGAAAATTACTAGAAAGAAGGTACTGAATCCTCCATTATCTGACAGTTCTGTTTAAAAATTCCTTAGCTAGGGAAATAATCAGGACCATGACTCTATTGTGAATTCTGGACCTGTCTTCCAAAAATTTGTTTAATCTCATTTTGTGCTCCACAACATCCTACACCACCAAATTCCAAAATATGGTTGCACTCTCTATGAAAAAAAGAACAACTTTTCTTTTGCTGCTTTGCACTCTCTATGAAAAAAAGAACAACTTTTCTTTTGCTGCTTTACACTTACTGCCTGCTATTTCATCACGTTCTTGCGCTCTGATAAACAGTAGAAACTCATTCAGTATTTTGCTTCAGTAGTCAACAATTGATATTGTTCATGATTTTTTTTTAAACCCCCTCAATTATCTCCTTTCAAAGAAAACAAGCCCTGGTCTATTTAGTCTCTCATATAGAAACTGCTACAATTCCTCCTCATTACCCTTCTTTGAGAAAGATACTGCAGTGTATGCATGTATGAGAGTTGAAAGCTTTTCATTCATGCTAAGGGTTTTTTTAACCCCAACGCGGCAGTTTGTTCCCTCTTTCTGTAATAAAGTGTTCTTTGGTTTATTCATCATCCAAATAGTTACAAATGAAAAAGTATTAGCTGCTGTGGGCATCCATTATTATTTAGCTTATACAGGTTTTCAATAGGTGGTCAATCCAGTGATGTTCATTATTTTTTGAAGATGATCCTTGTTGCTACTATAAACCTTCCCTACAGGCAATGTAGAGGAGGTTGTCCTGAGAATGGCTGTTCAGTGAAAAGGAATGATCACTGAAGGATGAAAAAATGAAAGTTGGTATAGCCTTGCCTAACATGATTCATCATTTTGGGTGAATGGTCAACAATATCACTAGTTACTACACAGAATACTCTTTGTAGGCATCCAAAGCTCTGTGTGTAGCTTCTTCCTTCAGAGAATAACAGATACTAGAAATTCATTAACTACCCAGTCCCTCTGTGTGGTGGGGTTGACCCTGGCTGAATGGCAGGTGCCCACTAAACCAGACAGGGGAAAGAAAATATAACAAAAGGCTTGTGGGTTGAGATAAGGACAGAGAGGTCACTCAGCAATTACTGCCACAGGCAAAACAGACTTGACTTGGGGAAATTATTACCATTCAAATCAGAAAAAAATACCTTGCCCCCCCACTTCTGCCTGGGCTTAATTTAATTCCTGATTTCTTTACCTCCTCCCCTGCAGCAGCACAGGGGAACAGGAAATGGGGGTTATGGTCAGTTCATCACATATTGTCTCATCCTCTCCTTCTTCCTTGTACTCTTCCCCTGCTCCAGCATGGGGTCCCTCCCATAGCAGGCAGTCCTCCATGAACTTCTCCAGTGTGGGCTGCCCATGGGTCACAGCATCCTTTGGGCATCCAACTCCTCCAGCGTGGGGTCCTCCACATGCTGCAGGTGGGGATCTGCTCTATCATGGACCCCATGGGCTGAGGGGCACATCCTGCCTCGCCTTGGGCTTCCCACAGGCTGCTGGGGGACCTCTGATCCAGTTCCTGGAGCCCTCCCGTCCTCTTCCTCCACTGACATGAGTATCTGCAGGGCTGTTGCTCTCACATAGTCTCACTCCTCTTTTTTGCTGGCACAAATTTATTATTTTTTTTCTCTTCTTAATATGTTATCACAGAGGTGGTACCACCATCACTGATTACCTCAGCTTTGACCAGCAGCAGGTCCTTCTTGGAGCTGGCTGGCATTGGCTCCATTGGACATGGGGGAAGCTTCTGGCAGCTTCTCACAGAAGCCACCCCTGTAGCACCCCCCTGCTACCAAACCCTTGCCATGCAAACCCGCTACACTGTCTGCCAATGCAGAATTATCCTCTGCAGCATATTTCTGAGGAATCTAGTAAGTACCTACACAGACATGCATTTTGGCCAAAGCTTGGGCATAATTTTTCTTTATATGCAGTTAGCAATACCATGGCTGGAAATCTAAAATGTCCTTATATTCTCTGGGAGTTCAGTTCCTGATGTTTCCATGTTACTTTGAAAATGTTAGTCTGTACTATTTGATCTACACTTCCACCTAAGGCTCTGACCTGTTTCTTGTGGTTAAACATGAAAATGACTGTACAAGACCACAAAAATAAAAGAAAATAGAATAAAATAAAATAAAATGTTTAAAATTGATCTTCTATATTTTCCTAATAAACAGTAATGATAATAGAGTTTGAAAGATCATAACTTCAGATGATAAAAGATGGAAGGTCTCCTGAAAAGAGAAGGAGGCTGTGAAGCTAATCAGCTGCTGCTCTAGGCATGAAGGTTGAGTTTAATCTGATAAAAGATAATTAGCTATGGCCTACTGTGTCTGTTTCTAACTAGTCACCATATGGGACTCAATGGAATGAAGTCATCATATCAGGGATGCAATTCATGGAAACATGGAGAAATTTAGGTTTGAAGACACCTATGGAAATCACTTCATCCAATCCTGCCTAAACCCAGGCTAAATTAAAAGAAAGATCTGCTCTTGTCAAGTCAAGCTTTTTGTGGACTCCTAAGTTTGTGGAGATACCACAGCCTCTCTGGGTTCCTGTCCCAGTGGTGAACCACCCTTGCTGGGAGTCAAAATCTCCCTTGTTGCAACTGGAGTCTATTGTCTCTTGTTCCTTCACTAAGCATTTCTAAGAAGCACATGGCTTGGTCTTTTTTATAGTCCAGTCCTTCTTTGAAGATGGTGAAGGACTATGACAAGGTTCTTCCATTGCTACATTAAATCTTAAAATGAGTGTCTTGTGTATGTCAAAGTTTCTTGATCTTCATTAGCTATAATGGAAGCACGGAATAAGTACATCAATAGCAGACAGATACAGTGTAAACATCTAAAACTACACAAGATTAATACCTATCACAGATGATTTGGCTGATGAATCTGTAAACTATCATCATGTGATCAATTCTGGGGAAAATTAACTTGATTACTCTTTTTTTTGTTCACTGGTGTCATGGTTTAACCCCAGCCGGCAACCAAGCACCATGCAGACAGTTGCTCACTCCCTCTCACTCAGAGGGATGGAGAGGAGAATCAGAAAAGGAATGTAAAAGTCAAGGGTTGAGATAAGAACAATTTAATAATTTAAACAGAATAAAGAAGTAAGAACAACAATAATAACAATAACAACAATACTAACAATAATAATAATAGCAAAATGGAAAGGTGGGGGAAAAGGGTAAAGCAAAAGCTGTGCACGCAAGCAAAGCAAAGCAAGGAATTCATTCACTACTTCCCATGGGCAGGCAGGTGTTCAGCCATCCCCAGGAAAGCCGGGCTCCATCACGCATAACAGTTACTCGGGAAGACAAACGCCATAATGCCAGATGTCCCCCCCTTCCTCCTTCTTCCCCCAGTTTATATACTCAGCATGACATCATATGGTATGGAATACCTCTTTGGCTAGTTTGGGTCACCTGTCCTGGCTGTGTCCCTTCCCAGTCTCTTGTGCCCCTCCAGCATTTTGGCTGGCAGGGCCCAAGGAACCGAAGTCCTTGACTTAGTCTAAACTTTACCCAGCAACAACTAAAAACATCGGTGTCCTGTCAACATTGTTCTCCCATCAGAGCCAAAACACAGCACTGTACTAGCTACTAAGAAGAAAATTAACTCTGTCCCAGCTGAAACCAGGACAACTGGTTAGAATCTCCCCAAAACATGAAGTTGTTGCTGGAATCAATTAAACTTTTCAGGCCAAATTTCTTTTGACTGGTGGGTGGAGATGCCTGACACTTGAAAAGCATGCACAGGTAATGATCATGACTCCAGAATCAAAAAAATCCCGAACAAACAAAACCCCACATTCCATAGTTTTACAGAACTGCTGTTTACTAAATTAATTGTGATCTCTTCAGCCACTAGACAGATTACAGCCAATTCCAATAGTCTACGTATTGCAGTAATGCTCCCGGAAAATGTTTAGCTGTGTGCCAAATGACAGTATCCTGCAATACTTCAGATAATGAGTGTGCCCTGGTTACTCCAGGAACAGTTAGATGGACATTTTCTTTGGAATAAATCTGGGAAAATGTGCTATCAAGTAGCACGCATTTTTAATGGCTGTGGTAGCCCTGTCACCAACCTATTATGTAACTGCCATAGGTAGTGATATTCTGAACTGTCTCTTGGTGTCCATCCATACAAGGATGAGAAAAGCAGTTCAGATGTGATAAGAATGAGTCATTGTTTTGACCATGGACCTAAAATCATCACTTCCAAATAACCTATTTTTCCTGTTTGCCACTTTTGTGACATCAGGACTAGCTACTGCAATACTAAAATATCAGGAAACAAATTTTACTTCTAGTTTTTTCTATTTTGCATAAAAAGTCCCAGTATAAGTGTTTTGTCTTTCCTAAGAGTTTTGGTGTACTATTCTCAGCACAGGTATGCGTCTGCTTCTTGGTGGAAAAGCACCCAAAACCTTTGGCACCCATCCTAAAGCAGATGACTATTTTTAAGTGTCTTCAGGCACTAATCTGTGCATAAATTTCACTTACTCCATAGCAACATATGGTAGTACAACAGTCACATAGTGAGCAACACTACCAGAGAACAGGGAAATAAGCATTTTCAAGTGTATTAGTACAGGAGTTAATAAAATCTCAAACTTGTTTAACTGAGCTTAAGTGTTTTGGAACTGAGTCACCTGCTGTAGTGCTAAGCATTTAAATGTTAGGGCTCTAGCTTAAGCTATTTACTTGTCAGTTATCTTCTGTGGCCAAGGGAGAGAAACAGACACATCCAGAGATGAACTCATCACACTATAAGGGTCTAAGAGGTCTATACGTACACCTGTGTCTCCATACTGATGATGGATGTGTTTATACTAGGTACCTAACCTTTAAATGGCTAACACTGAAGGAGATGAATCTCTTAAAAAAAAAAAAAAGAAAGAAAAAGAAGAATGCATATTCATAATTCAGCTTTCACACCCTATTATTGTCATATTTGTTTCCCTTCTTTCCCAGGTGCTAGTTTTGTCAATTAGCTGATAATCCCAGAATTAACTGGAACATACAGCAAATTATATTTTCTTGTATTAAAAAAGTAATAAATTGTAAATATTCAATTGTCTTTACTGCTTTTTAGAAGACTACTTTCTCTGCTTCTAGCTTCACATTTAAACAGAGCCTTGCTTATAATAGTCATTATTACCAAGTCTGTTTATCTGGGAGTGCCTGTGTAACGCTCCTCTTAGGCTAGGGCTGCCTGAAGCCTCAGAAGAAGCTTTGCGTGGTCACAAACTCATGGCAACCATGTACAGGGAGATGCTGCTGCCTCATAAACAGAATTTAGAAAGATCTGATTGTTGTTTCCACCTGAGACTTACATTTTCAAAACAATTTTGTCAGACACTTTGAAGTACTTTTATTTCGACTCCATCTTTATCTGCATGGACAGAAGTTTCTTGCGCCAAGTTATTCTTTCATCAAGGTTAATATTCATCAAGTTTGTGCAGCACCACAGAGCCTGAATAAAATACTACACTATCACAAATTTTTCAAAGGACAGCGATGCACCAATGGATAGCAGTGAGCACAGATGATTTTTAAGTTGCCATCAAATAATACTGCTTCCCTAATGCTCCACATTGAATGGCATATTGATACTGTGCTTACCATAGTGTATCTACTATCTGCAAATTTTCCTTTAAGAATATTATTACTGTGTTTTAGTGTTATTATGAGTGCTTTAGAAGCACAGGATTTTCACTGCCTCTTTATTTCTCTGATCACATACATGTATTTTGGGATACCTGTCAAGAAAATTTGAGCAATACATTTCAACAGCAATAACCTTTTGAACAAAAAAATGCTCATGAAAAGGCACATAAAAAGCCAAATTTCTAAGTACTAAAATCAAATTAAAGAATTATGCTGAAGCAGCCTGGCAGTGTTTGAATACAGTACCTTTTTTTGAGGAACTATTTGTTTTCCTGCATTTTTCTACAAGAGTAAGATCCTGGATTAAAATTTTACTTAATGAGAGAACAATTATCATTATTCTTAAAATAAGTTCAAACAAGCTTCTGCTGGTTTCAGTTTTAGGAGCTTTTCTTCTGAAAGTTCTCAAACTGCTGTAATAATCAAGTATTATTTCAAGGCAGTTGCGTCTGGCATCTGCTTATGTTGGTATCATGGTCTTGGTCTAAAGAAGTAAAGATGTGTGATGGGGCTCAGGCTTAGGCTGGGTTTAGGCCCTACCACCCTGGGTTGGAAAGGGCACAGACATTGTGTAGGAAAGCAGCTAATAAATAGGTTTTTTGAATTCCACCTTGACCTCTTACCACCATGGCCTATGGCTGGAACTTGCTGTCCTGATCATTTTTTCTGCTCTTTATTGGTATCACAATTTCTGATTACTGATTCCATGCAAAAGCTAGCTTGGTTGAGCAGTATTTATTGCCTGGATCAGTGCCATCTTGCCACCTCTGACTAAACTTATGCGTAAGAAGTGGGATTCAGATACAGAATCAGAAAAATAAGTTTTGTTGCCTACTTGTAAAGATAACTACATCTAAATTCTGTGTCATACCTGTAAGTCACAAGTGATTCAGTTGATTAAATAGAGGTTTCAAGTACTATTTGAGATGCCTTACTGTATGCTAGATACCTGTAAGGTATTGCTAGATATTTCAGATAATATTCATACACCCATTTGTCCTAGAAAGACATTTGGAGATTGTGCAAGATGTCCTAGAGCTTCCGAAATCGTACAAGATGCCTGCCTGCATATAATTAGATGGCACACAAATTTCAATCATCTAAATTTAGTTTCCTAAATCTGGTGTTACAGCCTGCCTCCTGAGTCTCTACAGTTCCTTCTGGATTATTCAGCCAGTGCAAACACCAACAAGCTCATGCTTCCATGATTTAGTAGCTCACCCCTGTGAAAGCAGCTAAACTGCTCCTGAATCTGGGCAAGCTTGGAAAGCAGGACAGCTGTATTTATACAGTATTGCATCTTAGCAAATATCCTCAGTCTGACCCCAACTTCAGGGAGCCATCTCAGTCTCCACTGCTATGGTCTGATTAACTCAGTGTGACAAAACCAACCAGGGGGTCCTTTTGAGCTTAATAAAAGGTGGGGCTAGAGGTATCAGATGTAATGACCCTTCATATTTGAATTTCTGTACCTATGTTTCTCTCTTACCCCTCTTCTGCAATTCTGTGTATGTGAATTGTTGCCTCTTACCTGCTTGCATGAGTCTGGATGGATAGCTCAAGTTCCAGAAGCAGGGTCATATCATTAATGAGAAGAAAGAAAGCAAAGGACAGGAGAGACAAAAAGAGACAGATGGAGACTCAGAAAACAGTCTATAAAAACTTAGGATTTTTTTTTTCCAAAACCCTAGGCCCAGGTTCTAACATCAATTTTCTTTTATATTGTATTTATTATTTTTCTGGAAGTACGTGAAAATAAACTCATATATATATATAGTTTCTAAAATAGGGTTAGAGTTGTTGTTTTTAAAGAATGTTTTATACCTTCCAACACTAGTCAAGTAAGAGCCATGATTCATGGTTAATTGCATACTTTCTCTAGACAGCTTTATTTATCCTACAATAACATGAAAAATATGCCCCAACTGGCTTTATTTTTAGCCAGTTTTATGTTGGCATTTCTTTAACAGCACATAGAGGGAGGGGTACAGGGGGAGTCAATAAAGAAGAATGTGAAAATGTGTCCTTCTATAAAAACCAAGCCTGAAGTAGCAGTTGGACTTTGGCATATGTGTGGCCTATTATTGCCTTCTGTCGTAATCAGCCTTCTGGCAGAGCAATAACATCAAGGTGTTGTTTATACACTATAAAATGCTAAAATGGCATTGTAAAGATTAGCTGGAAGGTGAGGATTGTTTTGAGGGCACTTTATTTTCCTCCCCTTTTCCTTTCTATTCTTGCAACAAAGAAATACTGCACATGAAAAGTGCTTTCCTCAATACCTTCAATGACTCTTTAATGGAAAAACTGTTACCTGCAGAGAAGAAGTATGGCCCATGGCCTAAAGGGACTAAGAACAAAAGGACTTTGCTTGAATCCTCAGTTCTGCCACAAAAATGTTTTGTGATCCAAGTTCACATCACCACTGAGTGCCTTTTACCTCAACCAACATTTCATGCAACTGAGAGTTCAGACACTGAGAGCCCCAACAACATTAAGTCCATGCACTGCAAACAGTTAAAGGTAAGGAAAGTACACTATGGGGTTTCTATTTTGGCCTGGTTTTACCGAAAGGACAGCAACATAAGACCACCAGGTAGTGTCATCAAAGTCACCAGTTCAGATTTTTTAAACTGGAAACAAGTTCAGTGTCTCTAGGTAAGTTCAGTCCCTTGTATATATGAGGTATATAGGAGGGGGTTGATACATCGAATTAGCATGAATGGAAATGACTGTGTTCAAAACATCCTTGGACTAATAAACATGCCCATGATCACAGGGATAACAAGCTCATTACACATGAGCACGGAAGAGGCATTTACTCTGGGCTCAATCTAGCTGCCCATAGATTAGTCCTATAATGTCACTTGAGATAACTTCAGAACATCTTTGCAGAGCTCACAGAGATGATGGAGAAATGATGGGAAGTCTTCACCCTTCTGGTGTGACAGCTGGAGGACAACCAGGTTGCAGACACATAATAACATGAAGTTACATGCCTATGAGTCAAGCCCCTCATTTTTTCTCCAACATTTCACACACAGTGATTGCTGCCTTTGTCATCAAGAAGACTTCTTGAAATGAAGAGACTAACTCATTCAAACCCAGCATTAAAGGCTTTAAATTGACAAGTTGAAGGGTCTGAGCTACGTCTTCTAGAATGCTTTATCAAAATCCAGAACTGTGTGGAAGAAATAGCTGGAAAGTCACAAATTTGAATTCCTAAACACTGAATACCATTTTCCCAGCTCTCTCCAACTTTTTCACTCCTCTGTAGAAAACTTCCTGGGTCCCAGCTGGCTTCTGATGGGTACCAGGCAGTGAGAATGTATTTAAAACCTTAGTTGCTTTCCTGGAGAAGAAATTAGGGATACCTTTAAATAATCTCATGATAAAAGATGTTTTATTAATTCTGTTATATTAAATATCATTATTACATTATTTTGTGCTGAACATGTCAGAAGATTTGTAACACATGGTGCCAAGACACTGGTTTCAAACTCTGGGTGCTTCCCTTGTCTCCAAAAATCCTTAAAGTGCGGGCTGCTGAGAGCTGGGAAGATGTACCAGTCAAGCAACCACTCAACACTTGTACTGCTTATATTTTCTCCCAAAACATCTGTTACTGATCATTGTCAGATGCAGGATACTGGGCTAAAATGAGTTTTGGTCTGGCCTAATGATTATGTCCTTGTGTAATAAAAAAATATTTCCATGACACAAAATACATTCGTATAAGCAGAATTTATTCCTACCACCTTCTTCTGATCAGGTTGGGAAGGAGGATGGATCTAGGGGAAAGCCATGGTTTGGAAGAAGTCTCAAGAGGTTATTTAGTTAGGTCCAATTATTTCTAAACCATTCATGGCAGCTATTTGTCTAACAAGTTAGTAACAACCTTCAGCAGTGGAGGCCCACAGTCTCTCTGGTGCTCATTGCCTGAACAGCTGGAAATATTTTCCTCATCTCCGAGCTATATCTCCTTTCCTACAATTTAAGATCAGGCTGACTCTCCTATCCTCAGTAGACATGGAAAATGGCTTATTCTTGTCTTCTTTCCAACTGCTTTTTTAATGTCTTAAGGTTCTCACAATTCTTTCTTGTAATTTCCTCTCTGAACTAACATCCTAACGTGCACCTATCTTTTCTTGATAGGTCATGGTTTCTATCTCAGGCCATTCCTATAGTCCTTCTTGATTTTGTTCTGTTTGTCCAATCTTCCACTCTTCACTCGAAGTCTAA
Organism: Falco rusticolus; assembly: GCF_015220075.1. NCBI lineage: Eukaryota > Metazoa > Chordata > Aves > Falconiformes > Falconidae > Falco > Falco rusticolus. Next base: position 14,737,249 of record NC_051209.1, on the reverse strand, counting down.
TGCCCCAAAATGATCACAGTACTATGGCTGAAGATTTATGCCATTTGAAAGCTGCAGAGGAAGATACTGCTGTCTGTATGTTAGAGTACAGTGATTGCTTTTTTCAGTAGGTCTGATTGTGCCACAGATTTCTGTGGGACTCTCCTTCAGCAAAATCAGTTCATGCCAATATTTTCAGAGGCGAGGTCCCAAATAAACAATGAACAGGACAAAGGAATAGACTCTAAAACATTAAAGAAATGATCAGACAACATTTTTTTTATCGCCATCATCACAGGGCATCAGATTTCACTTCACGCTTCCATGTTGCAAAGGGTGAGTTATTTTTGTGGCTTAGATATAGTCCAAGAAGCAAGCACAAAGAAAGATGGCAACATTTTAATTAAAATTGATAAACCTCTTTGAAAATTAGTCTGGGGAAAACACATCTTGTAGAATACCAAGCTGCCAAGTTATGGCTGGAGGCTGAGGCAGGGTTTGCAGGGACTGGAAAGAGCCTGTACAGGACCACTGGGAGACTGGGAGCAGAATCACACTGGTACAATCAGTTCTTCTGAATGAAAAACTGCTCAAGGAAAGAAAACATCTTCAATTACCAAAATGCCATCATGTACAAACAAAAAGGTATTGACGAGCTGGCCTCCTGTGTCATATCTAGAAGGTACAAAAATCCGTAGCTCATTTTGCATACATTTGGCAATGGAAGATAGCTTGGCTTTCTGTCCCTTCTCTCTTCTGAATTCTAGTCAGTGTGTTCTCTACTGCAGGAATAATTCCCTATAGAATATTAATGTGGCCTAAACTGTAACTTGTGTCTACCTACTTGATGTCTAATTACCTAATGGGGAAGAATGAGGTGAAGGCATGTACCTGCTACTGCAAGTACGAGTTTGGGATAGGGTTGTAATGCAAAAGAGTTATGTGGGAAGGTCTCATGACTATGGATTAATTTACTCAGCCCTGGACATGTTACCATAGTTTGGATTTTTTTCCAGCCCTGTGACTGTCTTGTCGCTTCTCACCCTCAACATTAGCTGCCCTGAAGGCATTCCTCTGTCCTAAACATCTTCTAAACTTACTTCAACTGTTACCAGTGGGAAAGGACCTTTTTGTTATCTCCTGGATGCAGAAAGCTGAAGGACGGGAAGAAACCTATAGCTCTATATGCAGTGGCATCTGCTGATGTTCATCAAAGCTGGTCCTACAGTTGTGATATACATCAGGAGATGTGTAGGGGCTGGGGAGGGAAGCAAGGGGAGAGCTGCTTTCCCATCCCTGCTGCCTCCTTGTCTTCACTCATGTCAAACATACCTTTGGCAGAAACTCACAGCTGCCGTGCAGGAGCGTAAGGCAGGAGATGTGTGCAGAAGGCAGAAGATTGGCAGGCCAGAAGAGTGAACTGTGCTATTAAAATTATGCTAATGTGCTAAAGTAGAGTTTATTTGGGAATAACTTCTTCACATTATGGAGGACTGAGTTTCTTGGATTCTTTAGCTTTTTTGGTGTGTGTGCCTCTTTCTCCCACCCACCTTCATCTTGACCTGGTTCCCTCAGCCTTCTCCCACAGACACCCAGAGCCAAGTGCATAAGATGGACTTTGTGTTAACAGCAGCCACCAGTTGGCAGGAATAAAATACCTATCCCATTAAAAGCCTGACACCTCTGCTGTCCGCTTTACAGAAACTTTAAATCCCAGTAAAATGAAACACTAACAGCTGCCTGTTATTGCATATTGTGTCCTGTATTATTCTGTCTGTGCTGTAGTGAAATTTACTAGGGAAAGCAAAAAAGAAAAAAAATCACACTTCCCCCCCGTCAGAAGCAAGATGTGCATCTGGAGAAGTTTTCCCATTGAGTAAAAATTGGATATAAAGCCATATTATGAGGAAATTGCATTTTAACTCATGTTTCCCATTCTGCATGAGAAATTATTTGTGTGGATGTATGGGTTCTTTAGTCTGCATGTGCCTGTGTGTTTGCCTGCTTCTGACTTCAGACCAGTGCTGGTTTTGCACAGATTTTGATTGTAGACAAATAATCTAAATAAATAAATAAATAAATGAAAACATATTCACCCAGAAAAAACTACATCATCACCAAAAGAAAAACCCCTTTTTTATTGCCTATGCAGTAGCTCTGCAGAGAATAGCCTGTTCTTTGTTGCCATCCAAAGAGACATTATTTTATTCGGCACCCATGGAGCTGCACAAATGAGAGTCAGCAGGCATCAAGCCGTCCTCTTGGAAAAAGAGTTGACATCTCTCTCTCTGGCACATCTGGTGAGTTTGAATGGCATTCACTGGCATGGCTTTGCAAAATTAATGACATTCCAAAGCCTTGTCACAAGCAATAAACCCTTGTGCCAAATGTTGATCTTTTGATTTCTGCCAGATGTAATGCATCTGCTTCTCTTTATCAGGTTTAATCCTATTTGGCATTGGCAGTGCAGTAAACAATGCCGTGGAATGGAAATGAAAAGTGGAAGAATGCGGGAAGGCACTGAACAGAAGTAGAGGCAGAGATGCCACGTGGTTAAGACACTTGGCCTGGAGCAGCTGGGTAACATGATGGCATGGGACTTGGCAGTGATGAGAAAAGCCTTTCCCCCTTAACCAGCTGCATTAAGCAGCAACACGGGGATAGACCTGCAGCAAACTCTCAGAAATCCTACTGAATGAGCTTGGTGTTGAGTGTCTTAGTTTCCATGCTTATTTTTCTCAATGATTTTATTAATATATAATCTGGTGCAGAAAGATACCTCTCAGTGCTGTCCCACAAACCTATGAAGGCCTCAGTCCAAAAAGAGAAACAAGGTGCAGATAAGGGCCTGCCCCATTTTCTTTATTCTGTTCTTACAGCTACCAGACACTAAAACACCCCTTAGTGATTCTAACAGTGGTTCAGGCTGCACTCAGGCACTTGTCTCAAAGCACTACCAGACCCCAGCCCCTCTGGTGATGCTCAGTGGCCAGCCAGATCCAGGGTCTCGCCTCCAACACAAACCTGAGCTGTCTCATCTTGTCCTCATCCAGTAAAATGCTCAAGTGGGACTCCAAGATGGCAAACAAACTGAACCCAAAACCAAATTGAAAATGGGTTCAAACCCTTATTTTTCCACATATCAGACCTTAATTGGAGCAATTATTCAAATTCTTTGTTAAACTTAAGTCAGAATTGAACGGGCTCAAAACAAAATTTAATCCCTCTGCCACTACCACCAGGCAGTGTTTTTGAAAAGATCTGTGATTCTGCCATGTCAGAGGACTTGGTGTTGTTATTGCTCTTACTCCCCTACAGCCCACCAGGGCTGTGTGTTGCAGCTTCCCTCTCAACCAGCCTCATACTTCATTATATAGAAATACCCACGTCCTTCTTCTTCTGTGCTAAATATATTTTCAGTGGTGCATGTGGTTGAAAGCCTGTGACCCCCTTCAGTCATTAAACTCCATCTCCTACTGCTTTTACTTTGCTCTGGTACAATCAGGATCTGAGCTCAATAGCTCAGCTTCTCTTAAATTCCTTAAATTAAGCAAGCAATAGAATGGCTGGCACTACTGGGAACGCAAACATTGGTTGGACTGTGACAGAGGACCAGGGAAAACTAGCCTGAAGTGCCTTCCTGGTGGGGTTTGTGGTCTCTAGTGATGCCTTCATCATACAGACTTTTAATTTTTAAATGTATTTTTCAAGAGGAACAATTTCTAACTAGTTCAAGGTTAGCAGTTTCTGACTGGTGTGAACTGGAGCTAAACCAAAACAGTTTCAGTCACAGATGAGCTGGAATTGAAGTAAAATTTACTGGTTCAATGGTCTTCCCTCTAGGTGTACTGAAATCAAACCTGTATGACTGGAAAAGAAGAAAGGAGAATGAATGAGGGAGCATGAGGGAGCATGAGGGAAGCATGGATTTTGATTTGCCTGCCTAGTTTGTAATGTTTCCTCTGTTTCAGTTCAAGGACATTTATAGCCTCAACTGCCTGATGTATTTAGCGCTCTTTCCCATCTGGGTCAAAAATTTCTATAGAACTTGAAAGTATGGACACTAGTTTGGACTCATAACTGCTATGCAACACCATAATTTTATCTTTATTTTGGCTTTAACAATTGACAGGACATTTAGGCAGCTGATGATTCCTTGAGATCTCCTCTTCCTCTTCCCATGTTTGAGTTTCAGAGATCAGTCACGCTTTGGGTATCTACAATAGTTGTTGCTGGTGAGCCAATACAGATCTCAGCATGGGAACAACCCAGATCATACCATGTGTTCCAGAGAAGATATAGGGCTGAATGAAACATCTCTGAGGGCCTCCATCAAAAATGTTTGTGGTCAAAAGGAAAACGTCAAGTGACAGCAGGAACTGGAAAGCCAGGGTCCAAGAAGAAGCTAGCAAGAAGTTTGCAGAAGCTGCAAGAAACACTTTGTTTTATACTAAGCATCTTAGAAGGACATGAGAGTGGTTTTAACTTTTCAAAAGCTATTTTTGGAAGATAGCTAAAAGTTTGTCAAATAATATTGCAAATTAACCTCTTTGCTCATTGTACATCATTCACTACCACCTGAATCCCCTATTGCCTTGACAATTTATGTTTGGTTTGGAGTTGGTGGTATTCAAGCCCCAGTCTAAGACAGCAACAATCTGATCTCTGCTGTCATCTCTGTGACTAAGTCAGCAGGGACAAGTCACTTCGTCATTACACATTATAGCTTCCCTGTCTGAAGCAGGTAAATGACAGTAATAACATCCTCAGTAAATTGCTCTGAGATCTACAGGTGAAAAGTGTTATATGACAGTGGCACTGTATGTAACAGCTTTTCTGGTAACACCTGTAGCAGTCATGGACATGACCTATGAGGGTCACCCAACCCATGAGTATATAAAGATCATGACCGTGAGGTTCTCGTGATTCTGCAATAAATGCAAAAAGACATAGAGGCTGGATTGCTGAGAATTTCTTTATTACATATTACTACAAAATAAGTATAAGTAAACCCGTATATATATATATACATACATATATATATATTAAGAATACATGTGTTTGTGTGTGTGTATGTGTATATTATACCATAAGCCACTACAAAATTACTACAAAAGCAAGAATATATATATTACAAGGGTAAAGCAAATACAAGTATACCACAAGTTTTTACAGAATTCCAACTAGTGAAGCAAATACATGCTTATAAACCTTTAACTGTGTGAGTGCCTATAAATATATTATGTTACATGTTACCACTACAACACACACCAAACCACCCCCAGAAGTTGGGCTAATGAACAACAGAAAAGTCTTACTTCAAAAATAAGCGGCATCGTGGGGGCTGGATTCAGCCAGGTGTCCCCATCAAGGGTCCATCCTGTAAGGGAGATCTTGTGCAGGGAAGCTCTGGCAGAGAAGCTCATTCTGGCCAGGTAAAAGGTCAAAAAAAAAATAATCATTGTAGATGCACATGGAGGTGTAGGACATCAGTTGCTAGAATAGTTGTTGCTGAATCCTGTTTTCCTGGAAGGTCAGTTTGGTTTTGGTTTCTTGGTCTTGTACATATCAAGGATTGTCCTTGGACCAAGCATTGTCAAGGACCTATACTAGTCCTGCCATCTACTCCTGCATCAAGGAGGTTTCTGTGGAGCTTAACAGGCATGTCTCAGGCTCCCGGCTAAGGACATACCTTTGCCAGTATGTCTACCTCTCTGAGTCTGTGGCACACAGCAAAAACCACTTTTATACCTTTCCTAATCGGAAAGCGCTTTCTGGATCTACTCCTCTTTCTACTGAATTTTGTAGGTTTTTGATATGGCCTTGCAAAAACTCCTAGTGGCTACAGGGCTTTTTGAAAGCCCAGATCCTTGCTTCACAGCTCTGTGGTAACTCCGTGTAGTTAGGAACAATGCACACAAATAAAATTTTGGGGTGGTTCATGTTCCCTCTTTCACTGGCCTTCCATGAGGAAAGAGCAATCATGAGTTTCTGGAGGGAACGAAAGACTTTTAAGTCTATATTCATACTGTATATGCAATAGTGAGCTCATGGGCTATCACCAGAGTATCTAAAGGCTATGGTAATATGCAGAATAATAATAAAGAGTACAACTTCAAAAGGAAATCCTATCCATCTTCATTCCTACTTCTACTAAAGTTATTAAACAGACAGAGGAGGGAGTTGGCATGCACTTTGTGACTTTTTAATTTGATTTGTGTTAATATTTGCATGCAATTGCCAATACTCAATTTGTATGCATGCAGTAACTGGCAGTGGGTCATCCTAGAACATCAGGGTCAGATCAGAGCCACAGACACCTGGACATGAGATCTGCATCTAACGAGAAAAAGTGAAACATCTGCATAATCTGAGGAGTTACAGTCCCAGCTCTTCACACTTTCATTTTTTCTAACACAAACTGTTTCTATTATATATTTTTAAATAAGTGCATCCGTACCTGACTGAACTGTGGCCTTTTCCTCTTCATTATGTTTTCTTTGACATTGTCCAGGGCCAGATAATTAAGAAAATCCACACAAGACAATTACAAGTAACTAATATGTTCTGTCCGTGACTTCCTTCTGTTTGTCACTCCCTTCACAGGCTCTGTTTACTCTCTGATTGTCCTTATTTCTCCACCTGCATGTGCAGAAGGTTTTGTCCTGGGATAGCCGGTTGCACTTGTCAGTTTTACAAGTTAATGAAAAACATAAATATTTTTCCTCTTCCTTTTTTCCAGTTTTCTTGCCCTCCACCTTTATCAAAGATATCTTTTTAGCAAAGATACTTTTGCATTAGAAAGAGTTCTGAAGCATTCTTTATTTGTTCCCAATTTGTCTCCTTTCCTTTATTTAAGTTTTGATTCAAAATCCATTGATTTTGAGTATGAGAAAACAACTAAGTCTCACTGAAGTCAGTAGATATTCATACTCTGTAAATTGCAGATTGCAGTAACCTGTATAACTCAACATAGCAGTACTTGATTTCCCTGTTGTCACTTTCAGACCTCTACATTTAATTTGGCATTGTTAACTATATAATTTTGTTGCAATAACTGAATACCTTTAGGAGTTTAAAGATCTCTTCCACTGCAGAAAAATTAATTGCACTGAGGCTGTGCTTTTCCAGCACGAATTAACACAGAAGCTGAAACTACAGCTTAACATTCTGGTCATGTGCACGTAGTCTGATTTGTTGACACCTCTTCAAGTATCTGCCTTCCTGTATCCCTTGTTCCTTCCTGGAGCTCTGTAGAAATTGTTACAAGAGTTTGCAAACACCAGAGTTTTGTTTTATTGCTACGAAGTAAAACAATTGCAAGCAGAATGAGATATTAGAGTTTCTATACGTTTACAATTTAAGAAGATCCACCTCGTTAATTATACTTCAATAGCGCGAGAGCCCAACCCCAGTTCCCCAGCTTGCATAAACCTGCAGATGGGTATCAATTACTCTGCCTTGCAGAAAACCAAACAAGCTTTTGGCGTTTGCATTTGTATAATTAAAAGAAGATTTTAAGAATATCCAGCACTTTCTTGTTATTTTAATATCTGATCATCAGTTTCTAAACAAGACGTTAAAGGAAGTGGCAAGAAGGAGAATGGAAGTGCTGGGATCTCTTATGCTTGACAGTCAAAAGTGGAACTGATGGGTTTTCATCTGTGAAACAAAGAAACACTAGAAGCAAGCAGCATGGCAGAAGCCAACAGCACTGCATCTGACTTGAGCAACCATCAGAATCCATATCCTAGTGGTATGGTCCAATTAGGAGAAGAAATGGACAATGCAATAAGGTACCTTTGATGGGGTTTTATTTACCAGAACAGATGTTCTGCTTTCCTGAATAGAGCTGAAATCAGTTGGGTACTCTCATACTCACAGAAAGTCTCTAACAGGCAGCACCTTCAAAACTTCTTGGAGAAAGCCTCAACAATATTTACCCTATACTAGAGACAGGGAACTGTTATATAAAGAAAACTAGGGCTAGATTTACAAGGAAGGCTTAGGTTTCATCACTGTAATGGCTAATTTTAAGTCACCTTTAAGCTGTTCCATCCATCTGCAGGAGCAGAAGTTTGCCAAATTAATCTACCTCACCATGTTATCGGGGTAGGATGCTAGGCAGCTACATGAAGGAACTGTGCTCTCCTACACTCCATACTGGTATGTTAACCCCTATGCCTTGATCATTCTGTGTTTTCACTTTTTCTGGAAAATACAAACACGTGCTTGAGTTTTAAAAACAGCTACATTATGTTTCAAAAATAAATATATATATGTATATATTCTTATTACTCTTATTACTGTTATCTATGCCACAATTGTTACTTAACTATCACAACAGCTATTGTCCTAGTCCCAAGAACAAACATTAGGATTATCACACCACTTACCCTTGTGGGAGTTTCACAGATTTTAACCCTTTCAATCTTTTATTATTGTTTAACTTACATTTTCCTAAGTATAGTATCTATCTGTCTTTACCTGTCACAGTCAGTATCAATTGTACTTGTTTAACTCCTTAACCTCACTGGGTTCCTAATTTTATGTGTCAAATTTCTTTGTACTCATCATCCAAAATCACTGCCAGCTAAACCTCATCTCACCAATAAACTAAAAGTGTTATATCTTTCTGAGGAATAGGTTAATGATGTACACTACTTCACAGAGCAAATTAAAATGGCATGAAGAATTGGAAACTTTGACTACATAGTCTTTGCTTAGCCCATGATACCATTCTTTAGGAAAAGGTGTGTAAAGGGAATTAGCTCCATGAAATAAGAACTTGATCTAAAATAGCTGGAGTTAACAAGCAGTTAGGAAAATGCAGGACATTGAAAGGACAAGTCATCACTCAACTGTTACTAAAATTCAATGGAATCCAGTTGCTAACTCTCACTTAAGCTTTTGTAAATATTCCTTAAAACTGCTATGTAAGCAGCAGCATGGTAGATAGCTTGGACACACCATGGAGGCAAATTCAGAATAATGCCAAGTAGGCAGCTGCAGGATTCCAGTGGCATAAACCTGGGGCAAAATATCAAGCCAGGTCTTCTGAACTCATGGCAGGATGTAATATCAATGTTTCCACTGAATAAGTCATAGTTTCTCCATTCACACCTAAAAAAACTGAAAGAAAAAAATACAGCTACAGAAATAAAGGTGTTCTGTGGATAGAAGAGGCATATGAGCTGTTGAGGACTCCTTGATGATTAACAATTACTGGACAGACCTAAAACCCAAAATGACCAGATAGACCAGTGTCCAGTAAGTGACAGACCATATAATTGCCAAATTACAGAGCATAAAAACCACTGACTGCTTCCAATTATAATGTGAAAGGGCAACTTCACAGTTGTGCCACTTAGTGGTGCTGGGGAAAGGCAAAGGAAAATGTGTTAAAGGCCTAATGAGGTGTGTAGGTGGAAGTTACTGCCATAGTTTAAGGCTGTTCAGGTTGTTAGTTCCTACAATGTGTCACTATTCAAGAGAGAGGGGGGAAGGGAGGGAGGCAGAGATGGGAGGATTTGTGTGGGAAGGCATTTTCTCACTGGGCTAACTACAAGTAAAGATTTGCTTTCTTTACTTCTTCCTGAACAGATCTGACAATATATTTTAAGAGAGCCATTTAAGATTCCCAGAAAGTTTCAGTAATTGATTCAGCATTTTTACAATCTAGGAGACATACTTGTTTATTTTAGCAGGCTGGGGAATTGTTCCCTCAAAGCCCTTAAAAAGCACAACAGGGAGAAAAGAGATAGGGGCCTCAGTGTATCAGCAGGAACAGACAGCACAGAGGGACTGCTATATAAAATGTTAGATGAAACTCCTAACCCAATAACAAAATGTCTGCTGTGGCCTTTCCCAGCATGGTCAAACCCTATCCACGCAGCAGGGGACCCATAACTCTGTCCCTTTGCAAGCTCCCACCTTCAGAAGGTGTCTCCTGCAATGGGGTGCCTCCAGGACTGCTTACCTATACAGCTGGGGCTGCGACACCAACCAAGACCCCATGTTCAAAGGAGCCACATTGCTTACAAACTCCCAGGATGCACTCAGACCATATAACCTTCTCCTCTTGCATGGCCCATTGCATCCTCCACTTCATTGTAGACCACACCACCTTGTCACACATAGCTGATGTAGACAACTGAGATAGCAGCGAATTAACCACAGTATCTACCTCATTTGATAGTCCTTAATTTAAAAAAGAATTAATCTCCTGAGCAGATACATTGGGTTTTCCAAGAGGTATTTGCAGCTTATTCTGCAGGCAATGGAGCTCTCGGCACTACCTCTGAACCTACCCTCAAGGGGTATAGATGTCAGCAGCCTTACTCTGCAAGGAAACGGCGAACTCTGTACAGAAATAGGAATAAATAGCTGTTTGGTACTTTGTGATGACACCACAGCATTGGCTTCTTGAGACTCTGTTCAAACTTTTCAGCCCTACATGGTCCTTCCAGGCCTGATGTACTGGTGATGTTCTCAGTCCTGAATTATTAAGACATATCTGGTATTAGAGGGAATGGCAGATGGAAAAAGGCACATAGAGTTATTGTTGCTGTTTTCTTTTATGGAAAAATAAGACTGTGAAAACCCATAACTGAATGTTGGATGGATGGAAGGTTTCTTGCCTTTATTGATGAGCAAGGGTGTTACTGAATTTCTACTTTTTGATTTGTTTCTGGTTTAGACCCCAAATATTCAAGTTTCTGCAAGATGAGCCGAGAAGTAGCTACCCTGCAAAGAATTTAGGTGACATTTAAATACAACAGCAATTCAAAAAGCCCTCTCAGCCAGCTTAAAACTTCTACAGCCGACCAGGTCCTTGCCCTTTTGATCCTTACAGCCCATGTTGACCCCAAGGGAATTACTCAGCAGGTTTTTACAGGGAAATCCAAGCCTGAGACCTTCCCTTGCCTTACACCATCAAACAACAGGATCCAGTAGCATTCTCAAATCAGTGTTAACTGACAGGATCAGAACCCAGGACACTGCAGTTATGGTCATGTTTCTTTGAGTGAGAGGTGGGGGTGCTTTTTATGTGCGTTATAGGCAAGGATTACAGCATTCACATCCCAGCTCCCTTTCTGGATTCAGACATGCTTCCACTAAAGTTCCTTAAACACATGGTTATAGTGGGCAAACTCCAGACCTCCTGCTCTCTGCTGCACAGAGAAAAGCACAGAAATCACTGGGTCCCAGATGCCTTGGAGGGGTCTCACCCAGGGAGGCTCCTGGGGCCAGTGCCTGCTTCAAGAATACTTATTTCATTTTATCATGTGAGTGTTGAATGTACAAAGCATTAAAAATTCCAAAATAAGAAAAGCTGATTCCCCTCACCTGCAGTGAGTATGTTAATCACTGCACTGGAGAACTGTACTCTCATTTATTTTCTGAACAGTGGAACAGCTCCAAATCCTTCCCTTGAGCTGTAGGAGGAATTATCATATAATGCAGAGTTCAGGAGTCCACCAAAGATGCTCATCCTGGATCTGCCAAGGTCTTTTCTGTGCCTCTTCATCAATCAAGTATACTTTTATTTTCTGTGAACATAAAAAGCACCTATCTCCCTAATTAGCACACAAACTGTGTATTCCTTTTCTTGTTCAAAGTGTCACAGTTTAATTCCTACACAAATGTCATGGTTTGACCCCAGCTGGCAGCTAAGTGCCACACAGCTGCTTGCTCACTATGCTTGCCCCCCCCCCCCCCCCCCCCGGCAGGATGTCAAGGAGAATCAGACAAAGGTAAAACCTGTGGGTTGAGAGAAGAACAGTTAAATAATTGAAATAAAGTAAAATATATTAATAATAATAATAATAGCAATGAAAAGGGAGATGACAAAAAAGAGAGAGAAGAATAATCCCCCAAGACAGACAAGTGATGCACAATACAACTGCCCACCCCCTGCTGACCGATGCCCAGCCAGTCCCCCAGCAGCGATCAGCTCCCCCCAGCCAACTCCCCCAGTTTATACACTCAGCATGATGTTCTATGGTATGGAACAGCCCTTTGGCTAGTTCTGGTCAGCTGTCCTGGCTGTGTCCCCTCCCGGCCCCTTGTGCCCCTCCTCACGGGCAGAGCATGGGAAACCAAAAAGCCCTTGACTCAGGGTAGGCACCACTGAGCAACAACTAAGACATCCCCGTGTTATCAACATATTCTCATACTAAACCCAAAACATAGCCCTGCACCAGCTACTGCGAAGAAATTAACTCTATTCCGGCCAAAACCAGGACAACAAACAAGAAATTCTTTGATCTAGAAAAGTGAGATTTTCAGTCAACAACAAACATGTTAGTACAAGCCTTTTCTGCTTATATTATTTCATAGCACGCTATGGCATATCACTTTCCACACTGCAGCTATCAATATGCCACGTTGTGACACCATGAACAACGCTGGAACTGCTGTTTACTCACTAAGAAACCATGTCAAAATTAAAAAAAAAATCGAGTGAAAAGGTAAATTAAAGTGAATTTTTAAAGTTCTGTTGTGGTTTCTTGTCCTCACAGAAAATTCTTTTCCATGGAGTCAGTGTGAAATGTTTTTTTTTCTTACTGGGATGAAATAGCTGTGCCTGACAGAAAAATAGCAGAAATAAAAATAAAAATCTGAGCTTCTCTTAGAATAAGAAGCCCATCTCAGCAGAAATGGGGGCTTGGTCCTGGGAAAGGAGCAGGAACCGTGCACCAGGGTCAGACAGGGCCCACTGGTATCTCTGGAATCCAGCTTGGGAGCGGATAGGGAAGAGGAGGAATAAGGACTCACAGGAGAGTTACTAAATATAGTCCAGAGAAGCAAATGAGCTAAGGGAAATGTTTTGCCCACAGAGTAAATCCTTCAGCTATAGCTGAATGTGGGTTGCTTTTAGACCCTGATGAAAAGTACTCTGAGACTTTTGTTTATCTTGGCTTTGGTGGCAGAGGTCAGCTAGACACTTCTGCTTCTTGTGACAAACAAGGGGCTGGGAAATGTGTGTTTCTTCTCCTAAGGAGAGGGTGCTTTGGAAATAGGTTTATGTAAGTCCCACTTTCAATTAAAGCAATTATGAAATCTATTTTTTTCTGTTTTCTTTTTCTTTCTTTTTCTTTTTCTTTGTTTTCTTTGTTTTCTTTTTCTTTTCCTGTTTCTTTTTCTTTTTTTTTTATTTTTTTTACCTTTCTCTTTCTCTTGTTTGACTGACTTCTGTAAAGTACATCACACTGCGACTGTTCACTCTGCAGCTGGGGGAATGACGCCATGACACATATTTGGAGAAAGGATGCTTGAATTGCTTGCATGGACTTTCTGAGCAGAGAGGGGGATTTTCAGTTGTCTGAAAGTCCTGAAGAAGCATATGGTCTGTTTTGCAAAGTTTTTGATGCAGGCAACAATTTTTAGGTAAAGCAAAACCCCTTACAGCTGGAAAGGAATGGTTTTGTCATGAGACTTGACCCACACCGGGATGTAGTATAAGTCACTCTTTCCCCAGCCTTTTTTCCTTTTCACTGCTGTAGTCCCAGAAGAGGCCTGGTGCAGGGAATGGAGGTGGCTCTGCTGTCAGGAAAACTGTTTATTGGATAAAGGAAGAAACTTTTCATAAAGGAGCGTCTTCAAGAGAAATTCTTCAGACCCTATAAACCACACCAAGCCACTATATTTTATTTTCTGCAGGGAAAGAATGCAGCTGCATGTACGAGTTAATCTGAAATGACTTTTGCTTCCACAGGAAACTTTCCCGTTGGATGTTTGCAAGGGCTTGTGTATGGCAATACTTCACAGAGAAATACAAATACCTCCCTCAAACCAAAAATCCAACTGAAAGATGGTCAACTATTATTTTTTTGTGTGTGCTCTCTCTTACCAAAACTTCTGAATCTCATTTTGACCACAGGAATATATCATGATTTATACTTTCTAGCATCTATTGTTCTTCAGTATAATAGTCTTTGAAATGTTCACACTACTGAAACACATGCTGCAGTTCACATGGGCTAATAAAACTGCATCACAGTGAAGTGGAAATCATGCTGTGGTTATGGATATGGAGGACAGGCTGTTCCTAGACCATGAGCCAGAACAAGAAGCGTGGCTTGAAATTTAAAGTGAGTCCTGAGTGTCAAAGAGGCAGAAAAATAGAGCTCTTTAAAGTTAGGAGAAATATTGCCTTTTAAAGTGTATTTATCTTCCTCTTTAGATTAAAATTATATGTGTGCCTTTGAGACAGGCTATTATCTTATCTGCTTTAAGCCACAGATAATAGGATTGTCTAAAAACTAAATGTACAAACTCTGCTAATATTAATTACTCTTAACTCAGAGATATGACACATTCTTTCCAACACAGAAGGCTTATTCTTTGTGAGGCATCCGCATATCTCTTGCTTTCAATATATATACATGTATTGCACTAATAGTCAGATATTTTGTCCCCTATGTGCCAGTGCAAGCTCTAACAGTCTTGCCAGAATAGACAGAATTAACTTTGCCACTTTCTCCACATTCATATAGCTATGATTAAACAAAAGATATTCAAGTGGTTTGTTGGGTTTTTTTGAGAAATGTTTTTCCTACCATAGACAAAAGTGAATTTACACCTACATTCTCTTTGTCTTTGGCACAGAAGTTTGGATATTTCTTTCTTGACCTGGATATACCACTGGGCAATCTCAGCCATAGATTATAGACTCTTTCACTTCTCCCCTTTAACCAGTCTGAACACTGGCTGCTCATCAGTCCTGTGTGCACAGGGGAAACAACAGACTCCGTTCACAATGCATATTTAGACAGGAGGGATTGGCATGTCACTTTTTCTTCTTATATATAGCTTCTCCTAGTGGCTGTCAGGAAGGTATGGTCTAAAATATAGGTATAAGTTTATTACTGCATAGAGCTGAAGCAGTGACTAGCTAATGCTTAATTATTTTGGTGGGATGCAATTTTAATTTCATATGTGACATAAAAATTAGACCTGGAAAAGTCTCACTGAGCTATTCATACACCCTTTTATTACAAGCAAGGAAAGAAAGGAACCAAAACAAACTACATGAAGTTTCCACAGGAAGCAAAGAACAATCTAAAAGGCAGCAAGCCTGCCAGAAACGACTCAAAACATTCGAAACAAAATACAGATAAAACAAAGGGTGAAAATGCATTTAAAGACAAGTGCACCAATTAATTTCTAAGAAGTCTAGCCTTCTCCTGAAGCACAGCAACAACTCTATTAAAAGGAATGGAAAACACAAACCACTAGGCTGTAGGTGGGCTTAGAAAAAATGTATTTGAATATTGCTTATGTCAAAGAATATGTAAAACAAAACAAACCCTGAGCATTTATTTTTCATAATATGCTTAGAAATGAAGTTATAAGGAAAACAGAGGAGGATAATTTTACAGGTATTAGGCCTAGGCAAGGGAAAACTATCTTGTTTCCATTTCTGCCAAACAGTCTTTGGGTTTGTGGGTGAAAAATTAACCCTCACTGTGCTTCAGTTTCCCCTATTAGAAGCAGATAATATTATTTTTAAATAATATAATCTGGCTTTTGAAAATATGGCCTCTGAGCCATTTGGAGTGATACATGTTGTTTATGCTGCAACTGTACAGTACCAGGGACACTGAAGAATATGATCTATTGCATCTGTGCACTACCAAAATAAAAGCAAAATATATGTTCAAATTTCCTATGTCCAAATCTCTACTATCAATATAGACCATTCTGTTCCCTGAGGCAATGCATCACTTTTACAGTCATCAACATATTGCATTTGAGCTATCACCCCCAGGAGAAAATAATGCCTCTGTGGAGTATTAAACTTGCTAGCAGAGTTCTGGGGTTTTTAGATTTAAAATAAAATTATCAGGAGTGTTATCAGTAATTCTGCCATAGCTTCAGCAAAGCTGGCAAATATTGGTTAAAAAAAAACCTTAAAACTTCTGAACCTGCTGAATTTGAAATAATTTCATCACCTTCTACAAATATACACTTGCTCTAAATAGACTGGATTTGTTTCCCACAGCTCTTGAGCATATTAGAATTTCTTATGGTGTCTGCATGTTTGCATAGATGATACTCCCTACCCTTTCCTGAGAGATCCCAGTAGCACTTTCTGGTCCACTGGCAAGATGCATTCCGTGATAGATACACCTACCCTGTTTTCACTTCCAGGCAGAGATCTGTCTCCTCTGAAATGCTGGGCTCCTTTTGGGAGTGCAGTTCCTCTATATTTCTACATTTTATTTTCCACACCTTCTTACTTCCAAGAAAACATTCGAAAATGAAGGGGATGGGTAAGATGACAAATAGAGCAAACTTGCCTCAACGCACTCACTCATGCTTGAGTTCTTAATCTCCGTCTAGCTCAATGGTTTCTAGTGTCCTTCCTTGCTGTGCAGTTTCAGCAAGGGGTTGGTGGTTGCCCCCTCTTCAGCCAGAGAACCAAAGCATTTTAGTTCAGTCTCCTGGGGTAAAGGAGCTGACAGTCTGGCTCGCCTCAACTCACAGATGCAAAACTGTGATCTATTCCTCTCCTGGGGATCTTTGACATCTATCTACAGTGGAGCTGTTTGCACCATCTTCTCCAGAAGCCCTGTTTGAAAAGAAAAGCCCTTTCCTCAACCAGGTCACCTATCCTTGAAGAATGAGTCTGAGCTCTGAACCCAGAGCAGAGGGAGACGGTCGCCTGCAAGCCTGAACCAGGCATCTGTGACCTGCTCCTGGCCCCGCATTGGCATCAGGCAGAGGCTGCTCCTCTTGCGCTGAGTGCAGTCACTGTGCTGAAGGACCTAAATCTGCCAGGCACCATATAGATGACTCATGGCCATGATGGAAATGCTCTGTGTGGTTAGGATCAGGGCACATGATACTGATCATGTTAATTTATGGTCTGGGTATTGCACACCTCTTTCCAGTAAATCTGTGTGCACTGTAGCTACACGGGTCTAATCCCAGGTTTTGAACTTTTCTCCAGGTGACCAGGGGCTGAAATATAAATCTTTTACAGCATCAAGTGTCTAATTCCACAAAATGGCAATTTATCTCCTAAAACACTACAAAGTTCTTGAAAATGTTGACTTTGGCTTTTGGTTTATAGGTGAGGTGTATTTGCAAATTCTGGCAAGGTATTTACACTCTAATTAAACCCTCCTTCATGAGATGTACCATTTGAGTTGCCTAAGGTGTGTTCCTTTTTATTTGAATAAATCTTTTTAATTGAAATGAAGGTAACAACCAGGATCATGAAATAGGGAGGAAGACTCTAAAGATGCATGCAAGCGATCTATTGTTAATGGTATAAGGTACGTAAACTTTTACAGGAGTGCTTTCACTCAGACACGATTATTGATACCTGCTGTGTGCAAGGTAAAAAATCCAACTCTGATGAACAATGAAACAACTGTGACAAGCATTTCATTGTTTGATATTTTATAGTTTATTATTTCCCCATTTATAAAAATTATTAATACAGAGCAGCCCCCATCTCTGAACGTCAGTAGAAATCAGAGAAATAATTAAAAGAATGTAATCCTTGCAACATTTACCAAAACCTGAGCTGAAACAGAGCCTCTGCAAGCTATACATATCTCTATCCACCTCTTTTCTAAATTAAAAAGATATCCTTGTGGCATGAAGCAGGGGTATGAACTGCTAATTAAAATGTAGAAACCTGAATTAGAGTCAAGGCTGCATTCCTGAACATTCTGCAAAAATGTAAATAGGACAATTCAAGTCTTTGCCTGCATATCCATTCTGCCTTCCTCTTTAACATGAGATTAAGGGGATATCCTCCAAAGGTGGACTTAGAATCTAAAATATGTTAAAGAACATGTATTTCCATACAGTGCTCTGAAATCGGTGACAATAATTCCCTGGTCTATTATTAAAGCCAAGAATTTCAGAGGATTACAAAGGGTCTGGCATGTATTTAGATAAAATATTCAGAGTTCTGGAAGGGTCAAAGCTCTTGTGCTCCTTGGTGTGCACCAACTTTAAAGTACTGAGAATCAAGAAGAAACTTTCCCTGCCCTCTGAGCAGATTTTGCCTTAATTGCGAGGTCTCTGGCCTTTCAGAGCAGGTGGCCCTTGCTCCCACTGGGTGATGATACAGCTACTGCTTCTGCTGTTCTTCAGTTTTATTGTTCTTGGAGAAGAAATTGTTTGCTTGATGAGCTTCAGCCTTTTAGAACTGCATGTATGAAAATGCTTGGGTATACTATGTTCTTCTTTACTGCAGGAATTACACAAGCAAATAATCAGCTGGAGCACTAACAAGGTATTTGCATGCATAATTAGATCACTTGCATGCACAAGTTTATATGCAGCTTGAACCTGAGCCTGACAGCTATGAAATGCTAGGTAACACCATTTGGGCTGAGTTCCTCAGGACTGGTATCAGCCTCTCTCTATAAGATCAGCATCTGCACATCAATCTTTTAAGGCAAGATCAATAAAGACACAAAGACACATGCAAGCTAACTTCCAGCTCCATCCCTGTATCTAGTGCTTTCATTTGATGGGATCTGCGAGACTCTTAAATCAGGGACATTAATTAAACCTTTGAATTCTCAGATGTGCCTGTATTCTCCTGTATTCTCAGGGGTTAAAGTCGACATTAAACTGTCTGACTAAGACCTTCTAAAGTATAACCTGTTGCGACGGAGGGAAGACACAGTCGCTCAATATGAGTGATCAGCAGACTTCGTTTATTGTCCCTTACAGTCACCTTTTATGCCTTGTTATAATTAGCTCATACATATTACAAAAGTTAAGCTCATTATTGGTTAGTTGCCTAAATACCAAGCCCACCCCTAGTTTCTCTTCTGTAGTTTTCTGTTCCCACCTGCAACATTCTTTTCCCACCAAAATCTTCCTGTTATTGTGTAACAAGGACAGCCAAAGACAGTGTATTTTGCTTTACTTCAGATAAGCTGAGAGCGATGTGTATTTTTGTCCAGCCAGCTGGACTATGTCTATGTGAACTTTTTCAGCTAGCCAGTTATCCACAATTCCCCCGTTTTTATTTTGGGCGACATAGGCTTGGTTGACCATCTTCAATAACAGCGTTTTAACACAAGAAAACTACATATCTAAGCACTACTAAAACTATTACCATAATGATCAAAAAAAAGAATAATAATAATAATCCCGTTTGCTATGAGATTGTATCTTTGCTGTCAAAAGTTCGAGTTTTTTATGCATGGTCCTCTGTGTGTGGGATTGGAACAGATGTCGAATAGATTCCAGAACAGGGCCCATCGCAAAGCGCTGGCAAAGCAGCGTTCTCGCATCGAGCTCCTCCAGCGTGCTCTACAGCAGGTTTCACCCAACGGCTGGGAACCCAAATAGTGCCTGAATTGGTAGAAATACAGACATAACCACGCCCCACATAAATCACCTCCACAGGACCTACCCATTGTCCTGTTTTTGCATCCTTATACAGTACTTTCATGTGTGGTGGCCTGGGGGGTTCTGAGCCAGCGTGGTGCCTTATTATAGGCGGCTCATTACTGTCCCCAAACACACACAAATGATTAAGCACAAAAAGGGCTTTCACCACCCTTTCTCTTACATCCTGAATCTCTTTGAACTTTTCTATATAGCGTTTTAGCGTCCCGTTAGCCCGCTCTACAATTGCTTGTCCAGTTGGAGAATGAGGGATTGCAGTAACATGTTTAATATTCCACATTTGCATAAAGCGTTTGAGTAGTCCGCTACCATATGCAGGACCGTTATCAGTTTGAATAGTAATAGGCACCCCTAAAACAGCAAAGCAACTAGTTAAATGCCGGCGCACGTCCCGGACCTTTTCCCCGGGCTGTGGTGTGGCCCATAACATATGGCTATAGGTGTCTATAGTAACATGCACATATTTCAATCGACCGAATGCAGGAACATGAGTAACATCCATCTGCCAAACATCATTAGACTGTAGTCCTCGCGGGTTGACCCCGCAACCGAGCCCTAAGCCTGAGTTATGGTGACTACATATAGGGCAAGCCTTCACAATGGCCCGAGCCTCCTCCATAGACAGTTTGTAGGCTCGTGCCAATCCCTTCGCATTTTGATGGAAGATCGAATGGGCTTCTCGGGCTCGACAATGTGGTGCTAATGGGGGTTCAGTAGTGATTGCGACGAGACGATCAGCTCGAGCATTGCCCTCTCCGAGGCCTTCTTCCCACTGGTGGCTTCGAATATGGATCACCGCATACGATTCTGATCTCTGTGCGATTGCAAGCTGCAAGCTCACAAGTAGTTCTGTCAAGCGTTGATTCTTTAATTCACGCACGCTTGCATCTTCAATCCGGCTGACTATGCCGGCAACATAGAGAGAATCTGTGACTACATTCAGTGGGACATCTCTCCATCTAATAAATGTCCAGACCACTGCATAGAGTTCTAGCGTCTGTAGAGAATCCTTTGGCTGCGCTTGTAGAATTTGGTGTTGCCACCCTTGCTCATCTTTCCATGTTATGGCAGCGGTCCTAGAGCGTCGACCCGCATCAGTAAAGGCCGTGAGAGCGTGTGGGATAGGCTGGCTGGATCGCTTCGGCTTAACAATCCAGCCCATGTTCTCCATCCACGACAGGATGGGCGATGGGAGTGGTTTCACTATTATTGCTGCTCCATCGTGGAGTAATGCAGCCTGCAGTTCCTCGGAGTTCTGCAAGTACCACTCCAAGTCGATCTGTCTCATCGGCACCCATATCGTGCCAGGAGGAGTGCCATCCACCTGTAAAATACGACAGCGACCTTTCTTGATCAGCTCCGTCAGCGTCGAGATCTTGTCTTGTATTGTGCGTCGTGGTTGCAGTGGGGGAGCTATCCATTCCAATACGATGGTGGAGTACTCCCCTTTCTCCCCCGTTTTTATTTTTTGCTGTGTTAGAGCACCCATGAGGTACTGAGTGCCACACAAGATAGTCAAATCGATGGGTAACCCTACAACACGCCGATGCGTGGAGCGCGCAGTCACCATTGAAGCTATTTGTTGTAACGTTTGTTCTTGCTGTTCAGTAAGCTGTACTGGGGTTGAAGGATCTGTCCCTCTCAACAGGGGGCGTAGTTGATTTAACAGTTCATTGGGGATGCCCACTACAGGCCGGAGCCATTGCAGATCACCGAGCAGTCGTTGGGCGTCGTGAAGGGTTTGGATATCCAAGTGGAGTGACAACTTTTGAGGCTGAATTGTTGTATCAGTGATGCGCCACCCCAGATACTTCCAGGGGCTTGATTCTTGCACCTTTTCGGGTGCTACTACCAATCCCCTAAGCTTGAGTTGTTCAATTAAAACCTGTTTTTGTCGCAAAGAGAAGGGTGTTGGCTGGGCTAACAAGATGTCATCCATATAATGGTAGATTAAAGTCTTAGCCCAGCGTTGTCGCAAAGGTTGTAGTGTGGCAGCAACATAGAGTTGACACAAGGTGGGCGAATTTCTCATTCCTTGCGGGAGGACCGTCCATTCAAAGCGTTGGTCCGGTCCCTCCCGGTTGATCGCGGGTAAGGTAAAGGCAAATCTGCGCTGATCATCTTCATGTAAAGCAATTGTGAAAAAGCAGTCTTTCAAATCTACAATGAGTAAATGCCACCCTTCCGGTATCATAGCTGGGTTGGGTAATCCGGGTTGTAAGGCCCCCATATCATGCATCTGTTTATTTACCGCTCGCAGATCATGAAGCAATCGATATTTTCCAGACTTTTTCTTGATAACAAAGATGGGGGTATTCCAGGGGCTCGTTGACAGACGCAAATGACCTTGTTGATACTGCTCTTTAACCAGTTCATGCGCCTGTTCTAGACTTTCCCTTTTTAACGGCCACTGCTCTATCCACACTGGTTCCTCTGTCTTCCATCGGAGTGGGATCGGGAAAGTCCAAGCAATGGCCGCCCCTAGAAAGGGAGGTCTGAAGTGAGGACCATCCCCATTTGGGCCAAGATATCGCGGCCAATCAAAGCATGCACCCCCTCAGGCAACGGAATAATTGAGACACAACAGTTTATAACTTTGTCAGCTATAGTCCATCGCAGAAGGGGGGATTTGCGAGCGAGGGTCAATCCCCCCACTCCTGCAACTGTAGCATTGGTCGTACAGGTTGGCCAATGCGCCGGCCATTTGTGTGCACTGATTATAGAGACATCAGCGCCAGTATCCAACAGCGCAGTAATCGAGAGAGTCTGGTCTCCATACTGCACTGTGACCGATCGCCGTGGTCGTTGTTGCAAGCCAATAGTCAATAAAGCCATTTGCCCTGTAGACCCAAAGTTACCTTGTCCTCGAGGTTGCTCTTGCAGTGGTTGGAGGGTGCCTGCAAGATGCGGTAGTGGAATCAGCTGGGCTATCTTGGTCCCTTTAGGTATAAAGAGTGGGGGAAACAGCGTCTGAGCCATAATATGAATTTCTCCGTGAAAGTCCTTATCAATCAGTCCCACCAAAACATTGAGTCCCAACATGGTGGCTGATGAACGCCCGATGAGTAATGCTCCAACAGCTTGTCCGCGTATACAAACTGGGCCTTGTATGCCAGTAGCAAGTTTTGTAGGCTTTGAGTCCAAGAGGGTACAATCTACTGTTGTTGCCAGGTCCAAGCCGAGGCTTCCGCTGGTTGCAGGTCGGAGAGGAAAGGATTTTGTGCTGCTGGGCAGGCAGCCGCTTTTTGTGTCAGCGCGGGGCGGCTCTTCCCGCTGGGTTGCCCGTTTCCCGATCGACGACAAGCAGCTTCATTGTGAGTGTCCGAGCGGCAGTTTCGGCACCATACGGAGTTGGCATTGCAGTCCCGTCTCACGTGTCCGGTGGCACCGCAACGGAAGCACCGTAGACGAGATGGGCCGCGGGCATTTGATCGCCCAGCAAAGGCTTGCAAAGGAGCAAGGGCTGCTAAGACCTGACTCTGGGTAGACTGTGCCTGCTCCTTTAAAGCACTCCCTAGTTCTTTTATTGCCTCGACTAACATAGCCTGGGGCCCGACTGGCACTTGTGCCATTCTTTCCAAAGCTTCTTCTATGGTCCATGTCCCTGGTAGCGTAGCTAGGATGTTACGTGTGGCTGGGTTACAATTCTGTATGGCACACTGCTTTAAAATGGAGCCTTTGAGATAGTCTTGCACCCCAGCCGCCTGTATGGCGTTTGCTACCCGATCAATAAATAACCCAAATGGCTCCTCTCTTCCCTGCTTGATTCCCATATATGAAGGGATTCCCCCGGGCTCCTTTATACGGTCAAGCGCTAGTCTAGCTAGCCTCATCGCTTCCTTTGCCTTATCCGGTCCCATCAGTGCCTGCGCTTCGGTTCTAAAATAGGGTCCTAAACCCATCAGCTCCTGTAAAGTAACCCCATGCAGTGGGTCCCCTGGCTGTCTAACCACTGCTACCGATTCCTGACAAGCAGCCTGCCAATGAGCGTTAAACAGAAGCTGCTGATGTTGGCTCAAGATTAACTTCATTATACTGCGTATGTCACTCGGGAGTAAGATATTAGTTCCCCAAAGATAATCTAACATTTGCCTGGTGGGTTCCCCTTTTAAACCTGACTCACTCACCGTAGCCCGTAGCTGAGTTAATAATTTCCAATCTAAGTTAGTAAGAGAAACCGTGATATTCCCCTGCGCATCTGGCTGTGAATACGTGACCGGGAAAGCCTCATGCACGATTCCCGCGGCAAAATCGCGTTCACCCTCAAGCATAGCACTGTCTGCTATCTACTTCCAGACCTTTTGCCTATTTTGGGCAACCTGAAGGCATTCTGCAGAAGGATTCGTACATTCCCTACTCTCTACGGGGTTTTTACGGTCTATCTCTTCGCTTACGTCATCATTCCCCGACGGGGGGGGGGGGCTGAGGGATTCAACGAGGGCGGCGACGGGAAGGGCGACTGGTCCCAGCTTCCCGCAGCCCCCTGCTGAACCGTCAGCGTACGCACCGAGGGAGGCAGCGGGCAATCGGGGGGGGAAGCCGATTCCCCCTGCCGTGCGGCTACTGCAGTCCCGCTTGCAACTCCCAGCCGCCCAGAGGCAGCAGCAGCCGCTCTCTGTTCGGCTCGATGTTGCAAAAGGGCATTAGTGACAGCCTGCCACGGTTTCATCAGTTTTTTTGGCAGTTTTATTGTCGGCTATTACTTCGGCAAACAGCGTGTCCCCATAATTACGCCACTCTGCATGCTCGAAAACCGTATCTGGATTCCCAAAATGACCCCTCGCTACCCCATAAGCTAATAACCCTGGTAATTCCTTTTTACAATCTATGCCCCGAATGCTCCGCTTTTCTAAAAAGCCTTTGAGCAAATTATACGCCGCTTGTCTGTTCATACCTCTATTTGTGCACAATTGCAGCCTTTGCAGACTTCGGCGGCGCGTAGCAGGCGGGCCAGCCTCTATAGGTGCTCCCGGGCGCGGGGAAGATATCCCTTTCGCCTCCTGCGCTGCTTACAGGACCGCACTCAACTTCTCCGCCGACCGTGGCTCCCGGACTCCGCTATCGGGTCGCCGGGTCCGGACTCCGCTATCGGGTCGCCGGTCCTATGTCCTCTGGTCCCTGTTCGGGCGCCATTTGTTGCGACGGAGGGAAGACACAGTCGCTCAATATGAGTGATCAGCAGACTTCGTTTATTGTCCCTTACAGTCACCTTTTATGCCTTGTTATAATTAGCTCATACATATTACAAAAGTTAAGCTCATTATTGGTTAGTTGCCTAAATACCAAGCCCACCCCTAGTTTCTCTTCTGTAGTTTTCTGTTCCCACCTGCAACATTCTTTTCCCACCAAAATCTTCCTGTTATTGTGTAACAAGGACAGCCAAAGACAGTGTATTTTGCTTTACTTCAGATAAGCTGAGAGCGATGTGTATTTTTGTCCAGCCAGCTGGACTATGTCTATGTGAACTTTTTCAGCTAGCCAGTTATCCACAATAACCTTTATTGTAATGCCCTGATATAGACTGAACATATGTTCTGGACACTCACACTCCCAAAAGATTTTCTCTTCATAGGAAAGCTTGCACTTTGCTGCAATGTTAGGTTTTTCCAGTGTGCCTTGCTGGGAACTGGCCCTTTACATTTGGAAACAGCCTTTTAACAGCTGCTTTGCAAACAGCTACAGTGTCTGCTTGGTTTATTTATTGTAGTCATTTGTTATACTTGCGTCCCATCACTTTTTCTTTCTGATTTCTTAAGAAACGGCACACATTGGCTTGGGGAAGCAATGCAGCCTACAGGATTGAGCATTAACTGGATGAAAATGAAATCTTGATTTTCTTCCAGGGTTTCTGTGTGTTGTGAGTCACTTCGCTTATCCATGCCTCTATTTCTAGCAGTGGAACGGATGATGTTATATAATTTTTAAAGGACTTTTGAGATAACTTGATGAAAAGTGCTCTGTAAGAATGAGGTAGTATTTCTCTTTTCATCTGCAAGCGTTTAATGGTGTAAGATGCGACTTAACTGTGTACAGTGTTTGGCAAAAGCCATTCTTAGCAGTTCTCTCTCCTCATGCATTAGGAAAACAATTAATGCAAGTGATTAAACTCTCCTATGCTATCAATTTGATAATGTGCCCTGATGTCCTTTCTTGCTGAGCTGAGCTATCCTAATGTTTAATTTCTTTTTATATGCAAACTGTACTTTTGAATCTAAGAATTTGCATTGAACATTTAGAGGTCTGACACAAAACATGTTGAGATTAATAAGAAGATTCCAAAGATTTCAGTAGATTTTGGATGAACCCCTCCTTTTTTTGTTTCCTTTTTTCTTTCCTTTTTTGGGGGGTTATGTATGTGTGTGTTGCATTGATTAAATTATCTAAATGGAGATGTATTCATACTGGAAATTACAAGACTACTTGGGAAATTTTTGTGAAAAAAATTTTTTGTGAAAATTTTGTGAACAACATTTGGACTGAGCAACATCCTGCTGTTTCACTTTCCATCTATTATTTGAAAACTTTTCAAGACGATTAAGAATTTCTTGATGTGGATTAACAGACACTGTAATGTAGGAAAGAGGAAAAGTCTGTTTCTGTATATAGCATGAGGTATCCATTAACAAAATTGTATAAATAGGCAATAATTCCTTTCCTTAACAAGAGTGTTCAACTAAATTTTAAATGGCTAACTTTTTTCTCAACTTTTTTCTTAATTTTGAATTTACTTAAATGTAATTAACCCAGTCCACCTCAACCCAAAATCCCTCCAAGTAATCCCTATACCTATAATTTTCTTGGAGCTCAGTTGACTTGGTTGAATTCAACATTAAATTTCCATTTTCAGTGAAAAATGTAACTATTTTCTTAATTAATATTTATTAATACTTGCTGGGTTTGGTCAACATCCATTTCCTAATATCCCAAAGCTACTGTGGCTGAAATATATATAAACTCTACATGTGTGGGAATAAAATTTGTGGATGTGGATGGAGAAATACACAGTCACTGTAATTTTATATATAAACTCAACAGTTCAACATAATTTATTATTTATTAAAAAAACATAGGATTTTTCCATAGAGATTATATTAAAAGTTCTTGTGCTCTTGATATTGGAGACTGACAGCAAAAAGTTTGTGAAAGAGATGAAAGTGTCCCTGTGTCTGAATGCGTTTCTTTCATATCGGTATGTTTTCAGGTTGCTAATAACCACTCACTTGAACAGCTAACCTGGATATAGACCGATGTATTCCAGGGGTTGGTATATTGTAACCTAATCCTCTTCAAGGGCCCCTTTCCTCTTTTATTGCCATTCTTCAATGAGAAAATAGATATTAATAATATGAGCATGCATCAGTATTTCTCGGTCATTTTCTGAGCTGGTAGCCTTCCTCTCCTAGAGAAACATCTCATGAATTCAGCTGCTGCAATGCTCTGTACCATCTTTTCCCTTGACGCTGTCTAATCCTCTACTCCTTTCCTTTCCTTGTCTTAGAAATCAATTCATGTGTGCTCTCTTCCTTTTATACATTTATTGTTTTCTCCTCCCCTCATCAAAGCAAATCTGCAGTCTAGCAGCTGAAAGGTTTTCATTCATGTGATCTTCTATATGTTTTGATTTTTACAATAATATTCAACCTCCCTATTTTTTAAATAAATGATGTCATGACGGAGAAGCCCAACTTCAACCTTTCTCTTAAACAATATTCTAGCTCACAGAACTTTCCGGGATGCTGCCTTGCAATTTAATGGTGTCAAATAGGGATCAGAACTCAACTCCTAAGCCTTTTAAAGCATCCTTTTAACATATTTTAAAAATATTTTTCAGTATACCTTTAGACTGTGGCTAAGATTCCAAGTAAGGTTTAATATCATACCGTCTTGCAAAACATTTAAACTCACAGCAATCAAATTGTGGTCTGTTATCTATCGTTACCACAGCTGGTAGCAAATACAGAATTTATATCTGAGATTACACGTTCAGCTGTATTCTCTAGCACAGTACTATTGCTGGGTAATAGGAATAATAATCCAGAACCAGTAGGTAATTTTTTTCAGCATACACAAACAATTCTATGCCAGCTGTGGACCATAAATCTAGTTTTACAAATACATTCAATCTTTCAATGTCAGAAACTTATTCTTCCTTTTTTATTTCCCAGCTTTTGTCATAATATTGTTTTCCTTATGGGAATTTGGTTAACTGGCTTGTTGTGTCTGTATTTTCTTTAGCTTTTGTTCTAGCTTATATTTCTTTCTATGTATCTTCACATCTAGTTGGTTATGGTATTGTTCCACCTGAATGTTCATCACATCATATGCTCGTGTGTGAACTATATTTTGTACATAGTACTTTTTGCATGTGTGTTCAGTATCATCACATTTTTCATCTGTGAGTAGACTCCACTGTTGGGGCTCTTGCTGTATTGAATGATTATACTGAACTCTGAAGCAAGTGGAAAAATACTGAAGAAATAAGACGAGGTTATGGCCAGAACAGTGGGATGAAGAAAAAGGAGCAAATTGCAGATGTTTGCTCAAAACCAAGGCCAACGGGACGTGATAAGAGGAGCTGGGAAACCGCAGAAAGGAGCCTACGTGCCAGAACAAGCAGAAACAGAAATCTTCCCAGTAAACAATTGTTAACCAATCATATTATTATACGCTTGTAAAATAGCCAACCACATTATTGCACGCTTATAGAATGCCTTATAAAAGTCTACCTGGTTTGTACAATAAACGGATCAGATCTTGAACTCTGTGAGTATTTGAATCTGACTCCCGCTCGCCCGAAATGCCCGCAGCACTCCACAAAATCCAGTGAACTTTTTCCCATCATTATAATTTGTGTGCAAATGCTCAACCTAAAAGTCATAATATATTCACTAGTGGTTAAGGAACTGTTCTGGTCAGTAGGGTAGGTAGCTGTCTTGAAGAATAGATGGGGTGTAACATATGAGAGTGCTACTGATCATCTCAAGTGCTTCATGCACATTGCTTCTGAAATCTTCATTTTGCAATATGCATGTGTGTGTCTCTGTGTGTGCACACTGTAGTTTTTTGGTACTTTCCTACAATGGATTTACTTTACAAATAAATGAAGCTCTGTGTAAAACCAAGGCACTGCTTTGATATATATGCTTCCACACTATATCTGATATTTCCATTGCTTGAATTTTATATGCATTTTTGAAGATTTATCTTTGAATATTTTGCATTTATTTTGCCTCCATGTATATCTTTGAGTCTGTGTTTTCCTCTGAAATGTTGTATTTTTTCTGGTTATACTATGCATCTGTTGAAATATATTTTAAAAAAATAAGAAACATAAGAAAAATGTTTCTTCCTTTTGGAGATCCGATCTAAAATCTGATCTTAAATTAGAGGTTAGGGATTTCACAAACCCTGAAAAGCTGTATGGTTTATTTAGCTATTCTAAATATGTTACCAATCTCAACAGTTTCTTCAGTTTTTACATTCCTATGAGAAACTGGCACTTTCTAATTTCAGACCTTTTCAAGGAGTGCAGTACTCTTTAATTGTATTTAACACACTTGGGTAACTTTTTGGTCTTTATTACTTTGTTATAGGCTACTGAATGCATCCAGTCCTCTAACCCACTGACAGTAAAACATGCATTTGGAATTTTAAGTCAAACATTATACTTAGCAATATTTATAATCAACTGGGTTAATTGGTTCTGAATGAAAGAGGTTATGATAAGAAAAGGACTTTTTTTTTTTGACAGATCAGGTTTCCCTGAATGTTATTGCTTTACATGGACTTGAAGATTTTACTCTTGATGCAAATCTTCTGCAGAAACTTGAGATTTTGTCAAATTTATCCATAACATTTGCATGACACATTTGTGGAGTAAAAGGTCTGCCACTTGAACCACTGCTTTGAAATCCTGCAAACATTTCAGACTGTTGTTTTGAGAAGTTTTATCTCTTGTGAAAAAATCTTTTAGGTAACCAAAAGTCCCTACATAATGGAGAGGCTGTCCCCAATTTGGAAAACAAAGATGCCCTTTCTACAGCTGTTACAGCATGTATTGAGAGGCTGCAAATAGATCTACAAATAGATCTGGAGATAAAGCAATTGGGTTCTATTAGTGCTAAAGAGTTGTTTGGAAGTTTTTTCATTTATTAATAAAACTACCAGCCTACAAAGCAAAGCTTTGATCACTTGCTCTTCTGACAGACTGTAGACTTCATTCGTTTAGACTTCATTCATTCTTGTGAATTTTGTAAACCAGAAATTGCAGATTTATGAAAAAAAAAAAAAAGTCATTGCCTTGATATTTGCAAATGAGCTGCTGTTCAGGTAGAAACAATATACTTCTTTTTGTCTTGTTGATTTCATAGATAAAACCTTAAAAATTAAGTTATGTACTTACTCCTTCTTACGCTGATATCCCTACAAGGGGAATTCACTTCTCAGTAAAAGCACTGGATCTGTACACCATTCCAGGTTCTTGTGTAAAATCCTCCATTAACTTCGGATAATCCCAAATATGTAATATTTTTTTTCCTCTGATAAGTCTTTTGCAAAGCTAAAATCATTAGTGTCTGTTCTGTGTCTAGGTAATGCAAGAATTAGGACAACATAATACTAATAGTGTTATTAGCCTCCTTACCAAATTTCAAAGCTTGCTAGAAAATTTATTTTCACATTGAATTAAAACCAGCTCAATCTCCCTTTCTCCTGTTGGAGGGCTGATGTTTCACATAAATAAATTAATACTTGTTGATCCAAATTGGGGGTTTTTTTTGGGGGGATGACCAGGGGTGGGGGGTGGAACTCCCTGGAAAGAGGGAAAACAGGAACTTTGGTTTCCTGCACCATGCAAGTTTCAGACCAATTTGCTATTTTTCAGGGACCTTGAGTGTGTTCTATCCAGCTTTACTATCAGGGTAATTAGAACAGATAGACTTTCAGCTGAGATAACTCTGCAGAGCTCCACTGAACACTGAAATTTGGTCCTATGCCAGCTTACTTATGTCAACTTGAAGATAGAGCCTTCAGGTGATAAGTTGTTAGTAGCAACTTATTCCCATGGTACAAGGAGTTCTGGCCATTAGCAGAACCTTTACAGCTATTGACTGGTATTATAATTCCAAAATGATATTCCTGTTACAACATTAGTTATTGTAAATCATTTGAAACAGCCATATAAATATGTCCAGAGTGGTATGCTCTGGAAACCTAATCAATATGGTGTCATATTAAACAGTGAGGAACAGAGGAGTAAAGGAAAAGATAAATAATTCTGTGCAAACATGTGGAAACGTGTGGCAGATGTCACATAAATAACCCAATCATAGGTATAAAACGGCAGTATTTTTTTCTTCCCAGCTGTCAAGAGGCTGTGCTGGCTGTGGATCTGGCTTGATTTTCACCCCTCTGCTTGGCTGCCAACTCATTAGACCTTGCAAGCTATTGCTGTTCCTTTCCTACAAGCCATCAAACTTCCTCACATTTATCAGAAAGCCATTTCTGAGGCCAGTACCTACTTTCAGATGGTTGTCTTGAACTGTCTGTAGACAAGGTGGCCAGTCCTCTGAAGGTCAGCCTGTCCTACATTGCCATCGCCTATAGAAAGCGCCAAATGCTCAGTTTGTGGTTAGTAAAATTTAGCAGGGGGATACACCAACTGAACTCGGGTTGTATTCAACTGCTGTGTAAATTTAGGGTGAGGATAGGCCTGGGGAGTGTGGAGGAGGATGGATCAGGCTCATTGCCTCTCTTCTGCCCCTTTGCTGAATATTTACAACCCCACGTTATGGACCTATAGCAAAAAGGGAGCCTTGAATTCCCTTTTAGTCATAGAATCATAGAACCATTTAATTGGAAAAGACTGCTAAGATCATCAAGTCCAACCAGAAACCTAACACTGCCAAGTCCACCATTGAACCCTGTCCCTGAGCACCACATCTACACAGCTTTTAAATACCTCCAGGGATGGTGACTCAACCACTTCCCTGGGCAGCCTGTTCCAAGGCTTGATAACCCTTTCAGTAAAGAAATTTTTCCTATAAACCTAATTTAAACCTCCCCTGGTGCAATTTGAGGCCATTTCCTCTTGTCCTGTCGCTTGTTCCTTGGGAGGAGAGACAAACCCCACCTGGCTCCAGCCCCCTGCCAGGGAGTTGTAGGGAGCCAGAAGGTCTCCCCTCAGCCCCCTCCTCTCCAGGCTGACCCCCCCAGCTCCCCCAGCTGCTCCCCACAGGACTTGTGCTCCAGCCCCTTCACCTGGTCACCCATGTTACACATGCCCTGACTTCCACGGCTACTGCTAGCAGATCATGTTTGTCCTGTTACACAATCTTTTCATTCTTCCCACCAACCCATTAATTCCCCAGTGGTGTCATTTTCATGAGACCCCCAGCTGTTAAGCAGTGCTTTGGTAAGACCTGTTTTCCTGCGACACCAAGGAATCACAGCTGGCATCACAGTCTCCCTCCTGCCATGGGCGAGATGGAGTGAGTGACAACCTGTAAGGGATCCAGACCCCAGAGTTTATGTAAGAACCAGTGAGTTTGACCCAAGTGGATTACGTCACACGCTCATTTGCTCACTCCACTGATGGTGCTGAGATCAACAGATCCATGCTGCTCCTCCAGTTACATCTCAGGAGCCCCTGGCCAGGTTCTTTCCTCCCACCAGGATCTTCACCTTCTTTCTGAGTCTGTTTCTTCCTTTCAGGAACACTATTTTATTTTGGAACCACCTTTTCTTTCCAGGCACCCAGTCTCCAGCTTTCCCAGTCTAAACAATTTGTGTGCAGAAGTACATCACATGAACAGCCTCCAAACTGATGGATCTGCCTCATGTCTCCTTATATACTAGAGGACTCAAGAAGAGCCACTTTTGTTTAGTTTAGGTGTTATCAAAAATTACAGCTAGCCTGTACCAAGTGTAGTTAAAAAGTACCAGTCTTCTGCCTGTTATGAGTTCAAAAGCTAACTTTGAACATTGCCCATGCATACATGCATATCTATGTATATACCTAATAATTTATCACCTGTATTCACAATTTAACCTATGACAGCTGCCAATAGAAAAATATCAGATTTTCATATAAAGACGGAAAAAAGATCCCAGGAGAAACACTGGGCATTTATTCCTTGGAGGAAGACTGAATGGACACATAAATATGAAATAAAGTGAAATGAATACATATTTGAAATCACAAAAGTTCAGTTTTCCACCCTGGACCAAATAGTAAAGACACTACAAACAATAAATGGAACAGTTTAAATCTATGTAAACAAAAATAAACAAACAAAAAAAAAGAAGAAGAAAAAAAAGAAAAGAGACATATTTTATTAGCTCATCCAGATGGCTTATGGGCTCTGGCTTGAGCTATATCCTAACATTACAAACTGGACCCAGACCTGCAAAGGTGCTGTGTACCAGCAGCATCCTTGGGTGCTAATAAGACCATTTGCTAGTGCAGAGATAGGAATGTGTGCATACTCACAGATTTGGAGCCATATGCTCAAGTTCTCTTTGTTTTGTTTTGTTTTCCCCCAAAGAGCACAATTTTTCCCTCTTCTACTCAGCCATTTTTACTGACGTAAGTGGTGTATTCTCTGCTCTGATCTCTCCTTCCAGTTTCAGAGCCTTTCTTCTCGAGGTGTCACAGCAATGCAAAGGTTAAGTCCCCTCCCTAGGCAGAGATGCACTAGAGATACTTGAAAGCTGTCAACAATTCCAATAGGAATCTTCTTTTCACAGTGAAGGACCCTGCATGTCAAAGCAAGCTGTTCAGCAGCTTGGATTCAGCCTACTTGATCCAGTCTGTTTACCTCTTAGGATGGCTTGCAGGGTGGGTGTTTGCTCTGCACTTAATGCTGGCCTCCGCTTAAAACGTTACCAGTCTGGTAGTGCAGGTGTGGAATTCACTTGGTTGTTACACTACAGATAACACCAAAATGCTCAGCCTAAGTGTGATTCTGTCAGATGGAGATGCCCTGCTTCTCGACATGGCTTATTTTGATTTCCACGCCAGCCCTTTGCAACCAATTGCCACTACTCCCAATAAGTGGGAGCCCAATTATTACGGAAACCACTGCACTCTCTAGCATAAAGATCAGAGAATCCTAGAATCCTAGAATCCTAGAATCAGACTCTTTCTCATTTTATTCTCACATTCGATCCAATGAGTTTTAGACCTTGATCCAGCACAAGAATATTATTCAAGTTAAGTATGTGAATAATTGTGTTCCATTTTTGAAACTCAGAGCATAAATATTTTCTTGGATAATAATCCCCAAGATACACACCAAAGATGCTGTTCCACTGTAACACTGTTGTGTGATCAGGTATTATTTCTTCAACAATAAACAACTACTTAAACAAGCAGCCTAATAAAATAAATTAATTATGCCATTTAAATTTTTTGTCTTGAATTGCTACAAAACAATCTTCCTTGAATTTTAATGATGTCATCCACCATGCCTCATTGTGGTAATGCTAGCATCTTAACTATCTTCTTTATTACCATCTTAGAATCATAGAATCATGGAAACATGGAATCATAGAATAGTTTGGGTTGGAAGGGACCTTCAAAGACCATCTAGTCCAAGCCTCCTGCAACAAGTGGGGACATCTTCAACTAGATCAGGTTGCTCAGAGCCCCATCCAACCTGGCCTTGAATGTTCCCAGGGATGGGGCATCTACCACCTCCCTGGGCAACCTGTGCCAGTGTTTCACTAGTCTCATAAAAAATTTCTTCCTGTTATCTACTCTGATAATATCAGCCAATAAAACCATATGAGTCATTTATTCAAGCACAACTCATTTTAGATAGAGATAGATGGTGTTAGCAAGGCGGGAACCTTCCTTTCTAATACTCTACAATATTTGGTGAATCAACAAAATTTAGCTCCTGTTGTGTCATGTACTTTCTCTGTTGTCTTGGGCAAGTCAGTTGAGTTTGCATTCATGTCCATATTATGTGTCAAAGTTAAGTATCTAACATACCATGTGAGCTAGGAAATGGCCATCAGTGGAGACCTGAAGCTCAACTTATTTGCCTTGCTTGTCCAGAACCATTTTAGATGTCTTGAAATACCTACCTGAGATGTGTTTATTGGTTTGGTGGATATAGCACAGGTTCAAGCAGACTAATCTTTCCTGCAACCTTTCCTTAGCAGCAACACAAAGAATGTGATCCTCCTTCCACCTCCGTGCACAATTTATTTCTTATGTGCTTTTAAAGTAAAATTTCTTTATTACTTGTGAGTACTTAGGTGGTTGCTGTTAAAATAGTATAGTACATGCTTCCCTGGGTGTCTCTCTCCATCACAGCTCTGGGAGAGAAGGAAGTATTAGATGGGAAAGATGAAAGTCAAATTTCCCTTCCCATTGCCTCTTGTCCTCCTCCTCCCCCCCAAATATTAGTGTCTGATTTAATTTTCTGCAGACTGGGATTTATACCATAAAGTAAGGTCCCAGCAAGCTGAACAAAAAGCATCCAAGATCTTCCCAATGATGTTTCTAAATATTGAGCAGGTAGCAAGTCTCAAATTCTCCCTCTCAGAAGCTTTTCTCTATATTTGAAGGAGACACTTCTGCTCACAGGGAAGCTGCAGTTCAGAGTGTTCTTCAGGTAGATGCCTCTGATCTTTCCTTCAAACAATTGAACAAGATACCTGTATCTTCTTTCAAAGCATGTAGGGGGAAAGGGAACAGAACAACTCGTGAGTTAGAGACTCTCAAAGTGAGAAGGAGGAGTCCTAAACTTAGTCCCTGCTTCTGCCTATGTCTAGCCTGCTCTTGGAGATTGGTTTTCCTGAGAGCTGCTAACTGTTCTGAGCAGAGGCATTTTCCACCCATCAGAAAAGAAATTCTTGGTCCAGAAGGAGCCTAAAGGTTGCAGTATTCTCCTTTGAGGGAAGAAAGAAGTTTCTGGCTTATGTTCCAAGAAACAGCATTTTACATGCAACAGTCATGGAATGAAGAAAGACGTTTGAGATGTTAGTGCTACAAAAAGACTTTCAGGCTGTTGCAATTCATGCAGTACTTTAAGATGGGAGAGTTCACTTCCTAGGAAAAAAAAGGATGGTCTAACTAGAAGAGCTCTGGATTATTAATTGAGAGACTTGGGTCTGTCCCAAACTCAGGAGCCTTGGAAAAGGGATACTTCATTAGTGATGGTGATTTTCTGATTCAGTTCTGTTCTGATGAGAAACACAAACATAAGGCGAAGCCACACTGAATCGTAAATTGTAAACCCATAGTTCAGTGCTCTGACTGAGAAATTGCTAGAATAGAGCACAAATAAGGCTCAATCCCCTATGCAAGCAGTCTCAGTAGCTTTTCAGACTGTTTCCCTCCCTAGGAATGTGTTTTCTCAACAGGAACAAGAGGTAACTCAAGGCACATCCCTAGCCTCATACCCGAGCTACCTCAGACTGAATACTTAGGATATTTAGAATATTCATTCCCAGTGAGCGTAGTGATTTTGTTATTGCAGTACATGGTACCCTTCCTTCTGCCTAGAAACAGAATTCTTTGGTTGTGTTATATGCTCTATGCTGATAACAGATGGTTATAATTTCTTCTGTAGCCTCAGTTGAATAGTCTTGTGTTTTGGAGAAGGAGTTCTGTAGTGTTATTTCTGCAAACCACAAAGTTGTGAAGTTGTTTGTTTTTTTGTTTTCTTTTTTTTTCAAGCTGAATGGAAAATAGAATTTTTCTGCCTAGGAAATTCTGCACTATTTTAATGTAGAACTCAATAAACCTTTTCTGACAGCTATTATGATTACTTTTTAACTTAAGCCATCATTTATTAACTGAATATAGCTGGCCAGCTTAAAAGACATTCTTTTGATATTTTTTACATGTGTTCTAGTCTCTTTTTTAATATGTATCCTAGGAGATAATAGTAGTCTATAAGATTTTCAAAAGTCAAATCATGTTATATATATCACATGAGAAACATTTATGGTAGATGGCGTGATAGAAAATGAACCTTGTTAGAGCATCATGTTAGGTAATTACAGTTTGAAATATGTACAGTATTATCCCCCATAGATGATTAACCCACTTTTAAAGGGTGATAGGTGTTATTAATTGACCTGTTCACTGAACTCTGGAAGGTGTTTGGGAACATGCATATACCACAAATTATGATTCTACGTTGTTAATCATCCAAGTTTCCTTCATGACTCAGTAGAAGTGGAAATCAAAAGGCAAAAGGCTAACAGGCAACCCATTCTTTTACAGGCCCACAGATATATTACAGTAAATAAAATTGTTCAGGGAACAGTTCAAAAAGAGGTGACCTTTCTCTGCGTCTCCTGCCAGATTTAACTGTTTCTCCCGTCCCACCCCTGTTTTCTTTGCTGGAGCTGCAGTCTCCTGCATTGCTTATGTTCCTCAGGAACATCCCGTCTCTCCATTTCAGGTCTCTCCTTCCTTTAACCCTTGTCATCCTTCCCTGTATTGTGTTTTCATTTCATTCCACCCACAGCGTATGGCACATAAAGCTGACTGGGGTGCCTGTACCTAGCGCCCTGGTCTTTCCAACCACTTCCATCTGACAGTGCTCAAAGTGCAAAGCAACGTGAGGAAAGGGCAGAAAGGCAAAGAGTGCACATACATACACAAATGGATAGAGGTCTTTGTCAGCTCAAGAAGCTTGGTATAGGGCACCCATATGCTCCCCTGTGTTCTGTTACCTTGTTAATGCATATCTTTCCATGTGCACTTTCGGAAACAAAATATAACCACTCAAATGTATAATAGATAAGGGAAAGTCAGCAGAGTGAAACTAATTGAGCTATTCCCCCAACAGAAATGCAAGAGAAGGTGTTATTAATATTCTTCCTAGAGGCTTTGGATGTGCTCCAATATGTGATGAGAGATCTGCACCTGTATCCTTTGTGAATATTAAAGTATACCTTATTGTGGTGTCAGGACACAGACTTGTTCTGTTTGTTCTGCTAATGGGATTTAGCTTCATCAAGCAACGTTCAGCATGACTTCTTCCAAAAGATGCCTGTATGGTTAAACTATGGTAACTCAAATGATGAGTTAAAGACTTGACTGAACACTGAGTGTCACTTATGAAATAATCATGGCTTTGAGATGATGGATAGATTTGATTCCCTGAATTTCTAACTGAGATTTTCAGCAGGAGCTTCATTAGACAGACATGGGTTGAGCCTGTT
The DNA here is from genome assembly GCF_015220075.1 of Falco rusticolus. Taxonomy (NCBI): domain Eukaryota; kingdom Metazoa; phylum Chordata; class Aves; order Falconiformes; family Falconidae; genus Falco; species Falco rusticolus. Next base: position 14,699,686 of record NC_051209.1, on the reverse strand, counting down.
GTAATCCAGATACAAATGAATTTGAAAAACTGTTCTAACTTAAAACTTTCAGATCTGAATAATTTAGATTGCCTGATTGCTCCCCAAACTAATATCTTCATTCCTGTTTTGATGGCAGAGTGGAGTGGAAGTGTCATATTGTTGTACTGAGTTTAAATAATTTAAAGAAACTTTCCCATCTAATCAGGGAAAATCAAATTCATATGTTTTGAAGATGAGCAAAACTGTATAATTGTGCCAGGAGAAAATGTGTTAGTCTGAAGACTGATTCTTTTCCCCAAACATAGCACAGGGGACAGATTTGTGTAGACAGTATGGAAGAGAGGACTGGTTACTGAACCCTTTGAGGTTTTACAGTATACTGAAGACATGCAGAAAAGTGTAAAGTCATCAGCCTGGCTTTAGCCAATATTCTGAAGGTGGGGGAGCCCAAATTCAGGGACTGCTGAGGGATCTGAATCTCAAATATTGCTTAGAAAATTGGTAGTACTTAAGGTAGTCCAACCAACCACAAAGTTGAACTTATTTAACCACTACAGCTATTGTACGTTTTTTGTGAGTAAATAGCTGCAATATATAGGTGTTACCACATAACTTCAAAAGAAAAGGAAAATCTGCAATTGAAGGAGTCTGGAATGGTGCATTTAAATGATTAGTACCAAACCAAGCTCCTCAGAGCAATTTGGCAGATGAATATTTCAAAGTTGTCATTGGCATAAAATGCCAGGGAGATGCATGTACTCGAATGAGTGGATCCCTTTGCTAAACCAGAACTGGAAGCAATGCAGCCAAGTTAACTCTGCATTGCACCTGAGGTAATCAGATGCATATGGGATCTTGCAGATCACTGAAGATGCCTGTCACTTCTCCTGCTGCTCCCCCAAAAGGTCATGCCTTGATTTTTCCTTGTGCCAGGTGCGACTCAAGGTCTAAAATAAGAAAACCAGATGGAAATGGTAAATCAGAAGATTAAAGGAATGAAAATAGGGAAGAAAAACAATCAAAATTATTTTATCTATGATACAGTTTATAATTGCATTTGTTCATACTAGAACATAATTAGGATTCATAGTAAAGACATCAGGGTAGTTTTGCTTCCAGGTTTCAAAGTGCTACATATTTTTACATTAATCTTTATTGCTCTTTAAAACTCAGCCTACAAATCTTAAGTAAACCACTGCACTCCTCTGACTCTGGACTTGTTCTGCCCTAGGATGCTGGGTTGTGTTGAAAATGTCATTTCATTGTTAAACTCCACTGAGCATCCAGAAAAACCTGAAACAGAAAAAGTCCAATAAATTGGTAGTCTGTGTCTACTCACAGTAGGTAAAGTAGTGATTCCACCATGTTCCCTGTAGCATGAGAGTGATAATAGCAGGTCTTCTATCTGTGCAAGAAAGGAAGCAAAAGCAATATCAGCTTAAGATATCATTGTAGGAACAAAAAGGAAGGATGGGCTTTCCTGCTACCACCATGAGAATGCTAAGGTGCAGCTTTACCACACTGACACAAATATACCTCCCAAAAATCAAACCTGTTCTAAAAAGCATCAGCAATACCTCCTGCTGGAAACCTTTTTCTGAGTAAACAGAACCATTTTGCAAAAACTGTGATGATTTCAATGAAATTCTTAGTGAACTATTGGAGGATAAAATGTATTTTATTGTGTTTTGATTGGACTTTGGTGACAAAATTTAAATATTTTCACCTGGCAGGAGGAAGCACAGCTGGGGTGGAAGATATGACATGAACAAAAGGTTTCTTTTCAGGAGTCTTGATTTTTGTTTTCCTCAGAATGTTCAGAGCTTCCCAATGTTTTGGTTTATTTATTGAGATTGTGCAATGGGAAGAAAAAATGAGATTTTAAGAATCACCTATCTCAATAAAAATTACAGTACAGCTAAGTTGGTTGATATCTAAATATGGACCATTACCACACTCTGAAAGGTATTGATCAGTGTTAGACACTAAACAGGGCTAAAGATGGATTAAAGAAAATGTGTTCCTCCCATTTTGAAGGACTATAGTTTCTTTTCTCGGTGTTGTGAGTATATCCTTGCACTGAACTCATATTTATACTCATTATCAAACAACATTGATGGCTCTGCAACAGAATTCCAAATGTTCAAAATGTGCAACAGGTTTATCACAGAAACTAATAGCCCCAGGCATTTATAATAAAATATACAATACTTTTCAGGAAAGGGATACACTCAACTGTGTGTTCATGTATATGTTGTCCATATTAAATGCACAGGGGAGTTGACATGAAGGAATGATTAAAAATTGAGCGTTCAGATACACATACTGCAAATTATTTCTCAACCAGCCTGTTCTCCCTGCTTAACATATCCCTCTGAACGGCACATCTTCTGGAGTGATGCATGAGGAGAAAAGGAGGAAAATGGAATAAAGCAAGACTTTCTGTGCTGTGCCAGCTGTGTCTGTGGAATATTTCCTTTTGTTTGGGGTTTTTGTGCATTCGGCTGCAGCCAGTCCTCTTCTTGGCTCACCTTGTTATGGACTCCCACATTCCAATCTGCGTGTTTGTGGTGGACGTTATCAGTTCATCTGAAAATTTTTCTAGTTTACTACGTCTGTGCACATCTGGGTCTTAGGAAGTTTTGTGCCGGAGACAATTCCCTATCCAGCAATTCTGCTGCAGTGTGTGGTGAGAAACCCAGAAGATGTATAGCCACACACAGCCCTGACCCCAGAACTACAGAGCTTTCAGCTTCCCTGCCAGTGGGGACCCCCACCTCTTGGGGCCACCCAATGTGTGAAGGCTATGTGAAAGGAAGGGCAGTTTCTGACATCAAGACCTGACCCCGCAGAACTGGCACCACTCAGCTCAGTGCATGCAACTGCCAGATCTTTCAATAAACTTATTGTTAAAAATTATCTCTGTGTGCAACACAAAGGCTATTCACATTACTAATCAACCCAAGGAGATAAGGGACTTCAATAGGAGCCATAAAAAGAGACTGTAAGAATCTATTGATTATGACCTTATTGTTTCCTAATTTTGATGTCCTTGGCTCTTCCTCCACACTCCCACTAATCAATCATTAAAATGGTGGTGTGTGGAGGTCCCAGCAACCATTTGACCTGGTCTTATCAACCTTGCACCCTCATAAAACTGCTCACTTCCCTGTGATTTGTGTGGATCAATACAACAGAAAGGTCACAGAAGCACTAAAGAGAGATGCCAATCAGAGAGACATAAAAAGAAAAAGAAAGTTTGACAACATCAGGATCAATTAGGAGCTGCTCAGGAGAACTTGTCAGCTATGATTAATGGCACATTGTGTGTTGCTGTCATTTGGAAAACGCTATATAACTTTTTAGATCACTGCATGGAGAAATTGAGTTTAGTCTCTTTTTTCATTTTGAAATTTAGTAGTTACAGGGTCCAGAGTAAGCCAGGAAAACTTTCTTAGCAAACAAAAGCCTGGTTGTATTATGGCTGAGCAAAACTCTCCTAACTGTATTTGTGTAAAGGATGGGATTCTCTTCGTGCAGCTCTGGGGAGACTCTGCTCCTCATCTCCTTCATGCAATGATTAATTGGGCCACTGAAATAGTGATATGCATGAAGGAATGCTCAGAAATGGAGAGATGGCACTTCACAAGCAGAAGTATTGGTGTTTCTCCCTTTCTTAGTTGGGGCTTCCCAAAGCCCAAAACTCACAGGAGACTTCAGTGCTGTGATAGTGACCTCCGGAACTTCCAGCAGCCTCAGAGGAACTCCTCAAGTACAGGTGAAGGTCATGGGAAGAGCTGGACTGCTGTACATCGGCCTGACAATAAATCATGCAAAGGAGTGTGTCAGCAGAACTGGTGGTTTTACCTTTGGTGTAGTAGCATCTCTCAAAGTGAAAGGGAGCTCCTTTGGAAAAGCTGTGGAGGGATGTGTTACCAAGGTGCTTTTGGAAGCTGAGAGAGAGAGAGTGAGAGGAGCTGTACCACTTCTTCAAAGCCTTTTCAGCACTTCTCTATTCTCCTAATGTTCTTTTTTTTCTGGGGAAGGGAGTACCCAAGTTTTGTGCACGGAAAGTCTGTGCCATGGTTGTCAACAGGCTGAAAGTATCCACTGGCACCATCCCAGTGAACATGTCTTCCCACTACTTATTCAGCAGTTGTGATTTGGGTCCCTTTGTTACTAGAGGAAAAATGTCTGGAAAACTCAGATGTCCTTTTCAGTTAGGCTATAGTAAATTATGAGGTTTTTTTAATTAAAAGTATTAAAAGCTGAATTTTCCATATCAGGCTGGATAAATGTTTTGCCTCTGCCATGCTCTTTAACCTTTTTGTGTTGGTAAGACAGTGTTACATAGGCAGTGCTGGTTAACAGACATTCATACGCTTAGATCCACTAGTAGTTGCCCTGATGCTGAGACAATCAGAAGTTGGGAGGTAAGGGCATTTCTGAGCAAAGGTACTTTCCTTCCCATCTGACCTACAAAAGACAGTTGCTTTCTTCTGTTTCCCTGGGCAGTCACTCAGGTGGTCTTCCCTAAACCTCCTTAGTCTGTATCCAGAATAACTGCAAGACTTTGTCTGCTGTGTGCAAGACATACTTTGTTGTAAGATCAGCTTGTAGAAGTAACTCAGGCAACCTCACGGTAAGTACCATACCTTCTCTTCTTTGTCCCAGGTTAGTACAGTGCCACTGAATTTCTACCTGACCCAGACATCTCAGAGTGGATAGAGAAATCTTGAAGAGATGCTGTCCTTAAGTCTACAGAGAGATCTATATTCAGCTGGTATCCACATCATCTAGAAGTCTATAAAACCTGCAGTAACTTTCATCCCAGTTTTTGACAGCATATTTCAAAAGTTTGCTTCAAAGTGATTTACAACAAAGGATAGCATAATGGTCCTCAGTAAAGTGGGAAATGGGCAAAAATGCATGGTGAGCTGCCCAAGGTCATCCTACAGGACAATGGCAACACCACAAGTGTTGCCCTCAGGCCACATGCTTCTCGGCACCTAAAGGTCTGTCCCAGTCTCCAGCACAGTGTCCCATGTGCCACCTGCCTAATACTTCCATACAGTTTTGTCAGACTAAGTTTTAGCACAGGTCAAATTAATTAATCCAGTTACAGAAATCACTTTTTTTATGGGCTTTGGCTGTCATTTTAGTTTAGTGCTACTTTGAATAACCTCCTGGCACTCAAAGTGATGGCTGTATTCATATTTCCATTAATTAAGCCATATAATTTTGCAAGTATAGTTGCACACAATGATACCTCTTTTCTACACTGGACAGAGACTGTTTAGGCTACCTGCTGCTGTCAGGTCTCCAGAAGTGGAGTTTTCTATAGCTGTGCACTTTGCCATCAAGCAATTAGTGCTCCAAGACTGGAGTGTGCAGTCTTAGATATAGGCAGAATGTGTTCATCCACGTCAGAACCCCAGCTAATCTCAGCTGATCATCCCAAATATAATCACTGCATCTGTGATATATTCAACTCCAGTGATATGTATGTAGCCATAAGAATTTTTATAATGCATTGTATAAAATGCATTTATTCCCCATACTAAAAGTGTAACACAACAGGGATTCTGCTGAAGACGTGGGTGGCAGCATATCAGGTACATGAGATAAATGTCAGATTAGCTGACAGTTGTATGCAGTTTAACACATTTAATACACTAATTTAGATTTAATGTGCATATCAGAGGACTCTCTAATATTGGCACAGGAAATTGTCAGAAGAAGATATACAGATATGCAGTACTGTTCTAACTAGCCACTAATCAAAAATGCATAACAGGTTTGTTTTTAAAAGGCAAGAATTGCTGACGTTTTTATATTTTGTCTGCATCAGAAATTAATCTTTCCAATTCTGTCTAATTTATTTATTTATTTCCCCTCAGTGCTGTAGAGCTGTAAAGCAAAGCAATGCTGCAAGAACAAAAGCTCTCCACAAGTCTGCAGCTTACATTCCTGCGGGTAGGCTTGTCCAAGCTGTGTCACACTAGTGCCCTCTGTTCAACAGAACTGTGACTGGGACCTTCGCCTCATCCTCCTGTCAGCAGTTACTGCTGACAGCAAATGAAATTAGGCTGGTAGTTTCAGCAGTCATGGTAGAATGAATGGGGGAGAAACAAAATGCTGTTTTAAGCTTTAGAAACATTATTTGTTCTTATATGCTCCTTTTCTTTGCCATTTTAGTGTCTTCCTCTACTGTCCATCTCACCAAGCTCTCCTAGATGTTGCACACAAGCTGTTCCTCCCTCTTTGACCATGCTCTGGTCAACATATTTTAGTGATGCCCATCTTTACATCATCTCATGGTCCTCACTGCTGGGCCTGATCCCCAACATTGCTATGAAAAGGCAGATGGGACCTGAGAGGAAAAGGGGTTTTCAGGGGATGCCAAAATGAGAGCCCTGCCACAGGGATAAAAATGTCTCTGCCTGCTGCAACTCGTGTTCCCAGATGTCTTCAAGGATGTTTTCTTGCACATGCCCTCACTTACCCAGAGGCTCTCAGGTCCATACCAGGGGAATAATTAAAAGTCATACTCCAGCACAGAACATTGACTACCATTTCTCATCAGCTTCCCCTTTTCATCTTTCCATCAAAACTGGGGCCAGTTATTATCCTCTGCTGTGAGTCACATGAGAGCACAAAGCCCAGGTGCTGCAGGCAGCTGTCCTGGTAGGCTGTCATCGTATTTTGGGATGCATCACTAAACTTCTATATTTTCTTGTGCCCAAAACAGGAAGATGAACCTTGGCTTTCTCACAACATTTCAGACCCTGGCTATTGTTTTGGGCATAAAACATCCTTTGTTTATAGGATGTCCAGATGCCTCCTATGAGACTTTGTTCTGCCTTTAAAAATAGCACAGTTCTTTGAACAAAACTCCTCATGCAAAGTATCATGAAATCAATAATTTGAAATATCCTAAGATTAGATTTTAGCTTATAAATTTCATTCTAACCTGGTGCTTTTTACCTAATATCTCAAAGTTCTTGAGCAGGAACAGGCAGGGCTGTTTTGCTTTTTGTTTTTCATTAGACTTTTTGTTACTTTGGAAAGGATAACAGTTATGGAAGGTGTGCATTAAAAGTGGAAGTGCTAAAGTAAGGCATGGGAGGTGAGGGGGCTATCCCAAGATTGCACAGCAGAGCAGTGCTAGGGCTCACAACAAGCTGCTGGACTCACACATGCTCTCCTTTATTAGGCTGTTCTGACTCTAAAATTCCTGCCTTCATCAGGCTTCAGAATTGGCACTTCTAACCTGGGGGGTTAGTCAAAATCAGCTTCCACAGTCACTTTGACTTAGTAAAGTGAAGAGCTGATAGGAACATCATCAACCCTCTAATTGAACAAAACCTCTCCATTAAATACTCCAGGGATTTAGGCTGAGTTCTGCAAGTGACAAGAAAACACAGGAAATCTAAAATCTGCCCTTTCCAATGTATTTGTTTCTAAAGAACTGTCATTAACATGTTGACGACTATTTTACTTCTTCCCAGCTTTGGCAGCTTCTTGGCTTTCTACATCAGAGTTGCTTGGTCAAATCTACTTTTCTTTCCTTGGAGGGAAACTCATGTTACTCGCTTTTGTAAGAGCACATGTGCACCCGCTGGAGAGGGGCTTGACAATAACACTACATTACTCTGCCCACTTTCCTAGTTAGTGTAAGGTTTCATAGGTTTCTGTTCATTGAGCTAGATCCACAGCAGGTGTAAACTCCATTCATTTCAGGGAATCTGTGATGGTTTGTGCCAACTGGAGATAAGGTTTCACCGAGTCTGGTGTGCAGCTTTTTCCAAATAGGAAAATAAATGTTGAAAGCAAATTGAGCAAAACACTGCTTGCCCTTTTTGCATTGGCTGTGCTTGGTTTTGTTGCATTTCACAAAGTCTTTCAGACCTAATGTCATCAGCTGTAGCAAAAACATCCTCCAAAAACTAAGACGACAAATTGTTAAAACAGAGCTGAGTCATCCCTGTACTTGCTGTTACTGTTGGGTTTAACTCAATTTTAACCCAGCTGACTGGTACATAAATTAGAATAACACAGATCCAGGAAGGAAAATGTGAAAATTGATAAGTTTGTGCGCTTTTCTTGGTGATGTGTATCTTTGGGAATTTAGAGCACTTGTGCAGGGAGACTGCACTGGTCAATACAGTGATCTGTGATATAACTAGGGCACTGTATTCTCATAATGGAATTGTCACTCCTTGTAGGGCTCCAGGCTGTTCTCCCCACTGAAGAGTGATGGGCCACAAATGTCTACTGTTTGGCTTTTCCTCTTCACCTTGCTCTGGTTTGTCTGAGTGGAAGAGATTCTCTCTTGCAATGTATGTATGAGATCCTACTATCACTTCAGGGTCTGAGACAGAACAGAATAAGGGAACCTACATAAATTTAGATAAATCCATTGTGACCCTTCTAATCTGCTTTCTCTTTCCTCCCCTACATGTTGCTATAGTTATTTCTTTCACTGCTCACTGTTTGGTTTGCCGACAGATCTCAAAGCAGCTCTGCTTATTCCTTTCTTGACTCAATCCCTGGTCTCAGTTCTCTGCAGCTTTTTCCTCTCTATTTTAAGTCAGGGAATGGAGGCAAAGAGGGGGAGGGACAGGAAAATCACAGTCTAACTTCTATAATTTTATGGTTTTACTGCTTGGAATGTATGATTCATGCACTTCCACATTTTGTCCTTTTTTTTTTTTTTTTCCTAGAGAGGCTAGTTTTAATGATCATAAACCACCGCAGTTAGGGAGGGAGCAGGACCTTGCCAGCTCTCAGCATTCCTAGCCAAGTCTCCCTCCGATTGTTTAGATTGCTTTTCAACTGTATAAAGTTCCTAGGTAGGGTGGAGGGAGGAAATCAGGCCCCAGAGCCCAGGTTTCTACAGCAGTATGGGGGAAGCTTGCTTCTTTTTTTCTTTTTTTTTTTAAAGTGAAATTGCCTTTCATAAAACTTTGCCTTGCCACTATCCATCATTAGATTAGTTTTATGGCAAAGGAGAGCAGAGCGGTTTTCTTCCAAACTTCTAAGACATTTCCTGTCTGGACCAATTGAGCTTTGCTCCAAATGAACTGAATTCTGTGACAGCTGCTTTTGGGACCTCTCCAACTTTCTGTATATTCCCCAAAAATAAGGTGTTGGAAACCAGATTTCCCTGAATCTCTCACTTTAGGATTTAACTTTCTTTACTTATCACAAAGGAAGCCAAAACCTGAATCTTCAAACGTGAGATTGTCTTTGGTTATCCAGACTGTGAACTTAAGAAGACCTAATGATGCCCACTGTCATCCTAACCAGCCTGGGTTGACCTGGTAGACACACAAATAGAGGTGCCACTTTTCAGAATGGATGCTTGGAGTCACCCTGCTCTGCTTGTCCTTTATTCAGAATTGCCCTTATGACTGGAGCAAATACTGAATACACAGGCACGGCACTGAATAAGGACAGAATGTCATCTATCGCTCTCTAAGTCCGTAGTTTTTTGAAAATTCTTTCCTTCTAAATATGCCTTAGAAATCCCCCGTGAGCACTCCTTATTACCTGCAGTTCTGCTTTGTGTCCTTCCTCACAAGGCCAGGAGTCTTGCAAAGGATTCTGGCATGCAAGAGAAAAAAAAAGGAAATTAAAAAAAAAAAAAGAGGAAGAAAAGATCAAGTGCCCTTTCTCTCAGGACTTCTTTTATCCTGCTTCACTCACTTTCCAAAGGGTCATATGCTTTTATTTTTCTCAGGAATTTCAGGCTAACTTCACTTTCTACGTTTTGTTCTTCCCACTTGCCTGAAGGTGTATTTTGCATTAACATCATTAAAATTTTACTCTGTGGACTTCTTGTTTATATTTCCTGTGAACTATTTGTTGCAGAAAAGTCACCTGGTTTCACATTTCTCCCTCCCAGACAGTCATGCCTGTGAATAAATAGCCTTCCTCCTTCTTTTGCTGTTCTGTGAGCTCCCGGTCTGAGTATGGGTATCTGCTGTATGGTGCTTTGACCTAATTCCACTTGGGTCTTGCCAGGTGCACTCCCCTGCTCACCGCTCCAGCTGATCCTTTTCATTCCTCCAGTGTGCCAGATGTTCCCTGCATTGTCTTCTCCCTGGGTGGATTTTAAGGCAGAGCTCTCCTTCCTCCCAGGCTCAGCCGCAGCTGTGAGTTGATAGAGTTGCCTCTCCCCACTGCTGTGAACTTTAATCGGGTTCTAAAGTTTCATTATCAGAGTGATCTATTCTGGAAGATATTTCACGCTCCCCAAGCCTCAGGCAAGTCCTAACAACCTTTTTTAATATTCCTTTTTTTTTTCCCCCCTCCCTTTCCTCAGTTGGTTTTTTTTCCTTTCTCTTTGATGATGTTCTGCAGGTGCTTGAGCAAATACAAGGCTCTGAGGTTTGCATCTCCCAAGTCTGCTGCAGTTTTCAGCTCTCAGCCACCATTCCAGGAGCCATTCTCCTTTTCATGGCCAACAGCTGGTCTTTTTCAGGAATCGTTGGCTCATAGTCAGGAAACTCTGATCATATGCCTTGTAAGATTCTTAGTGGCTGACATAATTTGCCAAACGCCAAATTTCCTTGACAGATTTTTCTGTTTTTTTCAGCTCCACAGATTACTTGGCTGCCAGGTGTAACTCCCCATCACTAAAATATAACTTTGGGCTCCCTCATCACAAAAGTGGGTGCATGAGGATGTAGATGGAGAGTGTAAAAGAATATTTTCCCTGTGATTTGTGTGCAGATCATCCCCCTGAGATCTCAAATAGCTTGTATATGCTATGTTAATGGCCAGTACCAGTAATGAATGCATGCTAGCTAATGAAAATGTAGTGATGAGAACTGTAACTGACCCTATCACTACAATTATTGTCCATAATAATTAGTTTACAGTTACAGGAACACATTAGGAAGTGTGACTGCAACTACATTTGTCTCAGATGATAGAAGAAAACTGTAACTCCTGTTTTATATGGTATGGATTCTGAGAATTTACTGCCACGGGATGCCAGGAGATGGTTATCTCCTGCATGTCATGATTTCATCCTGATGACCCTGTGTTCAGCCAGAAGTTAAAGTCTCTGTCCTTTCATAGTTTGAATCAGCAGCCTCTTAGTTAGAAAACAGTGGACATTTAGCATTTGCAGAGAAGGGCCGTTATTTCAAAGATGTCCTAAATTTAGTCCTTGCTGCTGTGATGACTCATGCAGTCATATCGCACCGCAGGAAGTAATGAAAAAGCATCGGAATAATGCAAAGAAATTCCCTACTCTCTAATGTCTCTCTGGCTCCACGTTGTCCCCAGCTCCTTGGCTTATAGACTCCAGCCTGGACTTCCTTATGTTCTTATTGTTGTTTATTTGCACCAAATTATTCAGGAATGTCCACTGCGATGCGAGTAGATAGGTACCAACCAGATGGCCTTAGTCCCTCCCTGATGAACCATCATGGTCTAAGCACACAACAAAAAGCAGCAGCTCAGGATACAAAACACAAGGGGGATGCACAAGAGATAGTAAATGGTTCATGTTCACTCTATAGAGTTTAGAGAGTAGTAAGGGAAAACCAGCTTGTCATGGTAGAACCTGTTCCCCAAATCAGCACTGATGGGAGCCGTGGAATCCATACAGTGCCACAGGGTGCCATGTGGGCCCTGGAAACTCTCCAGCTATGTTCATGCACCATTGGGCAAACTCTCATCCTAGCTATGTGTAAAACAACGTGGCATACTCATAGTCAAACTTGCTAGTTTGGTCAACACTGGCTTGGGATCTCTGAAAAAGGCTCTGTCTTGGAGGATAAAGAGTCAAACTGTGAGTAGACACCTAGTTTGCAGCAGCTGGCCTATTTCTTCCAGATTTTGCCACTAGACTCACTGCTGTTGGTCAAAAGCATGGAATTAATTCTATAAGATGTAATTTTATTTTTTTTTCCTTGCTGGAATCAGAATCTTGAAAGTGTTATAACATTCCAAATGATTGCATTAGGACAACCAAGAAGAAGGAAACCATCAGAACATAGTTTACCTCATCCTGTAATAAGATCAGTCCAGAACCTGCTGGTACCGCTCAAGACCCAGTTGGGTAAGAATTTGAGGTCCCTGCTCTCACATGCTTTGGCTGGGGAATGTTCTCCCTCAAATATTAGTTATTTAACTTCATTTTGTGACTCGGTAACCAAAGATGCCTATGTAGCTAGTGACTATTCCAAAAGGCCATTCAGGCAGCTCCATTTCTGAGCAGTAAACACACTGTTCACCAATTTTTTTTAGTAGCAATCTGTGAAGGAAGAACAATGTTCAGAAAATGTTCTTCAGTTACAATTGTAATTGTGAGAGGTACAAGAACAATTGTTCTTGAGGAAAAAAAAAATTGAGCTAAATCTTCTTATTAAAAAAAAATTAAAATCTACATTTTCTTGCTTTAGCCAGCTTTAACCACATCCAAGAAAAGACTATTGACTGTTAAAGCTCTAGCATATTCCACTTGCAATTGCCTAAAAATAACATCCCCTTCCTGGAAAGGGAGCCTGAGCCCTGAGCATCTGGGACCAGTTCTCACCTAACTGTTGCTGAAGACTCCTTATGATGTGAGTTCTGGAACAAAAGGGAAATTGGAGTAGTAAATTCAGTCCTAACAATTCTGACCTGCTATCTCCTGCTGTGCTGTCACCAACCAGCAGATACATTATGATGTTCCTTGTTATACTTCAGGTTAAAGTCATGGGTGCATGGCTGACCAGCTTTAAATGAGAAGTCTTCGGTTGAATAGGGTTATTTCCTGAGCCAGACAAATTGCGGTTAATCAAAATTATTTGTTTCTTCCAAATTCATAAAATTATAGCATATTTTAGGTTGGAAAGAACCTCAGGAGACCTCTAGTCCCACCTCCTGCTCAAAGTAGGGTCAACATTTAATTCAGCCCAGCTCCTCAGGACTTTGTTCAGTTTGGTCTTCAAAACCTCCAAGGACCAAGATTACACAAACTCTTTGGGGAACTTTTTCCAGTGTTTCTTTGTCCTTCTGCTGAGAAAAAAATATTTCTATCAAGTCAGAACCTTTCCTGTTCAGTTTATGGTCGTTTAGTTTATGGTCATTTAATTTATGGTCATTGCCTGATATCCATGCACCATGCATCTCCATAAAGATCTTGACTCCATTTTGATAAATTCTTCTACAATTTTGGAATGAGTAGTTCAGTGTGGCAAGTGGTAAAATTCTGCATGAAGAATTTAATAGTTTTAAAACAATTTTTTTTTATACTTTTGTTTCGAAATGGCATACTATCTGTAAATGGATGAAAAAGAAAAATTGTACAGTTTGAGCCGTATGAAACATTTAATTTAGACCAAAAGCAAGTGTTTTATTTGGCTGTTTTTCTATTGGCAACTAAATTGAAGAAGTATATATTCACAAAACTCTAGGTAAGCGCTATGTTTATGGTGATTTAGGAACTGCTGGTGGAAAATTGGTAGAAGTTATGTTCTGTTAGCTAAACAGGATAGTACAACCTCCAATCAACAATTACGAAGAGCTGTAATTTGGAAAACACAACATGTGTTAGAAATGGATTATGGTGCTATTCCACTCAGACATATGACTTCACTGTTTCTGTAAGCCTTGTCCTTGTAATGTGGATTTAATAATGTCACGTACCATAAGGAACTAGGTTATTTTCAAATTGAAGAATGCACAATGTTTCCATAACTGAACCTCTTAATTACTGAACAAGGAGCAAAGCCCTTTCCTGCTTTGGATTGGAAAGTATTTTCATTATATGTGGGTAGCGACAGAATGTATAGACTTCGTGTCTGGGTACAGAGATGGAAAATAAATTCTAATATACTTTGAAGTTTATTATAGCAGCACTGCAGATGTTCCTCCTTTTGTAGCACTGCAAAACTGTACTTCCATTTCCTTACACTCTTCCAAGATAAAGGTGTTGCAGAATGGATGAAAGTGAACGGCCACGGTTCCATAGAAGGACTGTGTGATACAGCTTTTAACATAAGTCTGGAGTGAACCAAGCTAGGCCGCAGTGGGAAATTACCAGGCTTGCTAAAAATGGAAAATTACCAGGATTGCTAAAAAGGGAAAAGAGATAAGGTCATGCTGACCTTGTGCCTAATGCTGTAAATAACTTTGAGGAATTCGCGTAGACAAGAGAGGAAAAAAAAAATATATGTAGCTAGCTATCCGCAGAAACCGCAAGTAGGAGGACGTATGAAAGTGTAACCCTTTAGAGCTTAGCCAATCAGCAGATGATTTGTAGGCATAATTAACTGGAACTGTATATAAGACATAATCGCGCCGTAATAAATCGAAGCTTGCTTTATCACTCACATTGAGTCGGCTGCTTGCTTCCCCTCGCTCGTCGCAAGTGGCGCCCGAACAAGGGACCCCTAACCTTGTTCTTCACCGGACAGCGAGGACGGAGAAGCACTGGTAGCAGCGACCAGAGAGCAGAAGATCGGCTGATGCTGGCATCGTACCCGATCCGTGCTTGAGCCCAGGATAATTCAAGAAGGGGTTCGCCGTCCGTGAGCTGCTACCCAAGGGAAAAGGCTGCAACAAAGAGGACTTTAACGAGTGTACAATGGAAAAGGAGGTAGCGCTAGCACTTTTACAATGCTTTTTAGAAAAGCGGGGAGTAGGCCCTTTAAAAGATCTGGCCGGGTTAATTGTATTAGGTAAAGCAAAAGGATATTTTGCAGATCCTGAGCATATGTTTGAAGTAGAAGAATGGCGTAATTATGGGCATTGTTTATGGGATTTAGTAATAGATGATGATAAGGCAGCAAAAAAATTGATGAAATCATGGCATGAAGTAACTAATTGTATAAAAAGATATCAAGCAGAAAAGCGCCTTGCTGCAGCAGTAACAAGCCGACTTGCAAGCACAGATCCTAATGCAGGAAAAATTATGCCATGTGAAAATCACATTCCAATACCCCCTTTATCACAAACAGTGCCCTCTGTACCACCTATAGAGCCCACTGCACCACCTCCAGACCCTTTGTGTCCTCCGCCACCCCCTCCGGCGAAGTAGCCTCGGGGGGGCCAGAGGGCGGGGACACATCTGACGAAAGTGCTGCTGAGGAAGAAAATAGCAGTGGGCAGTCAATACAAAATTCAAGAAAAAAAAAAAAAAAAAAAAAAAGGAACAAAAAATACAGTAAACAAACTGGTGCGTTCTACGTGCATTAATTGGCAAAAAATAGCACAAGAAGCAGCTGCTCAGGGAATATTTGATATTGCTGAGCAAGTCAACCCCCCACAAGCTTTCCCTGTAACGTATCAGATGAATGCCGCTAACCAAAGACAGGGAACCTGGGAGGCTTTGATTGGAAAATATTAAGTCAGTTACGTAGTACAGTGAATGAGTCAGGCCTCCACAGTGAGCCCACCAGATATACCTAACTTTATGAAAGGGCCGTTATTGTGCCAGTGTATTCTGGAGAATAGTAACAGTTACACCAAAGGCATTTTAGTAACCCTGCCCTAAGATTCTTCTGTAGAAACAATGCTAGAGCGAATGAGTTGGGTGCCAGCAGGTCAGCAAGCCTTGCTAGTGGAAGCAATCCAAGCAGTAGGGAGAGATTTAGTGCAAGCCCAAAGTCAGGCTTTTGCAGCGCTTGCGCCTCTGCACCCCCCTGGGGCTACCGCGCCCCCAAAGCCAGCGACCACCACGCGCCGAGACTTCCCCTGCTATCGATGCGGGAAGCCAGGACATACCCGTGACCGATGTCGACAACGTCAAGTGTGGTGCCAAAATTGTCAGCGAGGGACCCACAGCACCAATGTCTGTCGGCAGACGGGAAACGGGAAACCAAGCGCGAGGAGCCGCAGCGCGTCGACCCCAATCGCGACTCCTGTCACCTTCACGACACCCCCTCCAGGAGACATGACCAACTCTTATCGGCAGACACCATGTTACAACCCGCCACCCGAAGGAGCCTCGGCCTGGACCTGGCAACAGCAGTAGATACAACATTAATTGACAACCGACCACAAAAAATCGCAAGTCGTGTCCGAGGACCTCTGATAATTAATGGACAAAGTTATGGTGCTCTATTATTAGGGCGGTCTTCTGGTAGTTTAAAAGGGCTGTTGTAAAGTGTGTTGCTTATAGTAATAATTGTTATCATTGCACTCGTATGTTTAAGCTGTGCTCTCTCTTGTATTCGAAAATTATTTGAGCGTGTAACTGGACCAGTTTTCCTTGTCCAAAAAGAAAAAGGGGGAATTGTTGCAGAATGGATGAAAGAGAACGGCCACGGTTCCATAGAAGGACTGTGTGATACAGCTTTTGACATAAGTCTGGAGTGAACCAAGCTAGGCCGCAGTGGGAAATTACCAGGCTTGCTAAAAATGGAAAATTACCAGGATTGCTAAAAAGGGAAAAGAGATAAGGTCATGCTGACCTTGTGCCTAATGCTGTAAATAACTTTGAGGAATTCGCGTAGACAAGAGAGGGAAAAAAAAATATATGTAGCTAGCTATCCGCAGAAACCGCAAGTAGGAGGACGTATGAAAGTGTAACCCTTTAGAGCTTAGCCAATCAGCAGATGATTTGTAGGCATAATTAACTGGAACTGTATATAAGACATAATCGCGCCGTAATAAATCGAAGCTTGCTTTATCACTCACATTGAGTCGGCTGCTTGCTTTCCCTCGCTCGTCGCATAAAGGGATATTCATTTTTCCAACAAGTATCTGTCTGGATTATAAAATGGTCCGTAGATGATTTATTTTTCAGAGCTAGAATTCTCCACATTAGAAAAACTGATAGAAATTACTTCCTCACCAGTTCCTTAGCATAGTAATGGCACAGGGATATAGTAGCCATTGACTATGGAAAACAGTAAAGCAAATAACATCATATGGATTTACAAGTTCTTAGAAAGAAGACAAACATTTGTCCCACTTTTGGTGTTTCACTCAGGGCTAATACTGGTGGGATCTGCAGTCAACAAAGTGGAAGAAGTGAAGCACCCAATTGATAGAGCCCAGAACAGCAGTAGCTGCTGAACAAAATAACCTTCAGTCTGGCTGCACTCAGAAAAGCTGTGTAAGGAAAAGACCTTAGTTTCCAAAAAGATGTGATGCCATGGGCAGGCAGAGGTTTGGGTTGAGGGTAACCCATATATTTTTAATTCAGAACAGTGTTCTGGGAGATACCTTTTGCCTAGTTCCTACCATGACTGTTGGAAGCTAACGCTGATTTATCTGATCCAAAAATAAGACCTTGGATTCACTAAGGAAAGATCACTTTGGAGATACCCTAGGAGTACTCTGCTTTATACACTTGTTCTTACGATTTGCTACCATTCAGTGTTAAAGTAAGGAGACCGATAACAAGGGACCTTTGACTTGACTCATCCTGGCCATTATGATTTTGCTTCTCTGTATCCTCTCCTTGTCTCAAATGTGCCACAAAATTCTTGTGTGCAGTGCAGTTTACCATGTGTGCCTCTGCTCTGTTGATCTGTAGGCTGGAAGAAAAGATGTGTTTAATAATTTACATTAGCAGGGCACAATCCTGGGCTGCAATATCAGCAGAAGAAAGTTGATTTCCATGCAACATGTAAGCTCTGAAGCCCTCGGTGAGTGTTATTTGGGTAGCACAGAAAAGAGGCTGTTTTCCAATCACAGATTACATCTGATACATCACCTTCTCAGTCCCTGCCCAGCTGTCAAGACTGTTGTCCTGGCCAGGTCTGTGTTTCCACAGACACTGCTCCATCAGATATGAGTCTGACAGCACACCAGTTCCATCCGCACAGCTGCTCTGCGGGACCAGTGCTTCTTTCTGCCAGCTGTGTGTGGCAGCCTGAGATTACTAAGAAGCTTCAGATAAGGAAGCATTTTGATTTTTGCTATCAGGTGCAAGGGGGCACCATCATTTTCCCCCCATATTTGGATAAAAGGGGAAAATTCAACTCAAATGCTTCTGACTCCTGCAAGATTTTTAATGACTCAGCTCAGCAAGGCAGATTCCCTGCCACCTTCGGTCAACTCCCAAACTCCTCTCTAGACTTTGAGAGTATTCAGAAGCTGGTTTGCCACACGATGAAGAACTCTGTGGTGTCTTTTACTCTCCAATCACCATTTTGTGTGGCATGTACCCTGTGTGCCACAAAAGCTACTTCCTTTCTGTGTCCCCAACCTGTTATCACATCCACTTCCAACCCTGGACATACACATATCCTCCCTCTGTAAAAATGGATTTTGGTTCTATACAAATAAACAAAACAACCAAACACCAATCCCTCACTAGTCTCTGTTCACTTTGGGTAAATGCAGTCTTTATTCAATGGCAGAAGGGCCGTGGCACTGATTCCTCAGGTTGGGTCAGTCTCCCCCAGGTGAAGGTAACATACCCATCAGACACCGATATGAACAGTAGGATAACAGTAGGAGCACTGCTGGGGTAACTTTGGCCCCTAGGGTTTTCCTGAGACTCCTCTCCATGGCGATCTCATGAAGCGAGGCATTTACCTCCTTGACTTTTCTGACTTCAGTTGTAGTTATTCAATCAGTTAGGCTTTCCCTGTGCAATGAAGAGACAAGAAGATCAAGAAGATAATCTACCCTAATCAGATATAAACGTGGTAGATCAGTTCATGGAGATCTCTTCACTGATTACAAAAGAAGCTTCAGTGATTGCTCAGCCAGGTCAATTCACTTTTAGGTGCATGAAATAAAGACCAACAACTATTCCTACCCTCCCTCCTTTGGTTTCCCAATTACGCAGAAGGTGAGAATGGCACAGAGGAGAAATGAGAGAACAAACATTAAAAATGAAGATAGGTATGTAGGGAAGGGCTTATTGGTGTGGACCAGACCTACCGTCCCTCTCCAGTGCCAGTCTATGGAGCAGGATACAACATAAACACCATTATTCACACTTGCTCTATAGGGTAAGCGTACGGCTACCTCTCTCTTGTTTAAATGTTACAGCCACAAAATGAGCTAATAAATTTCTGGCTGACAGGACTGACAGAGCAATAAGTAAAAATAGGAAAGCATCTATTACATATTACTCTGAATTTATCAGCTCTCCCTTCAAAAGGGGAAATAACACAAGGCAAATTGTGGGAAGTTTTTTTATCTGCTAGAAAAATATGCCCTGTGCCCCAGAAAAAACCCAAGCTGTTGTGAAGTAACCACATTATTTAAAGACACAAGTCAAACAGGAAGAGGAAAACCAAACAAGCATGGCTTGAAAATTTCCCACAAGTGAGCTCTGACTGTCAGAGCACGGTGATGGACTTGCTGACAGAGCCTGGGCTGCAGGGAAGCCATGGGCTTTTCCAGGGCCAGAGTGCTGGGAAGGGCATGAAAGGGTTTATCTTCTCTTTCGAATATTTATCTCTAGCTACAGACTGCTGGTGTTTGCTTTATTATTCTTTATGAAGCCAAATCAATATGTCAGCAACTGAGATTTCATCTCAGCCTCCAGCACGAGGTCACTTCTAAGCTTCGAGGTGTGTCTGAGGTACCACCAGTTACCAACGCAGGACACCACAGGCAGGATTTCTTAGCGTGGGCATGCAGGTTTAAGCCACACTGATGTGAAGCACTTCAGTCTGCACGTAACTTTAAGCAGACAGGAATTTAAAACTGAACACTGCGCAGCACTGATGTTGTCATTGCTGTGAGCCTGACAGCTGGTGAAATGGGTGATGTGGCAAACCTGTTGACTGGAGCCGTCGAGCCACTTAACATGGAACCTGCCCTCCGAGAAATTTAGTGATGGAAAAGGTGCCTGTGTGGCTAATCTACTATTGGGGTGCTACCACCTTTCATTCCACAGTCTGTTTTCAGGGTGGCTACAGAGCTCATATTTGAAGTCATAGAACCATAGAATCAGAAAGGTTTCGGTTGGAAGGGAGCTTAAAGCCCACCCAGCTCCAACCTCCTGCCATGGGCAGGGACACCTTCTGCTAGACCAGGTTGTTCCAAGCCCAGTCCAACCTGGCCTTGGGCACTGAGGGATGGGGCACCCACAGCTGCTCTGGGCTACTCATGCCAGTATCTCACCACTCTCACAGGAAAGAATTTCTTCCTTACATCTAATCTAAATCTCCCCTCTTTCAATTTAAAGCCATCCCCCCTTGTCCCATCATTACATGCCCTTGTAAACAGTCACACTCCTTATTGCAATGCTTAGGGTTGGAGGTTTTTTCCCTATTCAAACCCCAGTCCTCAGAATAGAAACATTTATAAACATCAAGCTGACAAGCACTCTCTAGATTTTTGTTTTCTTTCTCTTACATAAAGACACAACTTTGCAAATCCCAAAGATTTGCAAACGATTCCTGATGAGTCATCTCTATCCAAAAGAATGAGATGTTAAAAGTGTTTTCTGCAGCAGCATAGTTGCCAGTTCACTTGCTACAAGTTTTCCTATATGCACAAGCCTTTTCAAAGGATATATTCTAGCACATCTTATTTAAAGTGAATTAAAATAATAGCTTATGAAATGTATAGGCTTTCAGGTCAGAAAGGGTTATTATAATCATCAAGATTAACTTGTGGCATAAACTTATCTAAATATTTAATGTTACCCAGAGGTTCCTGGATTAGATGAAATAAAGTCTTCCCATCTGTGAAAAGGAAAAAAAAACAAAAAACAATTATTAAACCAGTAATTTGTCACTATGGCATATCTTATATAAAAGAACCAGTCTTGATTTTAGAGTGTAAAATGATAGGGAATTAATTAATTCTTGGCAAATTATGTTGTTTCAATAAGTCAGATTAAACTCAATTCCAAACTGAATGCCAGATTTCAGTCCAAATTCCATTCTGTATTCCCATTTATTCCCAATTTGACATTGTCATAATTTCAGTATCCAGTTTACTGTGCCTTTCTTTGTCTGCTAGACTACCATACCATTTATGGATTCATTAAAAAAACCTTTCCAAGTTACTGCAAGGAACACAGTCCCTCACAGTACACATTTCATTTCTGTAAAACAATGAATCTAAACCAAAGATGCAAACAGGTATTTGACCCGGGAATCCAGGTCTACATATAAATATCACAGCATATTACATGAGTACTAGATTATATTTTCAAAACTGTACTGTATGTACAAAAATGTATGGAAAATTGAGTTTATTTTAGAATTTATTTCACCAAAAAGTAATTGTGTAAGCTTATTCATTTCTAGGGAGCCTTCCTGTGCTATGCTTCTAAACAGAAGCAAAGCCATGCAATGCACAACAAAAGATCATCAACCTCCTGAAATAAATTACTTTCCTGACAAATCTCTTAGTTAGGTTTTCACATTTGTCAGGCTTCTCTGACAAAATATATTGTCATGTAGAAGCAAATTAATACACAGGGAGGCTTTGTTATTAAAGAAATACAAGCTGATTTCTTTTATTATGACCAGCCAGAGAGCTGCCTTTGTGGTACAAACAGCTACAGCATTCCCTGAGCTGATATTCCTGTGGCACATGGCTAACTCGTAGTAACCTGGATCCTGAAACTGCTGCACTGCATTTATTTAAATCCTCAGGGAAGAGACTACTTCAAATCCAGGTGCTTAATGATAAAAGCATGTGTAAACTGAAATGCACAAAATATATTTGTCCTGCTGTTAAAGCAGCACATTAAAAAAAAAGGAATGAGGAAAGTAAGTGGTAAGAAACCTCAAGAATCTTCATCTTACTAACAATTCAGATATTGTGGATGACTTTACATATGACCAGAATTTTACCATTGAATCCAAGCTGACACTAAAACACTTCTTAGAGAAGAAGCTAAACTCAGATCCTGAATGTTAAGCCAGAATAAAACAACCAACCTAGTTCAGTACCTCTGCTCTGACCCTGGCTCAGGAAGAGATGTAAACACATGCTTCATTCTCCCTGCGTCCACCAAGTGTCCTTGCTGAGTGTTTTCCTGCCAGCTGCTGCAGAGAAACACACAGGCAGAAAGTCAGAAAGCACAGAAGAATATACCCGGAGCAGAGTGAGCTTCCCTGCAATCAGATGGGGAGAAAGTAGGTGAATTAATAGCTAAACGCTGTAAAACAACAAGGTGCATCAGTCAGACCCAAATCAAAAAGTGCTGGAATTTTGATTAATCCCAGCCTGGTGAGACTTGTCATTTTTTTTCAGCAGCAGTGGAAAAGCACATAAGCAGTTGTACAGTTGTAAATGCGGTTTGAATCCCAGTCTCAGTGATTCAGCTGGGATGAGCTACTTTACCTAGCGGACACCTAAGATTCAGAAACTTTGGAGAAAAATTGCTGAGATGGATTTGATAGCAAGTGATTCGCTTAAATAATGTCTCTGCCAACTCTGATTAGAGGTGAAGCTGTATCCAGACTGAGCAAATCTCTAGTTTCTTTTTCACGAGTTTCATTGCTTCCTTCTCCTTCTGAGGGAGGAAAAACAAGACAAATTTTTTTTTTTCATGGTATTTTGGCACTTCTGTTTTGTGTTGTGGCCAGAACCTAGAAGTTAAGAAACTTGTAACTGAAACAATTGAAGTAGCACTGGAAAATTCAAGCAGGAAGCAAGATGTAATTTTTTAAACAGTGAGGGCAATTAATCACTGGAACAGCTTTGCCAATGGATGTGGTGGATTTACCATCATGCAAGTCTTTAAATCTAGTCTGTCTTTCCTTCTAAGTGCGATTGCTCTAATTTAAGGGTTTGGTTTTAACACAGAAAACACTGGGTAAAATATTCTGTTTAAACTAGATGGTTACAGTGATGCACCTTGGTCTTAATGTTGTGAAGATATTTACAAGATGCATTTTAGGGGACACTGTTTTGCAGGCTGGGGTGAGTGTGTGGGATGTGGAGAAGAAAGGTGGGCATGCCCCAGACTTGCCATATCTTCATGAGTAGTGTGCTCCACTGAGTCAAAGACCGTCAGGATGTTGCAGATTATTTTAAGATTTTACTGAATCTTTCTATATTTTGTGTTTGTAAAACAGTTAGCTATAGGAGCATTTTGTTTTTAAGAAGTTAACCTCCATGTTAGAATTATGTTAGCACTTATTAACCAATGACGTATGAATTGCTGTGCTGCTTGTTATCCGAGACTGTTACTTGAAGTCCCTATGCTATAGAACATAATAACCCTAGTCCTTACTCTCTAGACCATAACCAGAGCACCTAGGTTCTATTGTGTATAGGATGAGTTATTGGACAGCTTGGCAAGGCCAATACCCAGCCATCCAACTTGGCAACAAAACTTACTTTTAAGGTGTCCTGAAGTGAACTACCTTCATTATAATACTAAAAATCACGCCCACAGGTCAAGAAGACCCTTGCCCAGGTGAAGACCCTTCCCCTGCGCAAGCGTAGTAACAGAAAAGGATGACACAGCAAATATTTACAATTATATGCAAATTACTAACCAATCATTGTAACTGGGAGTGTACGACCTTGTAATTTTGCATATAAATGTAATGGTAAAATCTACACAGGTGTGCTCAATTTGTGGAGATGCCACTGAGCACCCAGTGCTGTAATAGAGTGACTGCTGCTTAATACTCCATTGGTGTTAAGAGGTTTTATTCCCAATTTTGGTGACAAGGATCCAAATCTTTGCTTCAGATCAGGTATGGGTAGAGACTGTGAAGAGTGCAGTTGCTAAAGGAGCATCCTCACCAATGTTCAATTTACTGGATTTAAGGGCACCCTTTCCAGGTGCCCAGGCTGGCACTTAAGGAAGGAGTCATGTTAGTAAATGCTGAATAAAAACAGACTTTGCATTCAGATCCACAGTAGGTGCCTGGCTGGTTACCTGTCCTTAAAGGCAGCCCTAACTCCTTCCCTGGGCATTCGCTGTGGCTAGTTTAGGCAGCTCCTGGCTGGTGGTCACAACAGCTTTCATAGGCATCTCTTCCTTCAGTACCTGATAGCAGCATCCTGAGCCTCTAAGTCATGGCTGGATGGACACAGAGCCTGGTATAACTGTTTCAGTTTTGAACTTTCAGGTCAATAATCACTAGGAATATGTTTTTTCAGGTATTTAAAAGCCAATTACTTCAACAGCAGTTAGGTGTCTATACACCTTTAACAAACTGTGACTTAAAAGTCATAAAAAAATGCACCTTCTAGCCTACAAAATACTGACTTTTTATCTTGTGATAATCTGATCTTTTTGGATGGGGTGCAATGGGTTCGGGCTAAATATCTGCAAATGCACATAGGTTTTGCATGAATTGAAAATCTATAGCTAGTTCATTGTGAATCATAGATATTTTCCAACAGAAAGCCTCCCCAGGTCTCAAAGACAATTCCAGTAAAGAAATGTACACCTGTGTAAAAGCGCCCACACACACACAGGGTAATAGAGGAAGGAAAGACTTTCAGTTTCAATACAAACAGAAATGCCTGTTTCTATTCTCAGGGGGAAAAAAAAAGTTTAAAAAAAAAGGAAAAGTTTTGTGCTACTTCATGGAAACATCTGGGTGAAAGAGAACAGGAGGTGTCAACAGAAGTCAAAATAACAACTCGTGTCATATGGTTTTGATGTGAATTTTTTTTGACATATTTATCATCCTTGCCATTCTGGAGGAGCAGGGTTAAATGTATGCCAGGTAAAAAAAGAAGCAGAGAAAGATCTCTCTCTTTAGAAAGAGGCAGCCCCGCTTAAAGAATCATATTGCATTTCTGAGCATAGCAAATTAGCTGTAAATGCAATTTTATGGTTGTTCTAGGGAGAAAATTTGGGTGGAGCAGACTGTAAGAAGAGAGAAAATAGGCAAATTGAGAAATAAAGACAGACTAGCAGTGCCAGGAGTTGAAGAGCACTAAAGTAAAAGTTTCCTCTCATATTGTATAAAAGGCACAACATTTATTTTCTACCAAGACTTTCTTTGTGGCTGAACATTTTTTTTTCCTACCAGCTTTGAAGCCCAGCATTTCTGTGAATGTTCAGAAAAAAAGTATGAGTCAAATGCTTGCAGAAGTGCAAGCTTTTCTAAATCTATTTGCATACAAATCTATATAGTCTCTATCTCCACGGTATCCAAACAGCAGCCTAAAAGCAGAAATAACAGTATATCAGTGACACATGGGGAAAGAGGCGTTTTCAGACTTATGGTGATCAGTGGACAGTATTGTAACCAAGTGTTGTTCGCTTGTCTCTAGTCGAGGTTTAAAAATCCAGGGTATTCCTCATAGCTTTATGGCTGGCTTGAGTAAGGGACACAGGGTTCATTTTTACCATAAAATAAATCAACAAGAAAGAATAAAAACTAAAGCCACCTAACTGATAGCTCCCTTTTGGCTGGGCTTTGGACCAGGGCAACGAACTCTTTCCAAGACAACTCTGCAAGACAGAGACCTCTAAGCAGCGATGTGGATGTGAGCTAGTCCCTATCACATAGCCCCTGGGCCAGAAATTGGTCCTTGACTGCTTTTGTTCAGCAGTATAGGCATCTCACTGACTCATTCAGGTATGAATAGCTCTCAGCATCTTTATTAACTACATTTTCTCGCATGCATTCCATTTAGAACTGCCTTTTCATTACCGAGAAGAAAAATGAGTTCCTATGAGAGATCTCCAAACAAGCTGAAGGTTAGCATGTGAGAGCGCTCCCTGAAAGCAGGCACAATAGGAGGAGGCAGAGGACTGAGTGGAGGGGTGTAATGGCTAATGTCAGGGATGGAAACAGGAGAGAGGGCTACATGAAAGGAGACAGCAGAAAAATTCAAACCTCTGGCTCCGGAAACTATTTAGCAATTTTTTTTCTCGGGAATGTAACAAGGCCAGCATTTAATGTGGCATGTCTATATATTTTCCATATGTGTAGTATTCTACAAAGAGTGAGATTTGTTATAATTTCACTTCATTAAACTTCATTTACTTCATTACTACAGTATCCAGTGAAGAACTATACTTTTCTCCTGATCAAAGACAGAGCTTAACTGTTGTTTCTTTCAATCATTTCTGTGAAAAATACTTCCCTTTTACTCTGCCTTCTCCTCTCCTCTCTTTTTTGTTTTTTTCTTTTACTAAAACTGGAAAAAAGGATAAATTTGAAAACTGAATTAGTTTGTTTCCCCTTTTTTTTATTTTTAATTTAATTTAAAGAAGTGGAGTTTAAACAAAATTCATTACAATGAGTTCCACTTTGCAAAAAATTACATTTGAGATCTGGGAGCTTTTTGTCAGATTCCTCCCTCCCACCTCCACTGTCTACAGTGGAGGTTTTCACATCCGAGCCAGCTGCCCTAGGGATGTGGTCCATGCAATTCGTGGAGTTTGCAGCGTCTTTCACACAAGCCAATTTTTGTATGCATTTTATGAGACCAATAGTGACTCCGTTGGCTATACTGTCTTCCAAATATTGGTGCAACTTAGGAGGGATAAGAGCAGATGTATATACCTATAGGTGAGTGAGGTATGTGAAGCTAAGCCAGCTGAGCCCAATCCCTCCATTTCTTAGGCTTCCATGAATCTTCCATTTCTCGCTCATGAATTGAGGAGTGAGAAAAATATTTGGAGTCCTACAGTTTAATTCATATTCTGGAGACACTTATCTCCTTATTGTATATATGGAGGTCCTGTGGTGACTATATTCTCTGGCCTTTAGAGCCATCCTTTAATGGGGTGAATGGTACCACTTCTTCTAGAGGGTATTTCTGCAGTAGGTTTGTTCAGAGGAGGGGACAAGAGCATATTTTTCTCCAACAACTGCAGAGCAAGGGCCTTGATTCACTTCATTTTAATGTATTAGACATAGTCATTCCAGTTGTCAGCAGAAAGAAACATGTATTTCTGAAAGGTAGCTCAGGTTGCAGGGGGGGGTTGTGCATGGGGTAAGCATTTGGGGGTTAAGGAGAGGCTTACACCCAGCAGAGGCTGAGATGCTCCCTTGGAGCCCAAGTTCAGGTGTGCCACATGCAGAACAGGGCTGTGTAGCGTGCCACTGGAGCAAAACATCCCGTCCCAAAATTGTTTTTAACAGCAGCCAGAAGAGGAAACAAAACTCTCAGACAGCCCTCTCTTACTTCATAACAGATAGCAAAACAGCAAGGGGACATCTTTGATGGTTTCTGACTTTCAGTATGATGGTGCCTCTCTGTATATGGGATGTAATCCAGAGAAAACAGAAGGAAAAAATTGCTCTACTAGACCTAAAAAGGTGTCTTGAAATATTAAACATTAAATAAGTAGTAGTAAGCATTGGATTTTACTAGAGAAGGGAAAGCAGTCCCACCTGTAGCTAGTTCCCTAGCTCAGTATTGGTTCTGTGGAAATTTTTTTTGGTGTGTTTTTATGTGTGTGTATTTTGTATTTATGTGTGTGCATGTGTGGTTATATGTGTACATGTATGTATAATATATTTTTCAAAAGTAATAAAATAACCTGTACAAATGCATACTGCACACATGATACCACATAATATATGTGATATTATTATATGATATTATTATATGATTGCTTTTGTATATTATGATATAATATTAATTCTATATTAATATAAGTCATCAGATATTAAAATATTTTAGCGATAGCTGCCTATTTCAAAGTCAGGGTTGGATTTAAAAAAAAATAAATAAATAGATCAGCAATGCCAAACACAGTTCAAATTACTGAAAATCAGAAGATTCATTCTCCTCATGATACTTGTCCTTATGACCTTGGTTACAGTCAAGTGAACAAAAAGACAATGAGTCTCTTGACCTTTCTTTGCAAAAGAAATCAAAGTTGTGTTTTCCAGTGAAGGAGACATAGAATAAAGGACAAATTAAATTTATAAATTATCAAGAGGTGGCAGAACTGGAGTCTGGAGATATCTATTCCATCTCACCATGTCATGTGGATATATTTTCTGTGCTCCTTCATATCTCAGCTGAATCTTTGTATTGCTATGGCCACCCTACCCGAGCTCAGGGTAGCACCTATGCTCTGTCTCCCAAAATTCCAGCAGACAACAAGCATTAGCCAGACATAAAAGTTAGACTGGCAGGGTGTTACTCTATTTATAAAGGTGTTAATTACTGGGTCAATCCAGGAGGGAAAGATTTCACAAACTGGAAGTTCTCTGTGAGATCAATTCTTCTGCATTTGAACACCCAGAACTCTTGTTTCCCAAATCTCTTAAGCATCAGATAATGAGAGTAATGAGTTACACAAAGCCTTTTGATTCCCTGCTTTTCCTATAGGAATAAAACCTGCCAAGGAATAATCTTTGGGACTATTATAAAGGGGTTTAGTTTACCATTGATCTCCTGTGAGACAGGTAAATTGAAGTTTTGGGGCTCCCTGCCTGGAAGAGCGTGGAGAGGTCATGGTAACTCGCCAGGGTGAGCTCTGTAGCTCGGGGCCAGATGACTCTGCTGAGGCTCCTCTTCCCAACATGTTCATTCCTTTCCAAGGGATCCATTTTGGGGTGTATCTCTGTAACGCCTGTGTTCTCTCAGGATGGTGGTGAGAAATGAACAAACTCCAGCCTAGGGCAATCTTCTAGCCTTTCAAAAATGGAATTAGGCTTCCGCCACTACTGTGGTCTTCAGCCTTCCAGGTGGTAAGCCCCACACAGACCCACCACTACTCAGTGGGAAGATGTCCTCAGGGCATTTCTGTGAAGAGCTGTTTCCACCCAGCATTTTTTTGCCTTTGTCAATCAACAAATGGATTAACTCACCGAACTCTTTCCCAGGCATTCCTAGAGAAGATTCTTGCTTTGAAAGGGTTAGAGATGAGATACATCTAACTTAGCTGTAGCCATCGAAGAGTGAGCTATCCATGCCAAGTTAACCAAGGCTTCCAGCTGGCTTCCTCAGATATCCAGACCATTTTGAGTAGAACTACACACTGCTGTGCACATGAGCCTCCTGGTTCTAGGTTAATAGAAAAGAATATTTAATGGTAAGGACTAAAGGTAAACATAGATTCCTTTCTAGGGCTGAAAAATAAGATTTCCTCGCTAAAAAGTACTAGCAAACCTCTGTACATATGGATGAGGGAGAACCTTTGTCTAGAAAAATCCAAGTGAGATTTGCAGTTAGAGAGCAAAACTTTTTTTTTTTTTTTTTTTTGTAATTACTTGATTCTCCAGTAAAACTGCTTCTAAGGAGACACTCAGCCATTCAGGGGTTAATGCCTCTTCTCACCACCTTCCTCTACAACTTAAAACTTAGGAACATGTGCACACTTATGCATGCAACAAACAAAGCCACCACTCGCATTATAATATCCTTGGGGACAGCCAAATGAGAAAGACAAATTTAGCAGTGTACTTCTTGCTTTTTTACATAGTATAATGCCATTAAACTCGACATCATGTAGACATTGAACATTACAACAAAATACTGATGCTGTTTATTAGCTGCCTGACTTTTTTTTGAGAGGAAGCACGTCACATTTGTTTCAGACAACTGCATCGGGGTCCCACAGCTCTAATTAAATATGTATCCTTTGTTCAGTTGCATCGGAGTCAGTTTTGGCCTATATACGCATTTTGTTAATATTTTAAATAGGAAAAACAACAAAGAGAGGAGAAATTAACAGTTGCTGAACTTCTCCAATTACCACTAATCACATTTACACCCTGAGGTTTGCAGAATTAGAAATCAATTGGTGGCTTCCCCTTTCTACAGCTGTGGTGACGCAAGTCGAGGCAGACTGAAAAAAACACTATGTCTGCATGGCTGGGTTCGGACAAAATGGCCTTTATTGTTTATACAAACTATTTATATATCTTAGACAGTACAGGTGTCAGACCCTGATAGGTTTTTGTGTCCTTCTTCTTGCTTGCTATTTGCTGTTGCTGGAGGTGCCTGTATGCTGCGGTTCTAAGTTCCGATTCTTCACATCCTGACAATTTGTGGCTGTCTTAAAGGTACACGACTAAGTCTTTGAAGTCAACTAACTTCTCTGCAGACCCGCTGCAGACCCCAAGAATTCCCCCTTTTTGTTTTTTGAACAGCTAGTACCAGGTTTGTCATGTTCTGCAGGGCCCTTGCAAACATGACGGCAACCAAGGCAATAGCAAACAAACAATACTGCCAATTGAGTGAATGGGTGCCAAAAAGGCTGACATTTTCTCAGATTTTGGTAACATGTTGCTGCAATGGGGGGCCTAAAATCCATGCAGCACATACCATCAAAATCCTCACAGCCATGTCCTTGAGCCAACAACAAAAAGCCAATAGTTGCTCTGTTTTGTATGTAATGGTGGCAAATTTGACTCACATTCTTAACTGCCTAACAAACAAGGTGATTTAACTCTTTAACAGTTTCCCTGCTGTTACTTCGGATAAGAGAAGAACCGCTGCAATACGTTCCCATCAGTTCCATAAATCAGTTACATCATTACATGCTTCATCCAAAGTTATATTGCGCGTAAACGCATTATGCTTATCAACATGTTCACGTGTTGATTTATGCAGATGCCATGGTCCCATCATGGCCTCCTACTACATAAGCATCTACATAAAGACAACTATCGACATTCAAAGGGCAAACAATATCAACTTCTTTTGGGTTAACATTATACAGAGGTAGTCAATTATCGAAAAAACTAAGGCTTTCAGTAAGATTCTTCATTCCCCGCATACATTCACTTTTTGCAACAATGTCTGCAAGTCAGTTTCAAGGAAGGGCACACCAAACAAGGACTGGTTCAGTAAGGAGACCACACAGTAGTTCTTGGGTTGAATGGCGGCAGCAGCGCTCCCACGATCCGGCACGCTAAGCTCAGGCCGCACACAGCGAGCAGGTATCCATCGCGGACCTTCATCTGTAGAAACACAAGCATAACCTCTCCCCCAAGTTAACAATTCATGCGGTCCCGACCAATGCCCGGTACGAGGGTCTTTCATGCGTACTAAGACACCTTCATGCTTTTGCTGCTTGTCACCAATTGACACAAAATGTCACACAGTGGGAGGCACCGCATGGTCGGCAGATATTTTCAGAAAGTTCAAACATAACATGCTTTCTCTAATCGTGCCTCTGGGGTTATTCCCTTCATTACCCTTTTTTTTTTTTTTTTTTTTTTAAGTTAGTGCCACTTTATTAATAGACTCACACCAATTTAAACCCCCAGCTAAAAATACACACATTACGCAGGCTTTGTAATTTAAAAGGTAATAGGTTAAAACTACTCATTCACACGCTTCCATCTCCCCTATGATTGGTCCCGGTGCCCACATGCTGTTACCCCCTTTTTGTTTTTGAGCGTTCCAGACCCCTTTTATTATTCTGTTCATAAGTCTCATAAAGCAATTCCACACACAGCCCAATATCATTACAAAGATTACAATAGCAATTAATACCGTTATTCATTGTAGAAACAAATCTTTTAACCATCCAGTAATTCCTAAACCGAAGAGGGTCCCCCGTGGAGAGTCGGCCAAGTCACGACAATCACACCAATATGGCTACATGCCGTGCTCACTTTATTAAACAAACAGGTCATATTTATAACTTAAACCAATCGCTCACACGACTTTACACACTCTGGTCACACAGGTGCCCATGTCGCTGACTGGTGAGCATGCTGCAGGTGCCTGATCAGGGTGTGCCAATGAAAGTGTTGATTCCGTGGTTCCCAGGACTTGCTCTGCACCTGGCTTCTTGTTTGTGCATAGCTTGTTTTCTTTCTCACCCTGCTTGTTCCAAGGACAATTTAAAGTTCCTCTGCAGCTTCAACTAACAGGCCTGGGTTGTCCAACCCAGACAATGGTAACATATGTCCTTGGTCCTTTAAAAATCCCTCTACACTAAACTCTGTAGCCAGTCCGTTAACCCATTCTCAATCTTTATAGTTTTAAATCTTTTTTAGTTTTAAAAATGAACCATTCCAGATATGATGCTCTCTGATTTGTTTTATGAAGGGAAGAGCACTTTTCCCAGCATCTGATGGTGATTTAGCGACACCATATTGGTAAGAGTGTTACTGTCAGTGTCACAGTATGATCTTTAATTGAAGAGTTTCTTCTTAAGTGTTTAGATAAAATCAAATTGGCCATGTACATGTTTTGAACATCATAAATGATGAGCCAGCAGGGTCAAGCAGTCCAAAGCTGCTTACGATTCCTTAATCTGGGAAAAGCCTTGGCAGGGGGCTGTCAAAGCACATTTTGCAGTGAGTGTGTGTAAAAGTACATGCACTTATAAACACATGGCCGCAGAGCTAAGCTTATATCCACTGTTCCTAATTGAAAGTGGAAAGAAAGGAGATCATCTGAGCAGAAATCAGTATTTGGGGAGAGAAAATAACCCTGTGGATAGTTCCTTGAACACACAAGCAGGAGATAGGAGAATAAATTAATGTGTCTGGAAAAAGGCTGATATGAAAGTGAACCCTCATCTAGCTGAGTTTTTTGATTTTTCTAAATAGGGCTGAAAGTCCTGTGCTTTCTAACAGAATATGCAGTCTGAAAGGCCTTTGCAGAGTTTATCTGCACATGTTTTTACTCTTTACTAAAACCAAGAAGCAGAGTGATGTGAAAAATAATGGTGAGGCGAGGAGGAAGGATGAGTCAACCAAATCTTGCTAAACTTGAAATTCAGTTCATGTTCACAAGGACTTTAAGCAAAAACCCCAGAAAACTTCTTTGTTCCTTTGCGCCATTTCATCTATTGCTCAACAATAAGACTACATTGTAGAGCTTCTCTTACACTCTTCCATGAATATATACA
This sequence comes from Falco rusticolus, assembly GCF_015220075.1. Taxonomy (NCBI): domain Eukaryota; kingdom Metazoa; phylum Chordata; class Aves; order Falconiformes; family Falconidae; genus Falco; species Falco rusticolus. The sequence goes on along the minus strand of NC_051209.1, from coordinate 14,667,069 downwards.
TTGACAAAATTAAAGCAATTTGCTCAGCAAATGCTCTCATGGAGTATTCAGCCAGTTACATAGTTATAATACTATATATCAAAAAAGTTGCTCAATGAGAAAGTGACATCTCCAATAAAATATCATATATGATAGATAATGTTCTGCAGTTTAAGCAACACTTTTAAACAGGTATGTTCTTATTTTGAAGGCCAAGATTTTATGTGAACACTGGGAAAAATATACAACTGATCTTTGGTGAAGTCAGAGAATTCGAGGGTCAGTTTCAGAAAAGCAAAAATTTCATCATCAGACCTATTTCCTTGAATTAGACAATTCCTTTTTCTTATGAAATTATGCAAAATAGTGGTTCTTTGCCCTTAAGACCAAAATAAGACGGTTGGAAAATATTCTATTTGATTTTTTTAATAGTAATTGAACAAACTGTCACTGAGTTACTGAGAGATTCCCATATTTAAATTACACATTGGATCCATGCTAACATTTTAATAACATGCATAGTAACCTGGATTTTGTTTTTAATCATGTGCATAGCATAAAGACATATCAAAGAAACTGCTAAACAGCTTTAAGTAAATGATGTGATAGAAAGTTAAGAGGCTTACTCAAATTAATATATAAGACAGTTCGTGGGTTTGATCCTTATAATGTCTCCATATGTCTGTTTTTATATTTTTTTTTCAATCGAGTTGCTTTCATACTATATGTGAGTCAGGCATGACATCTAAAATTCAAGTGTGAACCATTCTAATGACACTAAAATTAAAACAACTAAAGGATTAATTGTGAGTTTCTTATATAACAAAAGGATGAGGAAATATGAATGTTTCGCAAAATATATCTCTATGTCAGGCCACATTAGCTATATCCACTACCTTTGTTCTCAAAAGAGGTGGCACATTCTACCTTAAAATTTGGGCCAAGCCCTGCAAATACTTTGCCTGTATTGGTTGAAGTGTCCATGAACCTTTTTGAACCTTTCAGCAAATCTAACCTCAGCATGAGATTTCTTAACACAATCTCCGTAATCTAAGAAATGCCTTATGCTGTCAACTGAATCTTTATGTCTGATAATGACAAAGATAAGGTGGTACATTCTTTTTTTAAACTACCGGTTCAAATCTACCTTGTATCTGTCCTGTATTTATTTCATCAGCCCAGATGAAAGAGGTAGTTGTTACTTGTGGTGGTTCATTATCTTGTGGCCTGGTCTTAAGAAGAAAAAATGCCACCAGGGTCACCACTGGCCAGTTGTTTTACTGACTCATTCAACAGCATCGTACAGGCTCATGTGCTTGGGAGGGCGCGTGATTGCGCAGACCACATTGCCATTTCAGCAAATTTAGAGTTCTGGGTCTGTGATGTGGTATACATACCATTTATACTGATCGCCAAGAACTGTTGTCTTGCTGTTTTGTATAGCAGCTAAACACCTAAACCCGGTGCTTTGCAAAACAAATAAATAAATAAGGTGAGGGCATCTGTGGAATAAACTTCTTCCACCCCAGTAGCTGTATGAAGCATTGCTCATAGGCTGGGATTCATCTCACCTAACTTTGGATTCAGTATCTAGTTGTCTAATTCAGAGTTTGACATCTAGGCTCCCTCTGACATCAGGGAGGAAAATACATCCAAAGTCTCACCAGGCATCTTGCTGGGATGGAGTAAACTCCTCTATAAATTTGTCTTTTTCAGGTGTCAAAAGATTGGGTGAAATGAATCAATTTCATGTATGTGTAGGGGTTTTTGGTTGGATGGATGGATGGCTTTTTTCTTGCATTTCTGTCTTTTATGGGACATTATTAGTATTGACTCTGGAAGCATATCCAACATCATGTCTGAGAGCAGTCAGATGTTTGGCTGTTCTTACCTAGGAACAGGAGCAGTGGAATCAGCCGCCAATTGTCAAGACAAATCTTTTGAACTCATGGGTTTGATCCTGGAAACCGGCAGAAATCTGAATGAGCTTACAACCCCTGTGGGAGAAACACTCTTTTACAAAGCTTGGGCTGATGCCATAAAGGACCATAGATGTGATGACTGTTTTGTTAATGACCCTACTATTCTCTCAGGAGCAACATTAGTGCGTATTATGAGTCAATGCTTTTGAGTAGTAGCCTTATTATTTAGATTTGGAATTACAGGAATAAAATGGTCAAAAATTTAAACTTCAGCTGAGAAAATAGAAAGCTGGAGGGAAAAGTTTTAGCCCAAAATAAACTTTTATTTGTAATCTCATTTATATCAATACAAGGTGGTGTGTTGTTTACAAGAAGTTTGTCTCTAATACTGCATTTCCAGTTTATGATATTGTGTCCCTGACCGGAGCTGACACTTTGGCAGGATTCTCCTGCTCTTTTTGTAAGAGGTTCCAGAATGGCCAATAAATAAAACTATCTATTCTCTAGAGATATTAAACTGGCAGATTAACAGGCAGTAACTTCACACACAATCAGAGCCAGGTCATTGCATGCATCCCTCTTTTCAAATCTTTTGAGCCAAGTTTCCATTAGTGCCGTACACATCCGTCTCCTCCCCTTTCAGCTTTTCCTAGTACTACCTACCTTGAGAGACTGCCTGGAGGCACAGAGTCCTTGCCCACTTAAGTAATGGAGTGAAATACAGATACATCCACACCAGTGCCAACCTTAGCAAACACATCCTCGGGGGGTAAAGGAACTCCACTAGCTTGTCCTAGAACTATCTCATTGAGTGATTACAGAGATATTGTAACATTTCCAATTTAAATGTGGCCAATTTCGGTGTTTGTTCTGCCTTGCGTGAGTTAGGTAGCATGTTAAAAGATACAATCCATACCCTAATCATCTCATAGCCCAAACAGATAGGTCACTTGCAGGATAATTCAGTACCTTGCTCTCTTCCCTTTATGTAGACAACCTCTTTTTCCTCTAGTAAACTGGGAACAGATTTCTTCCTTGGCTAATTAGCTCTAAACTGCCTTCTACCATCACATCTTCAAGCTTGCCCCTTAAATACTATGTGCATGTTAGTGAGATAATGAGTACTGATTTCAGATTCTCTGCATTTTCCAGGTGGAAGAACTGAGACAGAGAAACACTAAAGTTAGAATTTGCCTTACCTAGCTTTAAAAATCTCAGGGTTAGATCCCTGAACTAGTAATTTCAGTCCACCTTTATATTCTTAAAGCAGCTGCAGAAGGCAATTATTCAACCTACCTTATGGTGAGATGAACTGTCTTTCCTCATTTTTATTAATTACAAAAATCTATTTTTGTCAGAGTGTAAATACACACTGTGCATAGATAAAAATGTCATCAAAGCAAGTGTGCAACTGAAATGGTAGTTTACATTCCTTGACAGCATTTTAAAACAGACACTTCCTTATCTATAGTCTTTCTGTTAAATTTTACCCATCACTGTTCATTGGGAGCAAAAGCGTACTTCTGAAATACATTTGAAAGTGGGTGTGTTTTAATGCACCAGGATTAATACAAGCCAAGTTGTAAAGTAGGTGGGATATTTTTGGATGTTATTATTATTGTTAGACCTTACAAAGGAACAGAAATGTTGGTAGGTGCATCACAGAAGACATGGAGAAAGCCAAGTGCCTGCATGAAGGCACCTGCACTATAATTGTTGGTAGGTACTGTGGGATTCACTTGTACAAGAAAATTAAACACACTCAGGACCACACTCTGGCAAGGAGGGAGGATGTCACAAGAAACCTACTTACTTATTGTTAAGGTCTTTAACCCTCCAAACTATGGAGAACACCAGCTCTCTTTTAGAAATTGCCCCATAATATTTAAATACCCAAATTCTTCAGAGGAAGTGCTTGGGACAGTTATTTGCCGATGGCAAATAACACATGAAGGAACATTCTAGCAGTGTGCCAGTATAGATGTCACTTGATGGATCCTGAATTAGCAGTAGCATATTAATGAGAAAGCAAATTTAAAATGCAAGCAGGATTTGGGAAGGCTTTGCCTTATCTAAGCAAATTATTCTCATATCTTTTCACTACCAATTTAAATTCTTATATTACATCTCCAGAATAGTATTACTGTTAGTGATATACTTCTTGAAGATGAGGAGCTGATCACTAAGACATGATACAACCTCAGAATGAAGTCTGAAATTGAAATCATATCTCTTTCAACACAAAACATATTTGAGACCACATGACTTCCCTTTCATCCTCAGGCTTTCTTGAAGTTCATTATCAGAATCAGAAATTAGTGGCTCCTGAGGCACAGCATACCATACTATGTTGACTGCTGGTCTAATAATGCATGAAACAAAAGGAAATAAGGGAACAAAAATACAGGAACTGGAGAACTGCTTCCTAGAAAGTGAGTAGAGTGCAATGGACCAAAAGTCTAAAAGCAATAATAAAAAAAATCAGAAAGCTGAGAAAGTAACTGATTCAGAAAGAATCAAAGAAAGAAGATTAGGAAGTTTAGGTGAAGAAACAAGTGATAAAATACTACTAGAAGTAGCTACAATCATCCTTAGGGTTAGTAGAGTTGCTGGAAGAAGAGACTAATATATAGGCAGGTAAATAGCATCACTGAGGGAAAAGAGTAAAAAGATAAAGGACAAAAAAAAATAATATGTGGAGAAGCCACTGACTATAATCCTTGATGATAATATTAACTGAAAATGAGGTCGTTATTAATTTGGAGATTAAAGTAGCTGACTTCAGAGATCCACAATCTCAGTTTTCTACCTACAGATGTTAACTGGAAAAAATACTTTCTAAAACGATACTTTTAGAGGAAAAGATGTGAAATATTCACAAGACACTGGCAGAAAATTCCAGGAGGTGCTGTCTTTGTAAAGGAAATGTAGACAAAAAATCTGCAGCATTCTGATATGTGGGGACAGAACTACAACCTGTATTAGAGATACATATTACAGCACAACTTCTCTGAAACTGGATGATCTCAGGAATGGGTTCTTGTGAATAAATTACAAGAGCAATATTATTAAATAAAATACATATTTGTCTCTTAATCCAGAATGCATTGATTTCCTTCCATTAACTACAGAGAGTTTGGGATTAGGTCCTGGCTGGAATAATTTGGCTCCTCTTGCAAGTAACTCCTGAACAAAGAAATGAGCTACAATTTATGAGATCACTCGTTAAAAATTATTCATCCAAACCTACTTAAAATCTAATAAGACGCTTTTAAATCAACGCTAAATGTGTTTAGCTTGAGACCTGAATTTAGATGGCTTCCAAGTTTCTCTAATGTTCAGCTTCATTAGAAATCAGGGGTGAAAATGAAAATGAACTGCTGATGGAAACTTCACTTTTCTTCAGTTCAGTTCTCTGTGCTCTGATTGCTTTGAATAAATAAAAGGAAAAACAGGGAGCTGGGAAATGGTTTGGGGGAATGTTAAGCACAGAGGCAAACCGCGTGTGAGATCTGCAGGGGTTGAAAGGACCACAAAGGACACTCGCCTTAAATCTTTATCAAAATCTTGTAATGTTTACAGATGCAGGTAAAGGAGCTTTGAAGCAGGCTATAGAGGAGGAAAGTGTCGTTATCTAACACACCAGAGACAGGGTAAATGAGAGGCCAAATTGTTTGCTAAATGTTGCTGTGAAAAAAAGAGAAACATCACAGTAATGAAAATTGCCATTTAAAAAAACCCCACCTTTTCTTTTATTTTATAAAAGGCAACCTTGATTCAAGTTAATTCAAATAAAATCTAACCTCGATCTGGACTGTGGAGAGTAGAGACTTGTAAGTGAGGTCCTTGGTGTCTTCACTCATCTCAGCAATACATCTTATATGCATGAGCATTTTGTAAAGGGCCAGAAGGGGTACTGACTGGCTGGTGGCTTGCTGGAAATGGCTTTGAGGCAATTGTAATAGTTCCCTTAAAAAATAATATTGGAGCTTCCAGCTCCCATAACTCCTTTCTGCTTCCTTGTTCAAGGATTGTGCCAGAAAGTCAACGGCACCATCCCCTTCAGAAGCAGGTGCAACAGCCCAACAATAATCCAATAAAAATCCTATTAGCTGTGTCTCCATGACACTCCTGGTATCCATGGGACCCACAAATCTTTAATGCAGACAATAAATCCAGACCATTTCCTCCTTCAATTGCTCCCAATATGGCTCCACTCCTAGCACTGTTCAGCTAACCTTTTGTTGCCACATTTTCTCATGAATGCTGAATCACTCTCTAATCTTTACAATGAAACAAGTGGAGTCCCCACTAAGTGAAACACATCAGTCAGGTTTAGTTATCCCAGTGCAATTGCATCCAGGTGCATTGCTGTGGATTACAACCAGCAGAGACTCAGCACTGACTGAAAAAAATTGCAGTTCCACATCTGTGAAGTTTGGGGAAGGCTTTGTGGCAATTACTGGCTGACCAAAACATCCCAGATTAACCCCAAAGTGGCCAGAGCAGACTATATCTCTAGGTTAAAAGGATGTCTGTGTGTGGATAGGAGGCTTATAGCAATTCAAAACAAAATGGTGCAAAACTAATGCCAGGAAAACAGCTTAACTAAAAAATGCGAACAAGATCAAAGCAAGGACAAATGCATGAAGGAGGTGAACTGACAATACCTTATCTTCTTGGACCCCTTAGGAGCTATAGGTGCTCGTGGAGGTCCACTGACTTACTGCTTTGTTAATCACAGTAGCTGAACCCAAGCTATGAGTTAGCTACTTGTGAGTGTGGGACAGCGTGGCATTGCTAATGAAAGGGAAATTTATTGTTGAAACTTGCCATTGCTGGTAGTCCAGCTGCCATCTGTGCATGGCACTGTGGCAGTTCCCAAGGCAAGGCTCACCTTTGTTGCTAGCAGGAGAGCCCCAGCAAGCAGTACCCACGTACACCATGGAGTTCAATACACCACCGGCTGCCTTCACTACTAAGGACGCAGCTTATCTTCATGGCATCTATATGGCCATGAGATGGATGAGGGGCAGAGCCTGAAGTACTTAGAGGCTATTTCAGAGGCTGCTTTTTCAGAGCAGCAAATTATTCTCCATCATCCCTATGGATCCTGAAGACCTAGTGCCTGCCAATAGATTTGCTGGGATGGAAAGTCCAGTTGCATCTCAGTTATTTGCAGTCTTCTCCCAGCCTCTCAGAAAGTTTAAAGTGAAGAGTTTTGGGAGAATGGATTTGATCTCTGTGTTTGTATGAATGCTTACTCTGTAGAAGAGGCAAGTTTTAATATGTAGTTAAAAGAACCAAGAAGTGATTGGAACGACTCAGCTAAAGGACAGGAATACACATAGGCTATTTAAAATTCTGTGCACTTTGTTGTGATTTAGACTACCTCTTTAATTACTTTTACAGCTAGCTGCTTAGAATTGCACATTGTTTATAAACCTATTTCCATACAGGTTTTGTCACATGATCAAGTTTTGAGGGGAACTAAATAACTTTTGTGCTCTCGTTCTAGCAGAGGCTCAGCAGCAGCAGCTCTACCTGTGAATGAAGAGAGGGTGGAAAAGTTCCTCCTGGGGCAGAGGTATATTCCCCTAGGAACCTCCCGGGTGTCATAACCTATAAAGCTCATTATATATGGTCCATGAAGTTGTCTCTGTGACTGCAGGTACACGAGCAGTGAATATTTGTCCAGTGAGGCTGCCTTGTGGTGCTCCCTATCCTGCTGTCATCTCAACCAGAAAAAACAACCTGCAGCAAGAAGGTCATAAGCCTCGTTGAAAATGAGTGGAAGGCTGGCCTGGTGGGCTGCTCGTATTCTCTATTTGAACACAAACGTGTGTACACAAAGCAAAGAAGACAAAAATTGCAGCTCAGTGCAGAAAACTGAGTTTTCCCAAGTTCAAAAAGGAAACATGACTATTGGCATCTGCCAATACCATGGATAAAATGGAGCAACTCGCTGTTTTAGTGAATTGAACTTTGAAAAGAAAAAAAAAAAAAAAAAAGAGAAAAATAAAGACCATGAGGACTTATAATTTAAAACTAACAAGTTGTTTGCACAGGAGGTCAAATTAAGGCCACGTGGAAAACTTAAGCTCTGGTTCTCTACTAAGTTCAGCATAATGATCATGACAGTATTAACAGTACTCTTTAAATCTAGTACTTAAAACAAGAGTAACTAAGGGACTAGGTGCTGGCTAAGCATCAAAGGAGACAGTATCAATTCCAAAGACTCACAAGCTGGGACAGACAGTCAGAGGGACTCAAGAGTGACAGAGATGCCAGCAGCAAATCTGGTTTAAGTAGATGCACAATGCCCATGTTGCTGAAGTGCTAGTAGAACATTCTCTGTGGATCAGAAGACCAAATCAATCATTCTTGGTCACAAAGGCCACAATTCTCATATTGCCAGCAATCACCTAGCAAGTACTTTCTAAGGGTGTGAGGGTCCCATCCTTCCCCTGTTGGAAGGTACCCCTGAACTCCTTTTCTTGCCTGTAGTTCCTGTGGTTTCAGCCAAAATGTATATGTGATCAGCTCATACATATTTCCTGTGTAACTGTTGTCCTTCCAGGTCTCTTTGCTCCTCAGAGACTGCAGTCACTTCCCTGCCACCTTTGTTTTCACTGGGCTGAGCAATCCCATGAGATTTCTCTTCTGCTTGTTCAGTAGTTCCTCTTTCTGAGAGCTCCTCTGGTCCCTTTGCTAGTTCTGAAGGCCTCCTCTGTATCACTTTTGGACTTGAATCACCTCCCTTGGTCACAGATATCCAGAAGTGCACACCTTTCCAGTCCAGGCTACACTGACAGCTTGAATTTACCATATTTGCAGCTTTTTTGGGATTCATCTCAGCTTTTAGGAGAATGGTCTCCACCACCCTCTAGCTACAACATGCACTCCATACGTCAAGGTGGTGAGAAGAAAATGAAGGAAATTGTATTTGAAGATAGGCTAATGGGATGTCAAAAGTTGTCATACTTTTTATAACCTTTAGAGATAATGACACATTAGTGAAACCCAGAGGAGAACTGAGGAGGCAAGAAACGAAGCCTCTTCCTGGCAGCCAGATGAGTGGTGTAGTTAGCATCTTCATATCGAAAGAGGAAAGGATTCAGTGTTTCTTCCTCCTTTGCATGTGTGCATGTACGCATGTGTATCAATCATCTCTTATTGGAGGCACTGACAAAGCCTGTCTGTTTTGCTGTACTTTTTTTTTTTATTTGTTTGCTGAGCTGTGGGGATACTCAGTGTTCTGCCATTTATGCTGAGGGGATGATAATGTTGGCATCCAGTGGGTGCAAAAGTCATGGACGGTAAAAGCTTAAATATTTTTTCAGGCAAGATCTCCCCATGTCAGTCAGACAGACCCTTTACATAAGCATGATGTTTGCTCAGGGTTTGTGTAATATGGGCTGTTATCATGCCACCTTAATAGTATACAGGGACATACATGGATGCATGATGCAGGATTTACACACACACACAGTTATTGTGTAACATTCTCTGAGAAACCTGAGAATGAAAAGTATCAATTTGTTGTAAAATATTATTACTTATCTAACGTGCAGAATGTCCACATGTAAAATTTAATTCCTTTCCTATCTTCCCATCCTGCACAAAGATCAGCAATCCCTTAGTGCTGACATGTTTAATACAGTGTTTGCCTAGGTACACATTTAAAAAAAAAAAAAAAAGCTCTTTGTTTATAGAGCTTTGCAAAAGCTGTAAGATAATAATAAAAAATCTGTTCCTGAAACTTTACATTCCCAGTGTCATCCATCCCTATGACTTTTTAAGTTTATAGTTCTTTCCTTTTGATAGCTGGCTTCTCTCAGTCCCATCTTTTCCTTCCCAGATATACCAGAAATTAATATCCCCAGAAAGATATTTCTTCAAACACCTTGCCAAATATTCTTCAGTACCACTTTTTTTTTAATATATTATTATTAATTCCTTTAGGCCTCACAATCTCAGGATTCACCATTTCCTGAGCCAAAGGTGCATTTTCTCACTAAACCCATCTGTCTGATACAGTTCACATCTACCCAACACTTTCTGGCATTCAAACAAGAAATTTTTTGTGCTTTTATTCTGCTTATACTGAAATGCTGTTTCCCATGGCTGTTCTTGTCTGTACTTGAATGACAGAAAGATGAAAAGTGACTAAATTAGTAAACACAATCAAAAGATACAGGGGATTAAATATTTTTAACTGCTGCATAAAAGGAGTATGGCATAACCTAATTAGAGTAAGGCAAATGTTTAATTGTTCAGTTATTCCCACTAGGTCTTGACTTGTCAGGGAAGGTCAGGCTCCCTAAAATCCCTAGTTAGTACCGTTGGGTAATCCACAAAATTACTAACAAAATGCTTTGGGACTGAGCTCCACTGAAAGAGGGTGGGCATATTTATTCAAAACATCTCCAGAGAAGTGGTGTACCTTCTAAAACAGATTAATTATTTAAGGGATCACTTTAGATTGGAAAAAAAAATATTGGTAAGTTGTCTTTCTGACTGAGGACATTAAACACACAGAAATAATGAAAATATCTTCTGAGAGAAATATTATTTTTCCCTTTTATTTGCTCAGGCTGTTCCTACTAACCCTTTTCCTTAGTCAAATACATTTTGGTCACTTTTATCCATTGTATTCCACTCATTCCTTTGCAGCCGTCTAACAACTACATTCTACCACATCAACCCTACTGCACAATTCAGGTTCTTACAGCTTGCTTTGTACACACAGCCAGGTCTGGAACAGCCACTCTTTCCTTATCCCATTCCAGGTGGAGGTCTAGATCTGGCAGACAGGGCATGAGAATATAACATAAAATGTAAGAATAAGAGGTCAAACCAAAGGCTTATCTAGCCCGCTATCTTCTTTGTGCTAGCATTTATAGCAGATGGTTAAGCAAATCATTCTTATCTGAGCAATGATGTAGTAGAATCGTACCCTCCCCTTGGTATAACCTCCCTTTTCCACCATCTTATGAACTTTCCAAGCAGCAGCTTGTTTCTCAATGACCACATTTAATAATTAATACCTGACTCTACAATATGTTCTGGCAATGAGTTAATAGTTAACCATGCATGTTATTGGCAAAGCAATCAATCATCAGATTTGCTTTAAACCTACTGCTTGACAATTTCATTCAGCGCCCTCTGATAGTTATTTTTTAACCATCAAAATACCAATTATTATTTGCATATGTAATTTCCCCAATAAAACAATTCATGATTTTATGGACATTAATCACAGCTCAGCATTCACTCTGGTCGTCGGATTTTAAAGACATTAAGACCACAGCCTAGCACCTCCTCAAATAGAAGTCAGTCTGCGCCACCGTACCTTTTGTACTATTCTCCCATATTCTTTCTGAGAATAATTTCCAACGTAGACAATCCATGGACCTATACAATAACTAGTATTTTTTTTGTAATTTCTAGTATTTTATTCACATTTTTACTACTTTTGAACATGAGATGATATTGTTAATGATGTTCAACACTGACTTCAAGATCTTTTTCCTGATTAGTCATTAATCTTTGTGCTTTTACTGTGCACAATTTCCCTCCACATGCATATATACTAGGAATTTATCAACAAATAGAGTGGTTCAGCTTGGCTCATGACACTTTCTGATTGTGGGGAGGAGACCTAATGAAAATACTTCTCAGCGACCAGAAATATTCCCACAGTTGAGCACAGCATTCCTTCTTGTCCTAGTTGACATGCTGCGTTATTAGACAAAATGTAAACCCTATGGAGTTTTTCAAATTTCAATGATTCAAGCTGTTGTTTGATCTTGTTAGCTTTTTTCCCCAAGGTCATTATAATGTTATGGTGGGGAGGAAATATCCAATAGGACCCAGAATTCTCCTTTCCATCCCATTGTTGAAACAGCACCAAACAACTGTCTCTCTCTCTTGGACAAAATCAAAGAATCAGCACAGATTTGGGGTTAAGTGTTTATGATTGTTGTTCATTAGGAACAATTTCCAAGGTCTCTTGGAGACTTGCTGTGAGCATCGGCAGAAGTCTGAGAAGAACCACTCAGATTTTCTGTAGAATAATCTATTTAAACTTAGCAGTGCAAATAAATTATGGAATCCCTTGGAGACCTACTCACTCAATTAAAACAGGGGGTTTACCATCAGGTTTCTGAGGGAGCCTGTCTCCATCTCTCCTCTTTGTGTGCCTGACCTGAGGTCCAGGTGGATGTTCTAAACCACCCCATGAATACGCTCTGCTTCTGCAGGTAACCAGAACTGCTTCTGCCTTATCAGAGCAACAAAGTAATGCTTTCTGAGCATCATCCTCAGGCAGAGCTTTGAACGCTAAACCACTTGTAAAAGATAAGATCACAATACAGAAGTCATCTGAAGAAAGTGGACTGAAGGTTAAAAGGGATCCAAAAAGATTCTTTGATACTTTTTAAGCATACAAGCTGCAAAGCTATCCAACATGGATATTTGCCTCCATTGCACCAGCTTTTTCTTTCAGAGGGTGAACGTGACAGAGTAATTCAAGCCTTCATCACTGTCACATTGGGTTATTCCCGTGCATTCTCCATGAACCCACATTAACAATGCAAAAGAACTGTTTGATCACTACACACACCACAGGAAAACACCGGCAAATAAAAACCATAGTGATATTCCTCCCTCCTGACTGAAGATATCTGTGGTATTGATACTTATCTACACGAGTTATGTGTGTTCCCACTACAACTGAATGAATTGTAACACTACTATCAATAGCATTCAGAGGTAAAATCCTCTGACCACACTTAGGCATAATTTCTGATGAGATTAATTATGCCCTCAATTTCATATTGTGCCCAGATAGGGACCAGATAATGGGAACCTAGAAACCTAACTCACACAGACACACATGCACGATAGACACCTCAAGGCAGGGAAGAGAAACTACAGCCCTCATCTCAGCTCCTGGATAAACATGAAATTTTGAAGACCAGCCCTTTGATGGAAAAGTGGGAAGGTCCAGCCTTCACTCCCTGAAGGTGTGGTGTGGAAAGGAGTGAGCAGATGTGATACTGATGTTCATCTCCTTTCCATCATCATGGTGCACAGCATTTAATCAGCCCAGTATCAAGTGAATCACTTCCAATCTCCACTATTAAAAATATGCCAAAGTGAAATGATCATTCATGCAGTGAGTTTAATAGAGACAGATGTACGCCGAGGAGCCAAGAACTCCCTTTGAGGAAGCCCTGATTTCCCAAAGTTGGCTATGAAAAGGTTTATTTTTTAACCGCCAGCCAACAGTACTGGTACTTTGAAGTATTTGGACATACATAAGTATTTATAGGATTCCTGCAACAAGTATAAACTATCAAATGATTTATACAACAAATGGAAGCAGCCAGATATTTCCTCTGTTTATCCAATTTACTCATTGTTCCCTGAAATTTGTTAATAATAAACTCCTATTTCTTTCCCTCTTCCCATATGCACCATTACTAACAAATAATGAGACTTTAATATTTTAATTAATAACTTCTGGTAAGTCATTTATCATAACATTAAATAGCATAAAGAGCTAATTAAGCTGCTCAGTGAAATTCCACTCAAACAGATGTCTACCTGTTCATACAAAAGTCACCCAGATTCTTAAGAAATAGCTAAATGTCTTAAACATCTTCCCTTAAACAACACTCTTGTTCTGGTGTGGGTTTGGGTTTTTTGTTTTTATCGGTAATGCTGCAGTCATAAAAAAAGCTGAAGGAGCTCAAGAGAAAGCAACTGCTGAGGAAATTAGCTTTTATGGAATAAAAATACAGTCCAAACTTTTACTTTAGAGTGATGTCTCAGCTTCAGTTTTCTTGCACAAGGAAGTGAAATTTGGCAGCATACTATGATGCTCTATTTAAAATAAGTTCAATTTGTGGGCAGATTTGAGAGCCAGAATCTCACAGCTTCAGCTTTATTAAGGTGCTCCTTTATCTCCTCTTGTTTGAATCTGAAATTTTTTTTTTCCCCCCACATCCTCAGAAGGAAATCCTGGGCAATTCTTCCTATTACCATACCAAAGCAATCCTTCCTGCTTCATGGCTTAAACTAATCTTTTAAGTATTTGGAGTTGAAGAGGAATACTCCTCAGGGCTAGTGCTGTCAGAATTACTGCACACAGGTATCATTTTCTGCCTTTCTCTGAAATCCATGTCACCTTGGCACTCTTGAAGACAAGACCCTGTGCGGAGCAATCACCGTGTTCTTTAGAGCTCTTGTTCATTTCTTGAGAGAATCAAAAAATGATTCCTTCTATAATTACTGAATTGTATCTAAACATCCCAGCAGTGGAAGCAACGCAATGTGTTAGAAGTGGAAACTGAAAAAATGATGACAACCGTGAGAGTTACAGTGGGCTCTTGCCACCTCAGCCACATTCTGGGTTTTCTAGAAGGGCCTCCTATTTATTTCTTTGGGAATCAGTTCAATACTTTACACAGTTCACTTCTATAACGTAAGCATTTTAAAGTATGCCTGAACAAGATATACAGCCAAATAGCATTTTTCCTAATTAGGGCTATTAAGTATTTTTAGTAAGCTGCTATTTTGGTTGCAAAGTTCAAACGGGCATTTAAAAGACACTTTGTCTGCGTCCATTCTTGAGTCAATGGTAAGTAAATCTTCCCAGACCCTCAAAAAGGTTCCAGATGTATAGGCTAGAATATATCTGATCAAATTTAGGCACTGAAAATGAAATTAACCACTTAATTTCATGCATCTACATTTACCATGGTCTCACTTTCTTGTTGGTGGAGATCTAACCAGTACAGAGTGAGCTAAAGGTGGTTGGCTGGTGAAGTGATAAGTGAATCTGCCTTATGGATACCCTCATTTCATCCGATGGATGTCCCTGCTGCATTGCAGGTATCACCCCAAACATCACCCCTACCACCAGTGGAAAGTGGAGCTTTAAAATGCAGTTCATCAAATCCTAAAGACATTTAAAGTAGGTCAGAAGGATTACTTTTAAATGACCTGTTTCTCTTGGTTGACTGAAAAGGAGCTTGAAGAAACTGGTTTAATTACAACTTAGATGTGTAAAGCTGAAAGAAAAGTCTGTTCTGAGGGAGCAGTGCTGGGGTGGCTCCGCAGTTTCTCATGCTGAAGGCAACGTGGAGCTGCCCATCAGAGCCAGTGCTGGTCTCCTGCTCCTTGCTAAGGCAATCTCAGCACTGGCACCTAACAGACTCAGTAACACTCAATGGTACTAAATTTAAATTAGGAATCATGTGCAAATTAAGGTCTTTTACGAGACAAAGTCCACTGACTTTTAATTACCTCAGTAGAGATCGATTAGGTCTTCCTCTGAGCTGAAGATTTTTGACTTCCAGAGGTTCCTCCCAACTGTGTTATCCTGAGTCCAGCCTATCATTGGATTGTGTGCACTGAAAATTTTGCTTTTTCTAAAATGCATCTTCTAGGAAGGATTATGGTTGACCACGTTATTTTTCATTGGCTTTATAATTCAATTAAGGACCTCAAAAATACATTTTTTTCCTCCTTTGGAGCATGAAAGACAGCTTGCTAAGCACAAATGTTACTCTTCAAGTTGAATAACGTGATGTTTGTTTTCTTTTCTCTTGCATCTCTGTGACTAAATATAGGTCTTACATGTGAAAGGTATATACAGCAATTTATAGGGTAATAATATTTTGTGATGCTCATTTTCAGTTTGAGATAATTTTGTCCATATTCATGACTGCAAAGAAGATGCAGCAGTAAGTTGACCAGTTGAACGCCTAGTTAAACATAAAAATACCCACTGCCCTTGGAATAATCCTTCAATATCCAGGGAGCTTCTGGTTTTGTTCAGAACATCCTCCAGGATTTCAGTGATACCAGCCAAACCAGCATCACAGTCAGTATAAGAACACATATCATTCTCCCTCTCATACAATCACTTCAGTATTGTTAGCATAAGGAAAAAGCAATCTTCATATATAGAAATCTCACAGTTACACAGTGTGTAGGGGAGACTCACGGTTATGTTATCGGCTGTACATCATTTATTTACTCTTTACAAAGTGGGTTCGGGGTCATCCATCTGCAGTATTTGCAACGTATCCACAACTTCGTTCCTCTGCAAGACTGGTGAATACATCCAAACAAGAGGTAGGACTTGGGTTTTTCCTTTGATGTCATGTACAGAAGCGAACGGGAACGCCTTCAGAAGCTCTCAGCTTGATCATGTCAGGACAAGGCTCTGGGAGTGACCTCCTGCCAACTGCACGTCACAGATCTCAGTTATAATGCTTTGTGGCTGCATGCTAAGGAGCAGGTGGTTTCCCCAGTCCTGGGTGGTTGGATATTATGAGCGTGATCCAAAGAATCCAAGTTTTACCCTGTAATTCCAACACTGGGACAATTGCATCAACTTTTTCCATGCTTTTGCTTTCTCCCTGGTATTTTAAACATAACAAGGAGAAAGGACAAATTAAATTACTATTCTCAACCTTTAAAAGTTGGATGACGAAGAGGGGCCCCCGTGGAGAGTCG
Organism: Falco rusticolus; assembly: GCF_015220075.1. Classification (NCBI taxonomy): domain Eukaryota; kingdom Metazoa; phylum Chordata; class Aves; order Falconiformes; family Falconidae; genus Falco; species Falco rusticolus. Next base: position 14,650,633 of record NC_051209.1, on the reverse strand, counting down.
GCCAAGTCACGACCAATCACACCAATATGGCTACATGCCGTGCTCACTTTATTAAACAAACAGGTCATATTTATAACTTAAACCGACCGCCTCACACGACTTACACACAGGTGATTGGATAAAAGTTTCTCGTCACGCCAGGCGTCTGTGTTGCTGATGGTGAGCATGCTGCAGGTGCCTGATCAGAGTGTGCCGATGAGAGTGTGTTGATTCCGTGGTTCCCAGGACTTGCTCTGCACCTGGCTTCTTGTTTGTGCATAGCTTGTTTTCTTTCTCACCCTGCTTGTTCCAAGGACAATTTAAAGTTGCTCTGCAGCTTTAACTAACAGGCCTGGGTTGTCCAACCCAGACAATGGTAACATATGCCCTCGGTCCTTTAAAAATCCCTCTACAGGATGATATTTTCCAGTTTTGTTACATAGGAGGTACAAAAAGCAGATAGCTTAAGGTCTGTTTCTGATCTAAAAATCTGTTATTTTCTGGTTATGTCAACTGTAAATGAAAACTTGGATTCATTCTCACATTCTCTTGACTATTCAGTTAATGCAAAATCTTTTTTTTTCTATGTATCATACTAAATCTCTTGCATTTGGCTATTAAACTTTGTTACACTACAACAATATTTAATAATACTCATATCTGTTAGAATGACTATTCAGTCAAGAGATGCTGCAAAAGCAGCCAGGCCTGAGACCTTCGTTTCCCTCCAGTCCTCACATTTCTTATATATCCAATTGCACTTTAGGACATCAACCGTCTGAAGTCTGCAAAGTCTCTTGTCACAACCCTTAAAAAAAATAACTTGATGATAGAGCTGAGAAAAGGGGAGGGGAAAACAGGGCCGGGGGAGCAGAAGGAACACTGACCTTGGAGGGGGGGGGGGGGAGGGGGAATCAGTTTGATTGAAAACAGGCTTGAAATTTGTCCAGGGATAGCACACCCCGCCCCCCCTATTTTTTTTTCCCCTTGGTGCGTGTGATCATATAAGTTGAGTAAAAAAGGAAAAAGTAAATGAGAAAAACCTCTTTTCCCTTCCCATGGGTGAGCACCTGACGTTGTTGTACACTTGACAGCCAACCATCTCTGCTTGATGGGGTCTGTCATCGCCGAACCTCCAAATTAGCTGGAAACACATCTCTCTCTCTTGACTGGAGCCAGATTGATTCCTCCACACTTGAAAAGGCTGTGTTTCACTTCCTGGCACCACTGGACAGGTTACAAATCATAACCACTGTAATTAGAGAGCAAGTTTCTAGATATTAAGCATGGCGGGCAGGAGGAGTCAGATATAGTGGGAGAGGGGGAGTGCAAGGGGTAAGGAGAACAGGGGAAAGACCAAAAGGGCTTTGAGCAGAGCGTGATGACGGGACTGATATGGAGAAATAATGTGAAATGGGGATAATGGACATGGATTGTGATTGTATGTGTCTGCTTAAGGAATGTGGGTATGGTGACTAGTCATGGGTGCGGTGACAACCACAGTTTTGAGGAGACGCCTGCCCCTCTTCCTCTAACAAAGGGGAGACGCCTGCCCTTCTTCCTCTAACAAAGGGGCTATTTAAAAGAGAATGAGAAAAGATGAGAGACATTCAAATGCTATCTAGAGGGAGGGAGTGCTAAGTCTCCTTGCTGGAAAAGATTGGGTGGTCACAATCACCTGAAGAAGATCGGGTGGTCACAAGGACATGAATCACCTGAAGAAGATCGGATGGTCACAAGAACATGAATCACCTACAAACCTGCAAGACCACCACATTCCAGGAAACGGACTGATAAGCTAATTAACATACGAAGCGGGGTTTAGGTAACGAATATGTATAGGCGTTAATTGAATATTCATTTGTTCATTGTATAAATGTGAGATGGTTCCTCACTTCGGGGATGCACGCTTGTGGAGGAGCGATCCCCCGTGCATCTGCGCGCAATAAACATACCTACTTTATAACTTTCGAGTTATAGAGTCTAATTCCACACGTCAGGACCACTATCTGCTGCTGAGTGAATGCTAAATTTAATGTCACGGCATTATTGCAACACGCTTGCTGCAGTACTGTGAGGCACATCTTTGTTTTAATTCCTTTTGGGGCTAGGGAAATGCAACAGGTTTTTGAGGGAGTGACCTGCATCTGCTTCAGCAGGGCTGTCTACAGCAGTAGAGTTTATTTATATTCCGCCCATTACCTAAATGCACAGAGGAAAAGCCTCCTTTGTGTCTTTTGGTCTCTGCAGCAAAAAGCAAGCAAGCCTCCGCGCTCTCTCTGCCCGTCCGGCCATGGGAAATCATGCTCCATCTCTCAGTGTTTTTTATTTTGATTATGGATTATTATGGGTTCAGAACACGCCAGCAGCAGCTGGCCTTTCTCCTCTAATTACCATGCACGCACACCGCTCCCTGTGCTCTGCAGAATAAAGAGCACTTTGTTCAACAGCCCCTCCAGCCTGCCCCTGCTGCCTGCCATGAGCCCAGGGAAGCTCTCTGTTTCTTACCGTCATTTACCTTCATGCTCCACACCCAAGACTTGTCCAGACCCCAGAAGAACTGAAAGCACTCCCCAAAGATGCAGTTCTTGGTGGAAGCCAGTGGCACTTAGTTAGCCCATTTGTGCCCCACCTTCTCTTTTTCTTCTTTAAAGAAAAAGAACGGGGACCAGCCTGGAAGCCAGAAGTCCAGCAGGGAGGGAAAAAAAAGCTTATCTTGGGAAAGGATAATTGATAATTAGAAGAAGCTTTTAGCTCATGCATGAGACTTTTATTTTTTTCCCTCCCATCAACTAAAAAACTCTGTTTTAAGGAGAAGGAGTGTTGAGAGGTTACTGAATGACTAAAAGAGTAATCAGTGTCTATTTACACTAGTGACCTGTGTGATGCCTGCAAGGCTGGCAAGCTCAGCTACAGACCAGAGAGTGCTGTGTAAACTCCCCTCCCAGCTGTTCCCCAATACTACGAAGGGCTAAAACCCAGCCCTTTCCCCCTCACCACCCCAACCACAGAAGCTGCTTTCAGGAAGATTTTTAATCTTTTCTTTCAAGGTAGCATCACGTCTGCAGTAGAAAAAAAACCCCCACAGAGTCACACGGGCCCGCTTGTACATTTAGAGAACAGCCTCAGAGATTCCCAAAAGATTGTTATTACCATATTTCACAGCACTTCGTATTGACATGACCTAGAAGCTCAGATATTCACCTTTGACCCAGGCATGATAAGAGGCATAGACAGCATTCCTCTGATAGTTAAGATGGAAGAGTTACGATGGTGCGCTGAGAGCAAAAGAAGTGGTGGCCCCACTGTGATTTAGGGTTTTTAAGCTCCTTATGATGAAAAGAATTCACAATGAAAGATGTTTTATCATCAGGCGCTAAATCTTCCTGACAACGCCAGCTTTGTGCAGCAGTGGAATGGGCTTCCTCAAGAATAAACCAAGCAGAATGCGACCCCTTGGGATTCTAGTACAGGGGAGGAAAAATAAAAGGTTAGCACAAGAGCTCTTAATTTACATGCCAGGCAAGGGGCAGCAGCTGAAAGAAGAAAGATGATCTAAATGCTGAGTTGGCTTTGTTTAACTAAAGAATATTGTGTGCCCTTGATTTAGTTAAATTAGGGCAATGTTTTCGGTTGGGATTCTTGACCCATGCCGGCAGGGTAGGCTGAACCATTGAAGCCTGATTTCCAATAATGGAAGGGATGCCTGTAAAGAGAGTAAACCCAGGGTAATTAAAACAGTGCATGACACACAGGCAGATCGGTGGTGTGCTGTTTGGATCCAGCCTTCTTACACAAGCAGCTGCATCATACCTCCTCTTACCAACACGCAGAAAACAGTCCTTACCCCTGCAAAAGACACAAACCCTTCAAAGCCCTTGAGGAAACTACACCTACCTTCTTAATAACCTTCACTGTGACCCTAGAAACCAGTGGGCAATTCAATTATCTGTGCCTCAGCTTCCCACTCTACAAAATTAATGTGATATATCCTGTTTGAGATTTAAATCATGGCTCTGGAGGGCAAAGGGAGAGCAGCAAGTATTATACACCTTGACTTGAGCAAAAATTTTGACACAGTCTCCCAGAATATACTTGCAGCCAAATTGGCAAGATACAAACTGAATAAATGTTCTATGATGAGTGTGTAAAATTAGCTGGATTGCCAGACTTGTAGTGCAGTGGTCAATGGTACAAAGTCCAATCTGTGGCCAGCTGCCAGCGACACACCTCAGGGACTGCTGCTGGGGACATCACTGTTCAAGCTCTTTATTAACAACCTGGACCAGGGAACGGGGTGCCTTCTCAGCAAGCTTCTGGATGATCCCAGGCTGGACTGAGAGGCTGATATGCTGGAGGGCCAAGCTCTTATTCAGAGGGACTTTAATGGCCTGGATTAACAGGCTGGCAGAAACTTCCCAAAGCTGAGTCCAGTACCTGCAATAGGCTAAGCCCAAGCAAAAGGGCAGGATGGGGTAGATGACCCTCAGCAGTCCCTTCCAACCGGAATTATTCTGTGCTCCAATTCACAGGTGGCTTTTCAACCAGTAAGAAGGACCTAGCCAGGTTCTTCAACTTCTTCCTCCATCCAGCTCGCCCATTCTAATTTTACCAATTCAGCTGCCTGAATGGTTTCTGCTCTTTCAGAACACACAATACAAGAATAATTATCCCCCAGGTACCACACAGCTACAAGTAATAACAATTAAAGTGAATAAAGGGCGCTGAGTCCCAGGCAGGGCTTTCTCTGTAAGCACAATGTATAGCGTGTTACAAACCTCTGCATTTTATCAGGGAACAGATTGTATTTGTACAGTGATTATTGTAACTGATGGGTGGTAATACATATTGCACTGGAATTTAACCATACCGTATGTATAATTACATCTGTGACAATTTCCTGTAGTGAGCGTAAGCCTTATTGCCTTCAAAATGTGGTGTGCAACGCTGGGTGACAAGAATGGTTACAGCTGGTAGGCTGACACTTGAGTTTTCTGTGGTTTATGCAGCAAGTCTGCCTGAAGAAAATACATATTAAAAGTTTCTGGGTTCAGCAGCTCCCCCAGCTCAGTGCCCCGAAGCCCCGTTCCCAAACCTCAAAGCCAAGCTGCCTTGCACAGGGCCAACACTCCAACCCTGAGCAGGACCACCACAGGTCACACTGCCTCAGCCACCTTTGCTTACCTTACTCATAGCTGTCATCACCCTAATCTCAGAATCATAGAATGGTTTGGGTTGGAAAGGACCTTAAAGCCCACCCAGTTCCACCCCCCTGACACAGGCACAGACACCTTCCACCAGACCAGGTGGCTCCAAGCCCCGTCCAGCCTGGCCTTGAGCACTGCCAGGGATGGGGCACCCACAGCTGCCCTGGGCAACCTGTGCCAGTGTCTCACCACCCTCATAGGAAAGAATTTCTTCCTGATATTTAATCTAAATCTCCCCTCTTCCAGTTTAAAGCCATTCCCCCTTGTCCTATCCCTACATGCCCTTATAAAAAGCCCCTCTCCAGCTTTCTTGTTGGCCCCTTTAGGTACTGGAAGGTGCTATAAGGTCTTCCTGGAACCTTCTTTTCTCCAGGCCGAACCACCCCAGCTCACTCTGCCTGACTTCACAGGAGAGGTGCTCCAGTTGTCTCATCAACTTCATGGCCTCCTCTGGAGTGACTCCAACAGGTCCATATCCTTCTTGTGTTGGGGGCCCCAGAGCTGAACGCAGCACTGCAGGGGGGGTCTCACCAGAGCCAGATGAGAATCAGGTGAGTCAAATTCATCCCGCCACACTGCATCCCAACTCCCCAAAGGGTAGGGTCCTCCCAAGCTTACTGGATGCTCAACTGTAACACAAAACAGATAAACACTCCAGTTCATATAGCTTGAAAAAAACCACCAACCTAACAGTTCCTATCACATCCGCAGTCCCCAAAGACATGGTGTGTGGCATCATGTGTGGCATCACAGTGCTCTGGAGTCAGATGATGTTTGTTAATGACAGGCAGCAATTTTCCACAGGGCTTGAGCTCCACTTTTGTCTTAGTTGCCAGAAGCTGCAACCTGGTTGAAACCCTCCAGTTAGGTCATATATTGGATAATAAACTAGTTCTTGCAGAAGAGCTGGGTCTCACGGTGCAAAACATTGTTGCAGCAGCATGAGAGCTTCCTGCCCTCTGCCCAGGTCACTTCTGCTGTGCCAGGCTCCTGCAGGACCATGATGAACATAGGTGAGCAGGTGAGGCACAACAGAAGGAAGATCATTTAGAGGTACAAATAGTCTGCATGTAGCTCTAATACTGTAAAAACCTTTTTCTTTTCTCTCTTCTGAATCACAGTAAAATTTTACAAATTGAAATGAACAAGACTTCAAAAAATTTAGTTGGAACCACAAAAAGTTCATTTTTTATGAAGTAAAATACTGTATTTGTTTTTTACATATAGAAGGTAAGAATGCAATATATGTATATAAACTACATGAGATAGTACTGGCATTATATTCCACTTTAAAAAAATAATTATATATACATTTTTTTAAAGTAGTCAAAAATCTATTTAGGAAAAAAAAATCAGGGGAAAATATTTTTAACTTCTATAAATGAAAAATTTAACCTGATAGCAAAACCTTCAACTGATGCCTTTCACCTTTACCTGCTCAAAATGTCTGGCTATCCAACCCCTGGAATATTTTTTTACTTATTATGAAATTGTATTTCCAGGAGACACTATTTGGTTAAGAAATTGACCAAGAGCAGAAAAAAACAAGCGGCAGGAAAACGGTCATGAAAACAGTGAAATCATGAAAGATGAACTTCTGTATTTTTGTTGGAACAGAGTTTTTTTCTACACAATTTAGTCCTATTCACTTAGATAGATGTGCATAACTGGCTAGCTGAAAAAGGGTCACATAGACATAGTCCAGCTGGCTGGACAAAAATGCACATCGCTCTCAGCTTATCTGAAGTAAAGCAAAAATACACTGTCCTTGGCTGTTCTTGTTACACAGTAACAGGAAGATCGCGGTGGGAAAAGAATGTTGCAGGTGGGAACAGATAACTACAGAAGAGAAACTAGGGGCAGGCTTGGTATTTAGGCAACTAACCAATAATGAGCTTAACTTTTGTAATATGTATGAGCTAATTATAACAAGGCATAAAAGGTGACTGTAAGAGACAATAAACGAAGTCTGCTGATCACTCATATTGAGTGACTGTGTCTTCCCTCCGTCGTGACAAATGGCGCCCGAACAGGGACCCTAGAGAGGGCTGAACCTGCGAGCCACGGTTCGACGGAGATTCGGGTACCGGTGCTGAAAGCAGCGCAGGAGGCGGAAGGGCACAGTCCCCGCGCCCGGGAGCACCTACAGAGGGTCCCGCCGGCCACGCGTCGCCGGAGTCTCGCAAAGGCTGCACGAAGGTATGGAGAGACAAGCGACGTACGATTCGCTCAATATGCTTTTTAGAAAAGCGGAGCGTTCGGGACATAGATTGTAACAAGGCATTACCCGGGTTATTAGCGTATGGGATAGCATCCGGGACCCCCGCGGCAGCGGCGAGCGGCGGCGTGCGGCCCGGCAGGCCCTTCCCGGCCGCGGTTTCTCTCCGAGGCGGCACCCCCCCCCCCCCCCCCCCCCCCACCTCCCTTCGATCGGCGCCATGGCGATGCAAGCGGCCAAGCGAGCTGACATCTGGCTGCCCCCAGAGGTCAATCGGATCCTTTATATTCGGAACCTGCCGTATGAAATCACAGCGGAGGAAATGTATGATATTTTTGGGAAATACGGACCTATTCGACAAATCAGAGTTGGAAACACTCCTGAAACAAGAGGAACAGCTTAAGCTTCTGAAGGAAAAATACGGAATTGAGTACAAACCCACCAAAAAAAGTGCTTCAGATGTCCCCTACAAGAAATGGGTTTCTGCCTTGAACTAGCAAACATCTCTGTGCTTAAAGAGAAGCCTTTTTGCCTTGATGGAGATAATTTATTCTGTATTCTGTATTTATGCTGTATTCTGAATGTGGAAATTGGTTGGGACTAGGAGGCTGGCTTAAAGGCATTTTGCAAATGGGATTATTATTTTTGATCATTATTGTAATAATAGTTTTTTGATCAAAACCAGCCAAAATTATTTGTAAGCATTAGGCATATCTGGAAGAGAATGCCTTTATTTGAATCAGCAGTTAAGGTGTAGTTTAGTCTGAGGCTGTGGTTTTATCTGCTTCTGGTGAATTTTTGAAGTGATGAAATCAGAGATACAAGGTATACTAAGAGTTATGAGGTAATAAGGTAATAATCTAAGTAAGGGTGCTGTCTTTTATATCTACTAGTGCAACATGCTTTTATGTAGCAGAGAGAAACTTTAACAATAATGTTGCTTGAGCGAGATGTGCATGTGACAACTTGGGAAAAGGGATATCACAACTGGAGTGCAACAGTGTTTCTATGTCTGGCAGAGTGAAATCTTTCAAGACCTGAGTTTAGACAGTCTAAAATAAATTGTTAGTATTCAGAAAACCCATCTTAAGCCTCTTTTGCTTACATAGTGTTATGGAAGTCAACTGCTATTGTAGAGAATTAATGATTTTTTTAATACATATTAACAAATACTACTATTTTAACTTGAGGCAGTTGAGTGAGAAATACTCACGTGTAGCATTTGAGGGAATGTCAGCATAAATCGCACTTACAGTAAGACTGCATTTTTAATCACTGTACTCGTTAAGATTCGATGATGCCATAAGGCTAAGGCCTTTTATCACGGATTGGTTCTGAACTAAAAGGTGTGTGCACATGTAGATATGCACATTTGTGTTATTTTCCTTAATTGGCTACAAAATAATATAATTAGGTTGGGAACTAGATCTTGGGAATTTGTCTATTATACTTCTGTTTGTTAAGGAACGTGCATAACACACAGCACCCATGTAGGCTTGGCTTGTGGCATAGCTGTCAAATTTAGCATAGACATTCAGACAGATAAGCAACGTACTCTTCTTGTGTGTATCACCTACAAGCCATTAAGGCTTAGTGTGTAAATCTGTATGTAACTATTGAAAAATCCACTTATGAATGTATATAGCTTAGAACTAATTTTTTCCCTTTGTTAATTCTTTGATATCAATGAGGTATTCTTCAGAAAATGTATGGACTGGTTGGTTGCATAAGGGCAGTTGTTATTTGGACAGAAAATTGTTAATGGTCAGGGATTTTCCACTAAAATATTTGCAAATATTCCTAGTCAAACATCAGATTGGTTTCTTTTTGGGTTTTGAGCTTGCATTAGTCCATGTTCAGAACTTTAAAATTACCTTTGAATGTTTTTAAACTTTTTGTATCACTGGAACAGAAAGAGCATCTAAATTAAAGCTTCAAGCTAACTTTATTTTTCAAGTATTTCTGGAATTATACTTCTGAACTGAGATTTTATAAGTTGGCTGTGTATTTTCCTGTGTTAAAACGCTGTTATTGAAAATGGTCAACCAAGCCTGTGTCGCCCAAAATAAAAACGGGGGAATTGTGGATAACTGGCTAGCTGAAAAGGGTCACATAGACATAGTCCAGCTGGCTGGACAAAAATGCACATCGCTCTCAGCTTATCTGAAGTAAAGCAAAAATACACTGTCCTTGGCTGTTCTTGTTACACAATATCAGGAAGATTGCAGTGGGAAAAGAATGTTACAGGTGGGAACAGATAACTACAGAAGAGAAACTAGGGGCGGGCTTGGTATTTAGGCAACTAACCAATAACGAGCTTAACTTTTGTAATATGTATGAGCTAATTATAACAAGGCATAAAAGGTGACTGTAAGAGACAATAAACGAAGTCTGCTGATCACTCATATTGAGTGACTGTGTCTTCCCTCCGTTGCAACAGATAGACTCCTATAGGGATATATGGGTTCCTCTTTTTTTTTTTTTTTTATTTTTTTTAAATGCAGCCTAGAGTTTCAGATGCACAGTCCTTTGCTGGGCCTGACTCAGAAGATCAGGTTCATTTCTCGTACATGTGCAAACCCAGCTGTGTGTTTGTGCAGCTGGGGACCGCTCACCTCCCTGGCTGAGCACCACCATCCCCTTCTCACTGATGTCAACAACTCCCTCCTCTGCCTTCACCAGGAGGTAAAGGTGTCCATGGATCATTCAGAGGCAGAGCCACATATATTAGGATGTGCAGCTCACAGGTTGGTGAAAATGTGTCTGTTATCTATTCAAGCCAGACCAGTCTTTTCTCAACACAAAGGCATCATTTTATTAATTGGTTATTTAATCATCAGAAAATTGTTGTTTATTAAAACATTAGCTTGGACAAAAATGTTATTGCATAAATAATTATGTAATTAAAGGGCTTGCGTTGCTCAAACCCACTAAAAAAAAAAAAAAAAAGACTGAGGTAGGAACCGATGGTTATTTGTTATAATTTGCCTGTCAAGTTGCTTGGAAGTCTTTTTTAAAGTTAAGCTAATGTCACTATAAAGACTGACCTTAGCCATAAACCTTAGCTATCAGAGCAGATCCGAATCCCATCATCTGTAAAGTCAGATGGCTTTCAGATTCTGCTTTTATGATTCAAGCCACAATAGGTCCAAGTCCAGCACTGTATATTCATCTGAACATCTTCTGAGGTCACAACAGAGAGGAGATTTTGTATTCCAACTAAATAATTCTAATACTTAGAACAGCCTAGATGATCTTTTCAGGTATGAAGTAGTCCTTGAGTGCCAGTGAATTTAAGAAATAACTTGCTCAAGGCAATAAGTTACGGTCCTCCACCTAGACCTGTCCATGTATCCCAGTTTTGAGGCTTATTCTAATCACCATTGAAAACATGGCTCACCACTGCAAAGGAACAGAGGCTTTATTGAAAAGAGGAGGGAGAAACACAGAAAAGAAAAAAGAAAAACAAAAAAACTCACCAATTTCCTCACCAGACTGCCAAGAGAAGGACTAACCTCATCAGCTGCAGATGCTCATCAGAAACATTTGACCATTCTGCAGACATTGAACCACCATCTGGTGTCAAGGGCATTACTGCATCAGTGGTTTGGAATAAAGTATGTACCCAAAACCAATCCGGAAGTCTTATTTCCCCTTTCAACCTGTGAGCTGTACCCAAAATGTTCATATGTAAAAGCCAGCTTTAAGCTCCCCTCAAAACACAGCTTTAACGATAGCCTACTTCAGTACCTACCACCTACCTTTAGGACTTGAACACGATAATAGGTAACTTTATATATATATATATATGCGTGTGTCCGTATATATGTATGTACATATATGCATGCGTGCATAGCTGATGAAACAACAAAAAAGCAAAAGACTAATAAACATGGGCAAACTTCACTAACCTCTGTCAGAGGTAGTGGAAGGAGGTTCTGTTAATATTATGATTTGGGGGGTTCTTTTCATCACCATTTTAAAATTAAAAAAAAAAAGTGGTATAACGGTTGATCAAGACCACAGTTAATCAGCTTTCAACAAGATATGTCATGAACTGAAAAATTAAATTAAGCTAAAATAACCCAAAGTGACCTGTGTCAGTTCCCTGCTCATCTGCATTAAATTACTTGTACACCCAAGGGCTTGCAAGATCACAGTGTTATAGCAAATAAAGGTGGCTGGAACCTGGAGAAATTGTCCTCTCCTGTGTTTCTCAGCCCATAGTATATGGACTACTGAGTGTCTGGAGGGTGTCAGAATGGTGTCTGCAAAAGGACTGCTAAAATTCTTGTAAGAGCACAGAGGAGCATAGCCCCAGGAATGTAAGGTGGAAAGGAAAACAAATAAACAAACCAAAGCAACCCACACAAACAAAAAACCCACCACCAAAGAGTAAGGAAAACAAGAAAAAGAAATGACTGAGCTTTCATTGTCAAACCCTCTCCCTAAAAAATTTGTCATAAATAGAGCCTGTCTGAGTAATGATGCATGAGATGATCCTTGGAGAGATATATATATATATTAGTTTGAGTTTGTCCAAACAGATTATTTGAGATGGATTTTTAAATTTTGGGAGACATCAATCTATCCTGTCATCAAACCAGCTTCCCTAATTATGTGATCCCACTCAGAACCACTTTTTCTCCCTGCCATCCGTGACCCCAGCATACTGCTGGTCTTGCCTTCTACTAGTACTTATCATGGGATTCCCAGAAGAAAGTTTCATCTTTCTTTTATGATCCATGTCCCCAAATTTATGCCACCTTGAGAAAGAAAGCTATCAGCTGGGGTATTTTTGCCCCCATTTTTACACTTTATAAAATAGAGCAAGCACAAAAACGATGATCCTACACTAGGAAGCTTCAGAATAATTGTAACAACGTTGTTATTGTCATGTATGAAATGGAAAATACCAAATACAGCAATTGATTTCTGCTACAGAATAAGTACTTCTTGCTTCTCCCCCAAATTCAGTACCCATGCTGAAGCGAGGTACTATAGCCGCAAGCATGAAACCTACACAAAATAAAGTCTGCAGCTTCATTAGTGATGGGAAGCATATTCTCTTTGCATTTTTGCTATCTTCCAAAATGCTTTTGAAAGTAGAGATGTGAATCTAAAATAATGAGAGTTTTTCCTGGCAAAGTCGTGTTATAAACGAATTATTAGATGCCAGTGAGGAAACATCACTTCACAGCTAGTAAATCAATGGCCTTTTGATTCAGGCTTCATTGAAGAAGGTCGTGTTATGTTAAGGAACAGTAACTATGAGTATCTAATAAAAGCCACTGGTGTCTTGTTGGTTGACTTGGCAACTGTGGAAACAGTGTGACCTTGCAGCAGAAGGCGAGAACGTGAGGCTGCACCCCCACAAAGACTTATCCATAGGTAGGTTTATTTGCATGAATGTTTCATTGTTGACTTAGCAGCATTACTCACAGGAGCAACATTATTCATGTGCTTAATGACTGAAGAATCACATTTTCATATGCTAGCTCACACCTTTAACCAAGAGCTTGCTCCTTGGCATGCAATGCTTTGAGTCCTTCTTTTGTTCCATTTTACAAAATGCGAAGGCATATTGATATTAACTGGAAAAACTCCAGGTACAAGAGCCAAATGTAAATGGATGTATCATTACCAACCAGCAGGACTGCGAGTGTGTTAGCATGTAAATACATAACTAACCTTAACGTGAAGTCTGAAATTATGCCATGGAAAGTCAGCGGTCTCCCTAAGCATCTGCCAGGCTGGAAGCTGTGAATAGGATGGACTATGTTTATGGATGTGCCTGTACTCCACACGGAGTGCTCAGTAATTTGTTATATTTAATGGTTTCCTCCTCAATGGCATCAGCCTGTTTCTGTGGTGAAAAGTGTTTGGAAAGCCATCATAACATGGTAGCCAATGCTTCCTTACCATCCCCATTACAAGGGAAGTTCACTGCAATGGTATTTGCCTCAATTAGTCTGTAAGAATCTCAATCAAAAAAAAGGTGGTGAAATTATTGTGAAATTCATGTTGACTTTCCTTGACATTGGAGAAGGCTGTTAAAATGCCTTAGTGCTCAGAGTAAGGCTGTTAAATAATATACTTCCAGCATATGCCATTAAAACAGAGCAAATACTGCTTGTTACCAAGAGCCGCCACAAATCTTCCTATTGAATTTAATGGGCTTCAGATCAAAACCTTTCTGCAGTGTTTTCCATTTCAGCTAAGGGAAGATACTACAAACACAGTCTCATCTTGAGAGGTATGGAGTACCTATTTCTTCCCACCAATACAGGTAAGACAGCGAAACTTTGCTCTCCTCCTTCTTCTCAATAAGCAAAGTACGCGGAACAGTGGGAAAAATGACATTATCAGAGGTAGCACTTCTCCCAGTACAAAGCAATGTCATTCTCTTGGCTTCAATAAACCAATGCAAGTTTACACCAAACAAGCTTTGCTGTAGAAGTCTACCGAACCGAAACAGCTCCAGCACAAAAATACCTCAAAACCCCAAATAAATCAAAACATCGCAACACCTTATAATGAATATATTAAAAACAAATCCCTGTGCTGATGGCTATCTTTCCATAAGCCTTCCTCCATTTTCCATATAGATATACACATTGCGCAAGTTATTCTCCCCATGATGTTTTGTGCATAGAAAATGCAAAGCTCAGGCATTAATAATATCATAAAAACACCAAACCCAACAACAATAATAAATATGGAGCCAATTTGACATGATGGCAGCAATAACTGCTTTTGAAACCCTGCAAGTGTAAAAGTCTTGTTTGTTTTACAAGCCTGCACAGTGCTAGTCTTAAAAATAAGAAATGTTCTTTCCAGCTCAGATTTCATAAAGGAAAAAATACATCTTTAATTAAGATTTATGGCATTCAATAGGACTCAGCAAGGATAGAGAGACTGCTTCAGAGTGTAAAAAAAACCAGCAGCTAAAAATGGAGAAATATGATTAGGTGTCTTTAATTCCTACTGCCTCCTTTACAGGGTTTCCAATAGCCTCAGGCAGAAATAGGCACTTATTGTCTTTAAAACAGCATTATTCTTGGCATAAAATGTTTATGGATCAAGATAAAACTCGTTTTGAGAAATAACAACACTGGCATGAGTTGAAAGGACCTTGCCTTTGGAGGAGAAAAAATTAAACATATTTAGTTTAATGGAAAAATGTACTTAAAGGGAAACACTTTTAAAAAAAAAGTTTCATGATGAAAAATACAGGTTAGGCATATAATACTTATGAGAGCAGGTCAATTTGCATCTCAATAACATGAAGTTAAATTTAAATCTCAGTTCAGCCTCAAAAATGGAGATAACCATGACCCTTCAAAGGGGAATGAGATTTTGCAAGGAGCGCCATTAACTATTTCCAGGCAACTGTGTTGCCTCAGGGGATGAAGAACTAGGAAGAGTAAAACCTTTTTAGGACTCACACTCCTAAAGCACTCAGCACCTATTGCTGCAGATTTAACTGCAGGAGGTAGTAGATACTCATAACTACTGATAGTCAAACCCTGGGCTGAGTCTTTCCAACCACAGTCTTGCTGGCACTACAATCTATGGCCAAAAATGGGCTAAAAAAGCCCAGTATTAAATACAGGAGCCCTTCATTAAACTTTTCCCTTATCCCACATTCATGAATCAATTCGAGGCAGAAACCTGCCTGGACTCAGGTGGCTCTGCTGCCCTGAGGGAAAAACTGTCACAGCACTCTCCAAACTAGTTGGCTGCAACAAGGTCTTTTACCATCTCACACCATCATATTCTTCATGCCAGTCCCTCTGCTGCCTTCTCCTAGTCTCTCCTCATCCAGAGCATGCTATCTCTTCTCTCTGCTTCTTCCTCCTCTCCCTTTCTCAGCTGCTCTCCCTTCATTGGCTCTCAACCACTTAACAGAACCAGCCACAGCTGCACCTTATCTACATCAGCCAACCCACTGCCCCTGAAGCCAGCCCACAGCTGTATGTTATCAATGTTAATTAACCCAGCTTCATTCCTCTACAAAAACCCACATGAATCTACACAGTCACTGTTGCCAAGGTTTAGAGTGGGTCAGGGGGTTTTGTAAGTTAGGTATACAGCCCAGCTTTGTCTCCTATGAAGGGGAAAGAGTGACAAGAACGAGTATTTTTGCTGGGCCCTTGATCCTGCAACATTTAGTATCATGAAAAACAATATTCACTTGCATACAATTGCTCACACAGCTGCATGCTGAGATGTGAACCTAAACCCTAGATTAAAATATGACTAGCCTCAGCCAGAAAGCATGATTCAACATGATTGAACCAGGAGGATTGATGAGGCACTAACTGATTCCTTTTGATCTTGCTACATCTTTGAACTGCAAGTGGTATGAAGGTATTCTCTAACATCCT
The DNA here is from genome assembly GCF_015220075.1 of Falco rusticolus. NCBI lineage: Eukaryota > Metazoa > Chordata > Aves > Falconiformes > Falconidae > Falco > Falco rusticolus. The sequence goes on along the minus strand of NC_051209.1, from coordinate 14,634,839 downwards.
ACCTTGTTTCAGAAACGTGCTTAGATCCCTTCAGCTCAGAAACTGTTAACCATTCTGCAGCGGGATAACATGACAACCTTGTTGTAATTGGGTTATGGCTGTAATAGAGATGGAGCCTGAGGGAAATGCAGAAAAATAAAATAGCAGCAAGTGGCGTATTTACTCCTATCTGGCAAAAGCGTGTTCCACTAAAGTGTTTCATGCAAGTAGGTAACATCTAACTTCATTGAAATGACACCATAAAATCCTAAGGAATAGACTACATTCTTTTATCACCTCTCTTCCTAATCAATAAAGGTGAAATACACTGGATGCTCAGTTACTTGCCCCAGGAAAAAGAGGCAGCCTCAACTTTATTTTCTAGCCTAAGAATGAGACCCAAAAGAAGGGAGCCCAATTCCCTGTGTAGATATCATCCCAAAGCCTTCAGAGCCTCAGCTGAGACATCAGCCAGGTTTCCATATCTCAGTCCATCAAGATCCCAACACCATTAAACACTACCCCAGCAGAATTTTTAAAGGTGGTCTTTTTGAATGTATTTTGTGAACAGGATATGGATTGGGTCTGGCTGAGCCCCATAGCAGCCCTCACAGTGTTGTGCTGAACCTCAAAACAAAAGTTCAGGAGTGGGGAGGCTCTGAAGTTGTGGGTCTCCTTTTATTTGAAGCTGCATTGCCATGAAGAAAAAATAATCATTAAAAAGATTTAAAAAATTAATTGGCACAGAGAATGGGATAGTGTCCGTTTAGACCAGTTAAGTCAGTCACTGGGAAGAGGGTAAGATAGCCATCTTGAAAATATATTAGCACTTTGCACAGAGTAATATTATTATTTTGGAGGGATTTTGGATTTAAAATTAAACTGTCAACAGCAACCAGCTCCCTAATAAACAAAAGCTCTGACAGGTACAGCAACGCAAATGTGAGTTGTGCTTAGTAAGTACAACTCATCTGAAGGATGATACACACCAGGGCCATTGGAAACCCCCTAGCAGCATCCCAGAGCACCATTATTGATTTGGTTATTATTGCCTTTCACTGACAAGCAAGTCAACATTTTACTTGACTTTTCACCTTCTGTAAGTAGGCATCCAAATACTGACCTTAGTCTGGATTGCAAATGTACTGAGGCTTATATGAAACTAATTTTAATTTAATTCCTGAAAGTCTCTGTGGGACCATGCTGTTCAGCACCCAACTCTTACTAAGGTGACAATCGGATATTTCATATTTAGAAAAAGACACTTATTTCTAGGGGAGGAAGGCCTGGAGAAAAAGGGAGTGGGTGGGCATGTTTTCTCTTGTACTGTAACCTCAGCCCCATCACCAAAATAAATTTCCCATACTAAGAGTAGGCACAATCTTGAGTGTTGCACAATGAACTTGGATCTCAGAAGCAGATTTGGAAATTTCAGAGCTTTAGCTTTTTGCCTTTCAATAACACAGCAAGACAGTGCTGATACAAGCGCTCTGTGGGGCCAGGCACTGCAAGCAGAAGATTAAATAGAGCTGATGTTTCATAGCTCTGCCTCTGCAATATAATCCATCCTGGGTTTATTCCTGCTTTTCCCTCTATTTATGACTTAGAAGCGTTTAGAGGTGAATGTCCTTTCCCCCTGCCCCCAGCACATTGGAGGCTTCAAGTAAAACAAAAAATACAAACAAAACCCCCCAAAATTTTCCAAACAAACCACAACCCCAGAAGTACAGAGTGTGAGATCATTGCTGTAAGCTAAAAATACAAGGGGACTGCAAAACAGCCCAGCTCCTGGGCTTCTGTGATCACACATCTGAGGCAGATCATTAGCATTTTAAGTAGTGGGTGATGCTTGCAGCCTCTCAGTTAAGCATTGTAACATTAACTGACAGCTTGTGGGAATCAAGGCATTTTCCTTACATATGTAAAAATGAAAGTCATGTAATAGTTACAAGTTCTGCACCCCAGGGGAAGTGGGCGACATTAGCGCAGGATAATCATATGGCTGAGACTAGAAGCCTTATTATCTTCTCCTTCGGGGCTGGCTTTTCTGGAGGCAGAAGTAGGGGCAAAAGCATTGCCATAAAGCTCCCAGTAGCCCCTTTCATGACGGAAAGAGCAGAGCCTGGAACGGAGGTGGGCGCTAATTTGTTAACTACAGCAGATGACAGAGGCAGAGAGAGGGGATGCTGCTTTGGTCTGCCAGCATCATGGTCACTTTGAAGTATCTGCTGTGCCACCCTTCCCTACTTCCGATGGGAAGGGAGGTTCAGAGAACAGAGCGTTTTAATCAAGACGCTAGTGATAGGCATTGGGAACAAAACTGGAAAGTTATTCTGGAGAGAAAAATCACATTGGAGAGGCTGGGCCAGTTTCCTGCAAGTTCATGTGTTTTTTTTACAAGTTCACATTAAGTATGTGTTTTGAAACTTAAGATTTTATTTCTTTATGATAATGCATTTTTGAAGCATAACACTGGCCTGCAGGTACTTTATATTAGGGTTTATGGTTAATACCTTTCACTTAAAGCTGGCATTTAGCTTCACCCTTCTAATATGAATAATACAAATTTACACCACTTAGCTGTGACACAAGATCATATTGAAGTGGGCGGAATATTCAGCTAAATCCATGGTCAATTTATGAGTTCACATTTGTGTGAAAAGGGAACTTTTAAGCCATTTCCGAAGTCTGACTTTAATTTGGACTCTTTTTGCTAACATATGGCTGCATCCAAACTTTGAAAATATTTAATAATTTATGACCAATTCCCTTTAAATGTGTACCCTTTGAGCAACTGACATTGTATTTAGCTAAAGTTACTACTTACATTATTTTTTCCCCACTTTCCTTTCATATTCACATATACTTTCTCAAAGTGATCACCGTTCTCAATATCTTCTAGGGAGACTTAAGCCTGCTGCTCAGGATCAGTGCTAAGGTCTCAGCTGAGATTGTGACAAGGAGATGCCCCAGGAAAAGCTGGTGCCTCCCCTTTTCCAAGGGGTTGAAGCCACAAGTACATCTCAAATATCACCATCATTTCATGAAGGTCTCTGCTGCAAGGTTCACTTTCTAAACTTGCCAGTATACGATAAATACCCAAACCAAAGATTAGCGGGTGGAAGGATGTCTCATAACTTCCCCTTATTTTTTAAATGATCGTTTTATGTCCAGAACATATTTTTAAAGAATATACCTTTACCGAGTGACTTAAATATTTTTTTTAATTTTTTTTTCATTAAAAAAATCCTAAAAACTTCTCAGCCCTCTTCACAAGGTTGAAAAGTTGCATTCCGATTCTAAATGTTAGGGGAAAAAAACCCAAACCAACCAACCAACCAACAAAAAACCAACAGACACACACACCAATTCCCCCCCAAGTTATTGGTGCCCAAGAATGCTATCTATTTTTCAGCCTTCACATGCAAAAATAGTTTTCTAAAAACTATGCTGCATGCAAAATTGAAGGAGCTCCTTTCTTAGTAATAACTTTATAGTACTGCACTTCCATCAACAGAACTGTTTTATGCAAGTTTTTTTATTTTTTCCTCTTGCCTTTCTTGACCTTCCCATTTAATAGATCGAATCAAAACAACTCTGCTCCAAAAAGACCACTCCAAAAATAGCTGCTGTTTCCTGTATCTCCCTTTTTCTAGGTTGTAAGCATTCTTATATTTATTTGGGGTTTTTTCCCCCTTTGATTATAAAAGACAACCATGCTCCACCAGCACATAAAATATACAAGAAATAATGAATGTACAAAATTTAGAGTGATTCTTACAGGTTGGTCTATTCCCAGCTGATTTTGCTGAGAACCGTACCTCTCTGATTCTTCAGTACTAGATGTTATTTATATGCGCAAAGCTATAAAAATATAGAGGAGAAAAAAGTCCATCACTTTAGAGATACTGAAATTAAATCATACTGAGAGCATGCTCTTAGCTAAGGAAAACTTGGATTTCTATATCACAGGTGAAAGGATTTTGCACATTCCACCTTCAAAATCAAAGTGAAAAACACAAACAGCTCCTAATTTTGACTTTGCTGTAATAAAATAGAAACTAAAAGCAAAGAGAGGAAAATGGAAATCAAGAACTGAATAGACCACAGAAGGAGGAACAGTGAGAGGTGAGAAAGGCTTGACAGAGGTTCTCTTGAATCTGGTTTTCCCAGACCCACCTGAAGACAGTGTCACAAGAGCTCTGAACTGCCCTCTGAAGGGAACCATGTCAAGCACAGCATGCAGAGAGCGCCCCCAGGAGAGCAGCCTTGCCTGATCTACATTCACGTTTTCCATGGTCTCCCCAGCTTTTGTGATGAAGTAGGAAAGCTCTTCTCATCCCCCCTGAGCCTTGCTGCCCTCTTTTTGCCCAGCCACCCAACATCTCCCTCTTCTACCACCTATTCTCTCCCATGGAGAAGGAAAGGGGAGCCCCATCATCAGTGCCACAACAACATGAAAAATATTCTGCAGGTGTTCCAGAGCAAGGACTTTGTGCTCAGTTTCTCCCCTGGAAAGGTGCTTTGTGTCACAGAGAACCCAAATATGAAGATAGTTCCTTGCTTTGGTTTATATACTCACTTTTAGGAAGCTTTAGCCTGTTGAAAAGCAAACCTAGAACATAAAGTCACCAAAAGAAAAATCACACTCCTAGTGGAGGCTACTTATAGCCCATCCCCTCTCCTGGAACCAGCTTGTTTACCTGGGCCTAGGTTCAAGTCTTCTGAGGCACTAAATATCCCCAAGAACAACTATCAAGCCACACACATGGGTGCAATACTCAAAATTCACACTCTCTTGGTGAATTAATTAATGCAACCAGGAAGCAGTGAGGCAACCGGGTGACTAGCATTAGTAATTGTTGCAGCGTGTATTTGGAAGTCTCAGCGATGAATGTCCTTCCCAGCCCCTGAGTAAGCTCTTCATTGCTTCACAGGTGATTTTCAATAATGAATGCATGTGAGAATGTTGTCATTGGCTCATAAACATTTTGTGAACCAAAAAGAGTGACCCACAATCAAATAAACCATCCAGCTCAAATGATTCATTCCGTTATTTTCTATAAAAAGCTTTAGGGAGCTGGGAACCTTCCTCTTTTGTATCAATAAATACCTTAGTACACAGCTATTTGGTTTGATTTACTTAAATAATAAAGAAAACTTGGGAGAAAATTAGATAATATAGGGAGATAAAAGAAAGTGTGTCAGGTGATTTATGGTAACCATAATTACACGATTCTGCTCAACAAACATCCATACATCCAGTGCAATATGTTTTGCAAGAAGATCACTCCTAACACTCTGTGGAAGTAGCTCTGGCAGGCTGCGCTTCTCCGCCTGGATGTAGTGCTCCTGCAAATGATGACTGACATTTACACAGCACCTTTCACCTCCAAATCCCAAAGCACCTGACAGATTGTCCAAACTGATTACAGGCTCTGGGCCAGGTTCTGCTCTCTGATGCAGCAAGGTAGAGGGAAGGACCCTGCCACGGTAGCCTGGCTGTAATCTCGGTTACATTAGTGCAACTCCACTGATTCAGCTACTTTTTATTCAAAGGTCATTCTACCCGTCTGTGAAACTCCCAACCATACTACTTTTTGCTTCTGTGCTGCGAGTATGCAGATTTCAAACAGCCCATCCACAGTCATGGGTAGCTCATGGCAAATAGGCAGCAATGACTGTACTTTTGCAAGGATTTTGAGTAAATAGTATTGATCTGCTCAACAATAAATCCAGCCTAAAGGCTATAAAAATCATTGAGAACATTGATGGCTTATGACTAGACCTTTCCAATACATGGATCCAGTTTAATCTCAAAAGATAAGGGCCCATCATCCTGAAAATTGTCACGTGCCACAACTCCACCACCATCAGTAGACATGAAGATTGTCAGAATCTTGTTCAGCCCTGTTGTTTTTGTAGGAGGGAAGTGAAACTGTGAGCATTACAAAACAAGAAGAAATCCTATCGGCCTCCCTGAATTCTTCAGATTTATGCTGTGCAGTCTTGCACACAACCTAATTCAGTCTGTCTTTCTGCAGAAGTACAGAGCATGCTTGTTAAAACGTAACATGATGTCCAAAAGCTGACCTTACACATTAACTAAAAACCTGAAGAGTAAAGCTAGTGTCAGGCCACCTGATAGAAACAAACATCCATCCAGGCCTAGAAAGATCACATAATAGGAGTAAAATGCAACTAGATGTGTGAATGAGAGTACAATCATTTTGCATGAGCATTTGTAAGCATCAGCGGCTAGATTCTCCACTCTAAAACTCACCTGCAGGAGATATCCACCCACACCCCAGAGATGGATCAATGAAATCCATCTTCCTGCGTTCTTTTCTTCCACTTAAATGACATATCTGATTGCTTTTGTAGGACAAAGCGTGTGCCATAAGAAAGAGGTGATGAATAAGACTTGAAGCCATGCTTCTACGTGGTCCAATAGAAAGAGCACTATCAGACAGTGACAGTATCATCGGGCAAGGCTGCTGGTGCTACAAAGCCGGGAGGAGCGGCTGACAGCCCAGATGGCTGTGCTGCCATTCGGCCAGACCTGGGCAGGCTGGAGAGTTGGGCAGAGGAACCTCATGAAGCTCAATAAGAGCAAGTGTAAGGTCCTGCCCCTGGGGAGGGACAGCCTGGGGCTGACCTGCTGGGGGGCAGCTCTGCGGAGAAGGACCAAGGGGCCAGTGGGACCCTGGGCTGCATGAGGAGAAGCATGGCCAGCAGGTCAAGGGAGGGGATCCTCACCCTCTGCTCTGCCCTGGTGAGGCCACATCTGCATTGCTGTGTCTAGTGCTGGGCTCCCCAGTTCGAGAGAGGCAGGGAGCTACTGAAGAGGGGCCAGCAGAGGCTACCAAGGTGATGAGGGACTGGAGCATCTCCCTGATGAGGGAGGGCTGAGCTGGGACTGTTTAGCCTGGAGAAGAGAAGTCTGAGAAGGGATCTCATTAGTGCATACAAATATCTTAAGGGCGAGTATCAGGAGGACGGGGCCGGGCTCTTTTCAGTGGTGCCCAGCGACAGGACAAGAGGCAACAGGCACAAACTGCAGCACAGGCAGTTCCATCTGAATGTGAGGAAGAACTTCTTTACCTTGAGGGTGGCAGAGCCCTGGCACAGGCTGCCCAGAGAGGCTGTGGGGACTCCTGCTCTGGAGACATTCAAAACCCACCTGGATGAGACTCTGTGCAACCTGCTGTAGGTGACCCTGCTTTAGCAGAGGGTTGGGCTGGGTGACCTTCAGGGATCCCTTCCAACCCTGACTGTTCCATGATCTTCCAGGCTTGTTTTTGGAAGGCATATTTATCATTCATTCGAAGTCCTCATCAGGACTGTACGAGTAAATACTTCCCTGCTAATATTCAACACACACATTAACTATTGCTAATCACCATTGCTCTGCATGTGACAGCAATTGCTGTCTTTGTTACTCTGATCACTGAGAGATAAACAGTGCATCTGTAACCACACTTGCCTACAATCACTGAGTGCCTTCAAACATCCGTGGAGCTAGGGCTGAATTGGCCAGCTGTGTATTTTAATCATATTGCATGCAAATCTCTTCCTAAGATTAAAAAAAAAAAAAAAAAAAAAAAAAAAAAAAAAGCATAAGACCAAGGGATCAACTCCAAAGGGTAAAAGAACCTTAACAGGTAAGGACAGATGGTACTTAAGCCTCTTTACACAGTTGCCTATTTACCCTCAGATGCTGCCACTTAATAACATTGATGGAAGAATAGTTAACAGAAGCAAGTGATTAATTAGTGGGTCAAAGGCCATATCCACTTTGTTCCTTTTTTTTTTTAACCTGATACAAGACCAAATCAAATAAGAACTCCTAGAAGGAAATTTTCAAGGGAAGCTGCTATATCACAATTCATGTACTTGGTATTCACACAGTGCTCTCAAACTCTGTAAAAAAGTGTTTGGCTGAATGGATTGCAACAAGCCAAGAAATCTATTGTAAGAACAGGGGCTCCTGGCTGGCTTACCTGGGAGCTTTTATTCTTTGAATTGGAAAGACCTTATTGAGTCTAGGGTTCCACAGCTCTAGCAAGTGAAACAAAACAGATGTTTCTAGAAGCGTATGTATTATGTTTGACAGAGAGGAAAGTCAGCCCAATTGCACATGAACATCTACCCAGGAATAAAATAAATTGATTCATCACATTTGCCATCAGACAATATCCTCTATTCTATTAACATGTTCTGCCCTCTTAATGAAACATTGGATTTACAGGTCCTGCTTTCAGTTTTGTAACAGAAACCTTATAACCTTGAAAATGTTAGTAAACCTGCCCGTGATATAGGAGCATTTTTTTTCCTTTTTGGGTTGAACACCATACCTTAACTCAGAGCAAAAAAGGGGCCTCATTCCTATTAGCACTCTAGTAAGACCTAGAAACACCATTATATTTACAGGCATTAGTGAAATAGTGGAATACCAGTGTTTGTGCTGGATGCAGAAATGGATGTACCTATGAATCCAAAGCCTTTCTTGAGTGACTGGAAATTGTCTGTTTTCCAGATGCACATTTCTAGGGTGACTTCATGTCCGTGGCAGGCCAAATAATAGAAATCCTGGACTCAGACATGCTTGGAAATTTGAATCTTGATCCAAAATCAAGTGATGTGGTTTAGAACCACCTTTAGATTTTATGAGATTTGGGCACTGGAGGTACCTGCTACCAGAGTAAATATGGGAGGTGTGGGAAGCAGTTGAGAATGAGAGCAGAAGCCAGGTTCATTTGGGCTAGGCTGCAGCCCCAGCTCAGGGCCAGGTTCACTGGGGAACTCATCAGGGTCTCGCACTGGGCTGGTGTGAAGTTTCACATGATGTCTCCGTGCAAACAACCAAGCTTAGATGTGGAGCTTGTTCAGTCTTGAAGCTCCAGCCCAAAACAGGAGGCAGTGAAAAACTGGGCTCAGCAAGCCACAAAGCTTTAGCCCTGTTCAGGAAGAACTCAGAGCATCAGTGTTTCATTCACTGGAAAGGAAGGCAGTTCTTTGCAGGCATTGCTTGAACCTGGACTGAGAGAAGAAAGATGAGTTACAGATGAGAAGAAAGCCTCTGTGGGCCAGGTGGGCTTCAGGCTTATTTTCTGCCTCCGTCACAGATTTGCTATCGGATATGGGTAAATCCAATAGAGATTACCTAGCTCCCTGCGCCTCCATGTTTCATCTGGAAATAATATGGTTATCTGCATCTGTTTAAATATAAAAGCTGAGGTGCTCAAGTATTGCCATCATGGAGCCCAGATAAATCCCTCAGACTCCAAGATCTGGATGCAAGTCTGACCGCATGTTTTTCCAAATTTCAAGAGACTTATGTCCCATCACAGTTTTACGGAGAAAACAACTCAGATTAACTCACACTGAGAGGTCTCAGATACTGCTGGTCCCCAAAAGCATGCTTTAATAGCTTGAAATTTGCTTTTTTGATTTTTCCCCTCCTTCCTTTGTTGTTTTTCTCTCCCACCATCCGTGTAGTAAATTAAGTCTTAAATGCTTCTGGATATATTGGGCTTAGAGACTGATAATATAACAAACTAAATCGAGTTCAGGAGGCTAACTACACTGAGACAGATCCTTAGTCTCATCAGGCTGTCCTGAGGGATGTTTGACTCTGGTGTGCCATCATAATGGTGGCTTGAAACATAATCTGGACCACCAGCCAGGAACAATGACACTGGAGAACAGTCCACAAGTTTGGTTTTGGTTTTGGTTTGTCCTTTGGCCTGCTTATGCCTCTACCTTGTTCACATACCAGTTTGGTTCCAGACCAATCCAGATATCCTGGCTGAAGAAGACTGAACCATTTGGCACCCAGTCTCTTGGCAATGACAGCACCAAGGAAGCTCTCGGCATTGTTACCGTTGTTTCACTGCCTCATGCTTTTTAGTGTCTGAAGATGAATGGAAGTAATTCTAAAAGACAGTGAGCAAAAGCTTAATCAGGTAATTGTGATAATGTTATCAGCCTCTAATTGGCTCCATAGAAGAAAATGTAATCATCCCAAGAACTCACTAGCTGTTGATAGACTGAGGTTTCCAAGAAGCCCAAATGTTTGAGACAACCTTGTCACAGGGCTGTTTGTGTTTTACACCCAACGATATCAGCCATTAGATGAAGGGTAATGAAACGGACAGTGGGAACAAATATCTGAGTGATGAAGCACAACAGCAGGACTCACAACCCACAGAACCATGGCTGCCTCCTCTCCTGAGTGCCAGCAGGAGAGCTGGTCTCACTTTTAGCCTCAGCAGATGAGTTTTACTCTACAGAAGAGATGCAACATTGGCATCGGTTCTAGAAATTTCAGTAAAATTGCACCAACTTACAGCTAGGCTAAACAGGTCCACATTGAACACCTGCACTCAGAGGTTAGGGAAAGAAAAAGAGGGAAATAAAATGAAAAAACAAAAGAGAAATCTTGAGTATGGAAGACAGAAGTCCAGCCACCTGAAAGCGCGTGTATCAGGAGATGCTTTCTAGGGTAGAGAAACGTGGCCATGGGAAGAACAGACTATGTTTCAGTCACAATTTCTACCTTGAAAGGTCATGTTTGACTGATAATAGCAGTTTCTATCCTTCCAAAGCACTGGCAGGCTGGAAATTACACCATCTTGCCTGAGGGAGCTTTATAACACTTCCTTGGTATTGTGTCACTCAGCAGTACATATTGGGACAACTGAATCAGATTAAGACTTACCCATCATCAACAAAACATGAAGTCTTCCAGATCTACCAAGAGGTGCGACATGTGGTATTTCCCATCACCTTTTGCTCACCCTGCTTCCACACCAGAGGCCAGCAGAAACCACGAAAAGAGAAGACAAGGCCCCATTCAGACAAGGCCAGCCTTCCTAGATAGTGCTCTTGTTCGTCACCTGCAAAGCACGCCGGAGGCTGAGCTCTCCTCTCCCAGTGCGCTTCTTCTCCTGCTGCCATGGTAGGGTGCTATGGGTGGTACAGCTCTGCGTTTTCCATGACTTTTGGAAATGTGTACATTTTGCCTGCAGCTGTAGCAATGTTTTGCAACACAGCAGCTCTGACTCCAAGTGATCACAGCTGGCTCTTGGAGCTCTTTGAGCTGAATTGGTGAAAGACAGAGTAAATGACAGGTTACTTCAATGCAGCTCTTAGCAAGAATTTATGGAGATTATTATGAAGGAGCTGGAAAGACATCACTGGAATCTGCTTGTGGAGCTGACAAAACTGAGCGATAGCTTTCTTTGATATCTTTTAATCACTGTGTTTTCTACTTATGCAAATTGCAATAATACCTTTGATTATCTAGATTTCTATGGCATTCAGGCTTGTGGCAGTGACATGAAGATTCAGAGCTGGATGCTCGTCTGCCACTAACTTGTCCCCGCATCGAAGATATATTACACTTGGCAGTGACATACATTGATTCATGTAGTACATGTGTCATCAGAATGTGCATTCAGAAAGAAACATTCCATAAAACACCACTTTGGGAGATTTCATCTGATTTTCATAATGGTTTAGGTTGGCTTGCACTGTGAATTACAGATAAGCCCCTGCGGTGTGCCACAAAAAAAAAAAAAAAAAAAAAAAAAAAAGGAAAACCAGGATGTAGGCCTAATTTATCCTGTACCAAGATTTGTTAGTCCTTTTCTGTAGAGAACAGGCATAGCAAGCCTGTGTCTGCCTGCAGTGCTCCACATAAATATGAATCTATGTGTCTAGATGGGCATTTCAAAACCAAGCACTTTTAAGAGAGGAAGCATCATAAATCTCATTCTCACTAGGTGATACAATAGGTTTTAGATGCCTAAATTACCACATTGGTTTTCAAGAGGATTGGGACTCCTAAGTCACTTAAGCAGTTTTGAAAATGCCATCAAGGATCTTTGCACAGACACAGAGCTTGATGGGTATCATTACCTGGTACAATATCTTATCATGAGTGACATGGAAATTACCTATTCATTCCACTCTGGCTCCATCATGGGATTAGTCCTTATGTTACAGTTACTGGTGGTTTGTCCAGTTCGCTCTTCCATTGGTTTCTTGGAAAGATGATTTAATAGGCCCAAGGACCATAATGCTGCTGGTAGCTGTGGTGCTATTAGATCATAATACCGCTAATTGAGACTTAATACATCCCCTCGCCTAAAAGAATGTATTGTGAGTAATTTTATCTTGATATTCAATCTAAACTTTCTGTCTCATTACTCCCAGCCTTACCTACTTCAGCCACCCTAAATGATTACTCTGACTATTTTCATCTATGATAAAGATGTGGACGATTATGGTATTCCACCCGCTGCTCCTCCGTCTGCTCCTCCATCTGTAATTAGGCCAAGGTATAAAGTGAGCTGCATCACCCAAGGGCACAGGCTTGGTCTAAAAAGAAGGTCAAAATGGGGAAGGGGACCCCTATCAAGGCAGTGCTGACGATGAGCTGGAGTCTGAATAAAAGTGAGTCCAGCACCTGTAACCCAGTTTATTTTAATCTGCTCGGTTCTTTTTATTTATGAGCATCTTTCTTCCTAGTTATCTGGACTGATACTAGGGTGTGGATATCCAACACTGAGGATGTCTGTCTGGCCCAGGCTTTGCAAGGTTTTGGGAAACATGGTATAAATTGAATTTTTCTGGTGTGACACAAGAGCTGTCAGTGTTAGCAGCGTTACAGGGATAAACCTGTCAAATTTAAGGCAAGGTGCACACTTGAACGTACAGCCCAAGATTTGCGCTAAGCACTCAGGCAAGCTTCACTGGTCTACACCCTGATCTGGAAACACTGGCTTGCAGGAGGTTTTGTGGACCATCTCTCAGACACAGGCATGCATGCTGAAACCAGCACAGTGCTGATACTGGGTGCGATTGGTTAGATCAGCCTTCAGCAAAATATCAGAGGTAGGACTGAGCTCACAGACCAAGTCCCCAAAACAAGGTGTGTAGTTTCAGAGCTCATGTTGTTACCCATACACAGATGTTTGTTGGTATGTGAGATGTCCTGGAGCACCCCACCAGGTTTGTATGGGCCTTTCCAGAAGGGCAGAAGTCCCATGCCATGTCCTTAAGCCCCCTGGGGATACCCCAGACACTCTTTGACACATCAAAGAGCATTAGAAATCCATGTGTGGATTTGGATCACTGTCATACTACTTTTACAGTAATAAATATGCAGTCTGAACTCTGTCTATGCAAATCCTTTCATTGCCTGGGGATTTTTACTGTGTGGTGGGTGGGGGTTTTTAACCAGAATTTTCATTCCATGGGAAATTCTGAAAAGACATTTTTCTATAAGCTCAGTTTTGAAAGAGAATAAATTTGAAAAAAGCCCAATGTTTCTTCCCAGATAGGAAATGTATTTTCTTACCACCTCTGTTGAGTATAAAGCTACTGATGGGTGTACAAAACAAGGTACTTCACTCAAGAAAAACGACCAAAGTTCCAGAGTGAAAACGTCAGACTAGATTAAGTGCTTTTGTTGTGGTTTTATATACTGCAGGTGCTCCTGTGAGAGCAAGAGTAAGTTTAAAAGAAGAGGAAGAGCAAATAAAGGAGCACTAGATGTTGGATGCAAGGCACCTGGAGAAAAGATGAGCCAGAAAAAGTATCCAGAATTCAAACCAAAGGATGCAGTGCTCATGGGGAGCCAGTCCCCAGGGTGATGTAAAGGCCAAGCTTTGTAAATCTTTGCAGCTTGCACTGTTCTTCTCTGCTTCTCATGAAGCTACATCCTTGCCGAAGCCTGGGGTAAGCACTGCTGTGACCAGCAGCAGTGCCTTTCCTGAAAGGGGATGAGCTGGTGGTGCAGCTGCACTATGAGTTGGTGACAGTCTGGGCAAAAGACTTCTCTGCTTTATGCAGGAGACACTTTTTATTCCCATCAAAAAAGTTTTGGCACTGTCTATGTGTTGAAAGATGATGCCCAAAGTGCATCAGCCAAACCTCAGGAGGAGATCCAGGGTTATCTGCACCGTGGATTGCACAGCCGTAATGTAACAGGCAACTGAGGACCCCTTTAATCTCACAAGCAAGTGGGGGGGGGGGGGGGGGGGGGGGAAGCAAAACCAATTTCAGCAGGGTTTTCTCCAGATGTGAATTTAGGGACAGCGCATCATGAAACACCCATGGACAGGGGTAATTGCATGGGACTGTGTGTGGATGAGCAGCAACAAATCTTGGGCTACCTCAGTTTTCATAGCTGTGTGCACAAGCAGAATCTCAGAGGTGATGGGTATGGCCCTGCTTCAAATGTCTCTGCCTTGGATGTTGAATAGGGGTGTGAAGAAGGAGAGGAGATACTGGCACATGACACGAGAATCACCCAACCTTTTTGGACTATGAACATCTGTTGAAGAACTCCAGCAAACTATTTTTTGTGTTTGATTCATAGTTATGGATAAATCATATAGGATGTGAGATAACCTGAAGTCTGAACTGTCCAACACTCACCAGATCAGGAAATAACAATGTTCCTTCTGCCTTTGTAACCTTAATTTTGCCCTTAAAAGGATGACTACCATTCCAAGGGCATTCATCAAATAAGTACACATTTTCACTGTAAATCCTGGTGGGTTTTTTGTCCTGCTGCTAAAGGTCAGAGTAGATTGACAGATACAGGATTGTGAGAAATGAACACAAGTAACAGATGCAGTGAATCAGTAAATTAAGGCTAAAAAAATCCTAGTCTTTTGTATGTGGGAATGATTCCCGCCACAGTCCGAGTCCACAGTTGTCCCTTTGGAATCAGTAGAGAAATGCCGACAATAAAAACACTAGAAATTAGTAGAGAAGACTAATGAAAAGTACAAAGCCTTGAAATCATGGTCCATTCATCACCAACCTGGGACAGCCAGGAAGAAACTCCAGGCTTAAAAATAAAGTATTTTTTTCTTGAGGCATCTGCACCCATAGGAAATGCCACCCTTCCTCCCACAGGATCAGACCGCATGGTATCATATGTTTGTCACTTCCAGGATGGATTAATGCAGCTCCTGGCATTTGGTGACAAATGAGAAAACAATGTAGAGGGTGCAGCTGATACAAACCGCTTCTCCCCGCTTCCTGCAGGGGTGAAGGAACCCTGGACACATGAAGACCACATACCAGACCCTCCACTCTGCTTTTCAGTGCCAGTTTAACATCTTGATCCTAATTAGATCCTGGTGATGTTTTGCAAACTATTTTTTTTATAAAAAAAAAACAAACACAACTTTCCCCCACCAAAAAAAAAACCTAAAACCAAAAAAATCAGATTTACATCTATTGAAACTATGTGTGAATTTATATTTCATTCCTTTAACTGCTTTGATTGCTTTGGTCAGAAGCTTACCTCTTTGAGTCAAAATCTCTTATTTTCATATTCTCTAATTCCCCTATTTATCTAAAATTAAGAAATGATAACAAGAAGAAACACATTGAATTCAACCATTTACCATTTTGGTGGGGAAAGGAGCAAGAAAAAAATAGCTGAATAACCTCAAAAGAAAACATTCATGTTATTTTAAGAGGTTTGGCCAGCAGATCAAGAAGTTGTTTGCTCACAAAGCTGTAATCCAAACAGAACACAGTTCATTAAAAAACAGATACATTAAAGACAAACTCCCAAGGTTTTAACTTTTTACAGTGTATATCCCTACAGAGGTCTAGGGCAGAAAAAAAAAATAAAGTCCTACTTTTCCTTCTGCTACAGCTGAGCTGTAAAATGCCTTTTATAAAGTGTGAGGGGGAAACTTATCACGAAGTAAAGGATTTGCTTACCCCACTGTGGCTTCAACCGCACAGCAGATCAGACCAAAGAACCTTAGTTTTGGGGTCTATACTTGGATTAACTTCAGTTAGACTGGGTTCCCACTGTGAATCAGGTCAAGGGAAGGAGACAACTGGAATGTAGATTGTAACAACCCTATGTTTAATGTGAGAAAAACACATTTGTACATACAAAACTAGTCCATGTCTCCTCATACCTGATCTGTCTTTGGATCTGGACCTTGTGGACATTGTGTTGGAGACTACTGAGCTTCTAGCTGAGGGATATCTCCTCTCTTCCCTTGAAAGGTCCCATATTCTCATAAGGAGCATTGCCACAGGCGAAGGCCACATCTGATGACCAGCCATCCTGACAAAAGACCTGACAGCAGATTCTGTGAGCTGCTAAAGAGGCTTCAGGAAAAATGACCCCTCAAAAAAAAATTATTGCAGACCTCTGAAGCAACCCCAGCAAATTCAGCTTTAAATTTGAGCAGAAAGAAAGCTGAACAGCAAAAAGGATTAAGATGCACCACTGAGATGCCTGGAGGCCATCTACAGTTAGAACTCCACTTGCTCTTAGCTGTCTATATTATAATAGGAAAAGACTTTTTTGTTGGTTCATTTGGTTTTTTTCTTCTGCCTGTGTCTGCCCAAGAAGTTTCAAAACTGTCATCTTATGCCACAGCACTCTCCAAACTATCTAGCTGCAACAAGGTCTTTTACCATCTCATACCAGCATACTCTTCATGCCAGTCCCTCTGCTGCCTTCCCCTAATCTCTCCTCATCCAGGGCATGCTGTCTCTTGTCTCTGCTTCCTCCTCTCCCTCCCTCAGCTGCTCTCTCTTCATTGGCTCTCAACCACTTAACAGAACCAGCCACAGCTGCGCCTTATCTACATCAGCCAAGCCACTGCCCCTGAAGCCAGCCCACAGCTGTATGTTATCAATGTTAATTAACCCAGCTTCATTCCTCTACACCAGGGGTCTTCAAACTACAGCCCGTGGGCTGCATATAGCCCCCCAGGGTCCTCAATCCAGCCCCCGGTATTTACAGAACCCCCCTGCCCCCCCCCCCCCAATCCCCCTGGGGTTGGGGGGGGGAAACCAAGCAGCTGCAGATGAATTCCTGCCACTTCATCTGTGCCAGCCCCCTGGTTAAAAAGTTTGAGGACACCTGCTCTACATTCTTAGATCTGGTGCTCGCTGCATAGGTGGTGGAGATGGCAGTGACCTCTCCCAGTCCCTCTGAGTCCTATTTTTCTATGACTCCAACATGCTCCACATGGGACTCAGATGGAAACTGCTGCAGACATGAACTGATGCTGGGAGCAGCTGCCGGCTTATTAAGCAGTTTGTTGCACCAAGAGCGTGACACTGCAAGGCTGGAAGTGTCCCCAGCTGCCGGCAGCCTTTGTGGCGGTGTCGCATCGTACATCCCCCTCTCTAAGAGGGCTGAAACCAGCCCCTTTTTTTCCCCCAGGCCCTCCCTTTCTCCTGATGAGCCTGTCTGATGAGTAGTTCTGTACTCCCTTGATGTCAACAGCAAGCATGTCGCCGCCCAGCTAGAAGCTCTTGGCACTGATTAGAACAGGTCACGCTCTTTGCTGCCAAGTTCACTGGTGCAATTGCTTGTGTTTTAGCCAGGATGGGGCCTTATATGTGAATGCCCCAGCTCTCAAAAAAGAAACCAAGGGAGACTGCTGAGAGGTCCCTGGCCCTGGAGTTTGCCATCCATGCTGGACCAAGAGATGAATTTTCCTGAATTGCTGCAAAACCCACAGCACTACCACCAGTTTCTGAGCTTTCTGAGAATCACAAGTGTATTTATTGCTGGAATGTGCCTTTGAGAAGGATTTCTAGTGCTAGCTGCTGAGTTTCTTAGGGTTTTTTTGTTGTTTTGTATTTTTAAGTTTGTTTGTGGGGTTTTTTGTTTGGTTTTGTTTTTCCATGGGAAAGATTTCCAGTGTCACTGGGGTGGTTGTTTCTTGAAAGGATCGTTGTGGTAAGAAATGGCTGCAGCTGGAGTCAGAACACCTAAAAATAACCATAATAGAAATAAACAAATACTATCCCTCTAGCCACATGACAAAGTAAGCTTAGGATAGGAGATCCAAGGATTTGACCTAAGACTGCTCTCTTCAGCAAATTCTAAGCACTGACCAAGGTCATCCCCATGGACTTTGCATGGGAGTCCCTGTTTTGTCAGATCCTCACCCTCTCCCCACAAAACTTCCTAAGAACTGATCGCTGTCCCAGCCAGCCAGACGTGCCTGCGTTTGACAACCTCTCCATCAGGAACCCATGTTTGCATACACTGTGATGAATTAGCACTTTTCTGCTCCTTTGGTCTCAGTGGGAACCACATTAAAACCTTTTCTGTGCCGTACCCCACTGGCCCCATCCACATACCTGATTAGACAAGCAGAGCAGTTCAGGTTCTTTAAGAGACATCCACTAAATATATGAACTAGCCTAAAAGCATTTTGGAGACCATACAGGCCTTAATATTAAGTTTCATGTGCCAAGTTCTCATCTTTTTGACATATCTGGCCCTTCTCTTAATATCCTTTGCCAAAAACCATTATTCATCTAAAATACCTTCATCTCCACGAGGCTATATAATCAATGTTACCAGGTGCTACAGGGACTAATAGTGGATAATAGCTTCTGTGACTGTGCTAAAGTGACCATGGGGTCAATACTGAAATAAGGTCTGATTTGGTATAAACAAGGGCTCTGCCCTGGATTTGCCAGATTTATTGGGATGAAACCTGTGATGTCCGCGTACAATTGTTTTAAGTAATCTCCAGATCATATTGATCGCAGATCGTTTGTCATGTGGATTTGTTGAAGGCACAAGACACTTCCCAGAGACCAAGGAGGCAATTCCACACACATAACCCGACAACAAAGCCAATGTGACAGCTGCCCACTAAATTAACTCCTCCTGTTCTTCTTCATGGCAATGATGACAAAAGATATGCATCTCCAGGGAATAAGCTCTCCACCTTGCCTGACCCATCTGACAATCATAGGACTCAGAAAGTGTCTTACAATAGGGTCTTCTCAAATAAAAGCCAACTTGCAACTAAAGGTTTTAAGAAATCAGGGATAAAAGACTTAAGTGAAAGATTTCATGTGGCAGAGCACAAATGGAACACATGCCCCCTCCTGGAACTGGCACACTGTGCCTTGTGCACTCATGAGCACACACAGATATCTCTCTCTTGCACACCTAAAACATGAAAAGCTGTCACATAGCGTGCTGTGCTTTTGTCAGCCATCCCCATACCTTGCAAACCACTTTATGTAGGAAACCAACTTTACACTGCATGAAGCTCCACCCATCCAGATGATGTTGTCATTTCCATGGTAACTAAAGTACCTCAAAGGCAAAGGAACAGATGGAGACTGGAGAAAAAAAATAATCTAAGGACCAAAAGTGAACATATGTAGTGCAAGAAAAAATATTAAGCTGTGGGCAGCTATTAAGTTTATTATCACTTGCAAAGGGAGACCTCGATAAACTTAGTCACAGCTCTGCGGGAAGGAGTGGCATAATCAAATCAGCTGTGTGACAATACCGATTTTATGGCAGCCCATATTCCCTCACCCTTTTCCCTTACACAAATTTCAGAAAAAATAATTGTCCTTGCTTGCTTAACGACTTGTTTTGGGTTAAGGACAACAGCAGCCAAAACAGGCAGAAAGACCTTAATTTGTCACATGCTTGACTGCCCATTGCATGTCTCCAAGATCAAAGTCTCCAGGAGGGAGTGAGGAGTACCTAGTTGTCCCTTCCCAACCAGGCTGCGGTAGCCAAGGGAGCAAAACTACACATATACAACCTGTAGCCCACTACATCCTGCTCACATGTACTCTGTCTTGCTCCCATACTTTGGATTTACACGCACTGTTATATGAAGGACGGTACTGGCAACTCAGCAGCAATTTGGAACATCTTTAAAATTGGGTTAATAGTTATGACACAGTCTTTGCTTGACTTCCTCTGGAATTAGTCCATCTTTGTGGATTGCTGTCAATCAGAAGGGAAACTTGTAAATTACATAGGACAATTTGTTCTGTGTCAGCTTTCTGAGACTCCGAGCAAGGCAGGTGTAATTTGGGAACAGGAGCTGTGATGGAGAGAAAAAAAAAAAAGAAAAAAAAAAGAAAAAAAAAATCTTATATTTTTAGCTTGCTCTCACTAGAAGTTTTCTGCTCTATATTATGTATTTTATTTGAAATACAGAGTTTCATCAGAGTGAAAAAAGTTTGAAATGTATCCTGTTACCTAAACTCCTGGCAGCTTAAGCCAGACAAAGCTGGTGTAAACTTTGAAAGAAGGAAAATTCATCTGTGAGCTGGATGAGAAGAGTCTATGGCATGAGAAACGTCAATTCAAGCACCCCTGCCCAAGGCTCCCGTTGCAACCCAATATAAATAAATTTCATTTTTTTTATGCCTCATCTTCTTGTCTGTAAAATAGGAGCACCACAGTCCCCTCAAGTCCTGCAGCTTGTGAGTATAAATGTTTTCCTATGAAACTCTGAGCTGTTCAGATCCTTCTGTAATAAAAGACCAAATCAGCACCTGAGGTAGCTGCCTCCTGTTCTCAGACAATTTTTTATTTTTGGTGACTTTTCACCACTGATGCTCTTAGCTTGTATTTCACCGCTAACGTACAACGGGACTGCACTAGTGTCCCTCAGTCACCCATGCTGCTGCCTGAGCACAACGTTGTGCAGCTGGAGCAAGAAATGCTTCATCAGTTAATATTTTAAAGCACAACCAAAAAGAAAAAAAAAAGGGGGGGGAAATATAAAGCCATATTTGTATATTAAATTTTACAGACTCAAACAATGCTTTTGGTGCTGATGAACTCTAAGTTTGCTCTCTTTTCTTTTCCAAAATGTTTCCTCTCTTTTCTTTTCCAAAATCTAGATATCGAGCTGCAAATCTTGAGGCTTTCATCCCTTTTCCCAGTTTAAACGCTGCGGGAGCTGCTGCAGAGGGACGCCCGGCCGGTGCGACCTGCCGGCAGGGGGCAATGCTTCATGGCTGTTCAACCAAAACCGCCGAAACCCTCAAAAATTAAAGAAGTTGGTGGGGAAAAGGACAAAAAAAAGGTACTAAGAGGCCAGGGAGTACTATATCCGTGAGGCAAAAATGTATTCGTGTCAACCACACACACTGTCCTGGTTTCAGCTGGGATAGAGATAATTTTCTTCTTAGTAGCTAGTACAGTGCTGTGTTTTGGCTCTGATGTAAGAACAATGTTGATAGGACACCGATGTTTTTAGTTGTTGCTGGGTGATGTTTATACTGAATCAAGGACTTTTCAGTTCCTTGGGCTCTGCCAGCCAGAGGGCTGGAGGGGCACTGGAAATTGGGAGGGGACACGGCCAGGACAGGTGACCCAAGCTAGCCAAAGAGCTATTCCATACCATATGACGGTCATGCTGAGTATATAAACTGGGAGAAGAAGAAGGAAGGGGGGGACATCTGGCATTGTGGCGTTTGTCTTCCTGAGTAACCATTACACGTGCTGGAGCCCAGCTTTCCTGGGGATGGCCAAACACTGCCTGCCCATGGGAAGCAGCGAATGAATTCCTTGCTTTGCTTTGCTTGCATGCGCAGCTTTTGCTTTAGCTATTAAATTGTTCTTATCTCAACCCTTGAGTTTTACATTCCTTTCCAATCCTCCTTCTCATCCCTCTGGGTTGGGGGATGGAGTGAGCAAGTGGCTGCATGGTGCTTGGTTGCCGGCCGGGGCTAAACCATGACACACACCCATGTAGTTCTGAGGGTTTTTTTTCCAAATGTAACTCTCTTTGATAAGAAAGTGTTGATAAATGACTGAGGTGTGAATTAAAAAGTTGTGCTGCATATTCCCTGGAGCACAGGGAACCAGTCAGGTGCCAGTTTTGAAGACCTAGCTTTTCTTTTTCCTGGTTTTCGCTTGGGTTGGGGAGCGAGGGTGTCTCGGGCTGACACCTGGTGCTGCTCCCTGTGACTCAGGGGATCTCTGCAACAACTGATGCCAAGGCTGGCTGTCACCACGGGGGTGGCAGGGAATGCTAATGAACAGGGAGAAGGAAGCAAAGGCAGAATTAGGTATCCCGAGGCTCTGCTGTAGACCTGACACTAATAAATATAATCTGCTTTCTACTGGGTGTGCTACTGCTTACTGTGGTAGAGGCTTGACCATCCCACAAGCACATTGACCAACCTGATGCCATCAACTGCCTGGCTGGGGAAGGTGCTGTCCCTTAGAAGAGACCCAACACAGATGACAGAGGTTTAATATCAGCAGTGATTCTTGCTAAATATTGCACCCTGGCCTTGTGGGGTCTCGTTCTTGCTGTGCATGGGCTGGCAGAGGCTCGTTCATGCACACGGTGCCAAACACCCCCCCAAATATGTTTGCAAACTATCATTCAGACAGGGCTTTGCGCTGAAATGCAATACACCTTGTTCCTCATGTTTCCATCTTCAAAAGGTTCAGGTGTCCCACAACAACAATAAATAATTTAAGCATATAAAGCATCCATGTGTCAAGTTTTGCAAAGCCCTGGGAGGAAAGGAACAGCTAAGAATATTTATATTTAAGATAAAGAAGGTGCATAGATACAGAGGACTGGATATTCTCCATATGGATATTCTCCATGGATGGATATCCATATGAATATTATCTGTTGCCATCTGAATGATTTTACACATCACTAATAGCATGTGAGCATGCTTGTTTTTTTCCTCCAAAAAATTTCTGAGGACAACCACAGCTCACCTGTGGAATGTACCCTCTGACTGCCGATATTATCCCATGGTCTGCATTTCCTACTGTGTGACTGGCCCAATGAAATCACACAGGGCAAAGGAGAAACATATTTTCATATTCTCTGAAAGTTATTGGTGCAGGGTTGGGTGGGTTTTTCTTGGGGGGAAGGGGGAAATATGCTTCATATTTTAATAAAGCAAAGGCCACTCTGTGTTTTTTTTATGAGAAATAAAAATTTTTATCCTCTCCACAGGACTGAGAACATACTTGGACAAGAGAAATCAAGTATTTCTGATGCAGTTAATGCTATCCGTGCCTAACAGAGCAGCCCGATAAAGTACACTGGCAGACCCATCCAAGAACAGCCAGCTGTGCCATACTTGGAACACCGATCTGGAAGATAAGGTTCAGGTATCTGCTCTGATTTGGACAGGTTGGGAATGCAAGTGATGATATCACACATCACCAGTGGGATCTTACCATGAAGGAGAGGATCTTTCCCTTCCTATGCCAAGAAGTCCATCTTGGGTTAGAGAAATTTTCTGAGCAAAACCCAGTCAAAGCAAAAACCTCCAGTTTTGGTGATTCGAGTTTATTAGAAGTCATGATTGGTCCTCACCTTATGGCAGTGTTTCTTCAGCCATTGGATGGCTACTTTCAACAAGGAGTAGTAAGATTTTGCTTGGTACTATATGGCACCTTTCATGAGAACTGCACTGTGTATGCATTGCTGTCAGTCAAAACTCAAGAGGCATTTATATGATCCTTCTGCAAATTAATTTCAAAGATTGCCAAGCCAGAAAGGACCATCCAGGCCATCTAGTCTGTCTCCAGCCTGCCAGGGTCATCAGCGTTTCAGCTTGGCTTAGACTGAAGAATTGTTTTATTTTATTCCTTTAAATTTTGTTTCCAGAAAGAAATGCCAAGCCAAATCTAGAATTGCACCATGGCAATATAACACCTAGCCCCAAAGTGGACCTCAAAGCTTTAAGTGAGGTCTTTCAATGGCAATATGTGAACAGAGTTAGAAATTAGTTGGATTGACAGTGGGTAGGGGTCACTTCAACTGCTATGTAGGAAACACTGAAAGGAGGAATGGTCCCAGCCCTGCTCCTTTGAGAAATTAGGTACCTAACTCTGGTCCCTTGGCACCATGTAATTTCCTTCACCTACAAGGCATTTTTCCCCTGGAATCAAATCTATTTCTGATAGCTAAACATAATTCTTCAATGCTTGCTCTGCAAATTGTTTTCTCCAGCCCTCAATCATTTTTTGTGCCTCTTTTCTGTACCCTCTCCAATTCTGTCACCATATATTTTAAAATGTGGCTGTCAGACCCATAAACAGCCTCTCCAGTTCAACCTTACTAGTGCCATGCACCACAAGTCACCTGGCTGCGGACCCAAGGTTCGCATCGGCACATTCAGATCTGAGGGCCCAACTCAAAGCTGACACTGCAGTGCTTGGGCAAGATTTTGTCTGTGTTTGCAACAAGCATTTTATTGCAACTAGCATACTATTGCAGTAAAATGCATTTTGTTTTCCCAAGCCAGGCGGTGCAGTTTGTAATGTCAGGCTGCCCTGGACTCTCCTTCTTTGCTATTTTATCAACTGTAATGTCATCTACAAATGTCATCAGGAGTAGTTTTATATTTACTTCCAGATCACTGATGAATAGCATGAGGGAAAACTCCAGTAACACTCCTCTTTGACAATAGTTCTGCATTGACAATTGCTTTCAGAGATCTGTCAGTTAGGCAGTTCTTAACTCATTTCATGTCTGCTCTTGTCCTGAACCCAATTACTTTTGCTTGGCTAAAACATATCTTCTAGGAAATCATCCACTCTCCAACCTGAAAATGTCATGAGATGGTGATTTTTACCAATCCTCCCATTAACTTTCCAGAATGATTAATCACTATGAACCACGTACATTGGCATTGCAATGTGATCTTTTCTCTGAATTCAACTTTTAATTATCAATGCCATTAATGACTTTCCTAGCTAGATTAAACAGTTCTTTATACCTGGAATTCCCAAGCAGATCTAGCATTTCCATTCAATCCCCACCCTAAGTCATGCAGCTTTAAATTGCCTCTTTCCAGTGCTTTGTTGACTGATGTTACATTTCTGCTGTGTTGTGCTTGTTATGCACATTACTGCTTCCGTATTAGTTTATAAAGTCTTATATATATGTAAGTATGTGTATTTGAGGCTATATATACATATATATGCAAAACTGTAATCAGTATGAAAACTGTGATTGAAATCCACACCACCATAGTTCAACGATGCATGTGAGAATCCAGGATAGGTTTTGATGCTTATTAGTAATTAGTTTCTTTGAAGTTATTTAGGAGGGAAAGAATTTTGTGTCCTTACGGGGTCAGTTACTTGTTTGCTCAGGAAAGACTGCAAAATAGAACCACAGCTGTGAGAGTAACAAAGTGATGGATGTTGAAAGAGCTACAGGGTGCAGATGTTCAAGGGTGTTCAGAAGGACTCACAGATCTGAGCAAAGGGCAGCTCCTGGCCTTCTGCTGGTGTGTCAGCAAGAACCATCACTGAGCATCACCCTACAGCTTCTGCCTGCTGCCTCTTTACAGAGAGATATTTGGTCACTGGCTCCATAGGGGGAAGAAGGCTGTGGAAAGATCTGATAGATAAGAAAGTCTGGACTTGAACCTGAGCCTCCCATGTGGTCATCTGCCACACTGTAATACAACATTGCTAAGCTACTGAGGCTTTCTTCTAATTGCCCTGGTTGAGAAATTGGAGAAAAAATCTTTTTTCTTTTGTTTGTGAGCAGTAGTGAGCATGGCACAGCCTTTGCCAATACCAAGAAAATGGTGAGATAGGGATAATAGTACTCAACTATCAAAATAATGTACAAGAAAAATCATTTGGGAATGCTGGGAGTATAAATATCCTAAACCCATGGACACCCAACCAAAAGAGGGGGTTTATGTCTTCTAAAATTAGTTTTGCACTTGGTTTCCAATCCCTTGTCCTTGAGTTTTGATTCTTGCCTGCCATTGTTCACACAACTTGATACCACATGTCTGAAGGATTTACAAAATAAAAGGGCAACTTTAAAAATCACTGCTATTTCTATTTTGGGACCAATTGTTCAAACAGACGGATTTCCAATTCTTCAGCAAAAAAATGGGAGGATTGAAATACATTCACATTTCCCCCCCTCCCCATTTTCAACTGTCTTGGAATATAATCGCTCATGGCTTATGTTGTAGTGGGATAAAATGAATTGCAAACTATTGTATGTCTAAGAGTTTATGTGTGTGGATATAGATAAACAGATGATGATAGGTAGATAGGTAAATGATGATAGATAGATCAATAGATAGATAGACACATAGATATCTTCTATGTCAAGCTCAGAAGTATGCTAGAAAGCTGAGAAGCTAAAACATAAGGAAACGGGTCTGCCTTAAGCAAGTAAACCAATTGTAAATGGTTATTTCTAATGATTTATTTCTATATTTTATATCATATAAAGTGTTACCAGCATTTTACTGGGGGCCTCACAAGATAAGTTTTTTTCTTTCACATTAACTTAAAAATCACCCAATAATTCTGCATAACGTTAGTTCATAACTTGAACCTAGAAAGACTTATATACATATTTAACTGATTATGCTATTTCTATAAAAATAACGGGCTCATGGCCTTCATTATAAAACATCTGCTTGTCTCGTGCAGTCAAGGATATGTACAGATTGTTAGACACAAATAGGAAACTCATCACAGGTCCACTGCGAGAACGAAACAAACTTTATGAACACCACAGTATTTTTTAAGTGAAAAGAACAAAGAGAGGAAATTTCCTCTTTCAGATTACCCACTTACATTGTACGAGCTCCCTGACACACGGCAGAGATTTTTTTTAAGAAAAGAAAAATGTTCTAGATCTAGAAGACAAAAGCATAGGTAAGAAAACCTTTGATGTCAACCCTGATCCACAATGATTTATGCACACACATCCTACAAGGTGACTGCTCAAAGGTAGGGGTCTTTTTCTGCTTATGAAATGTATCCTGATGGGTCTTTTCAGACTTTGAGTTCTACAGGCAACCAGGTGTGGTGACGCAAGTCGAGGCAGACTGAAAAAAACACTGTGTCTGCGTGGCTGGGTTCGGACAAAATGGCCTTTATTGTTTATACAAACTATTTATATATCTTAGACAGTACAGGTGTCAGCCCCTGATAGGTTTTTGTGTCCTTCTTCTTGCTTGCTCTTTGCTGTTGCTGTAGGTGCCCGTATGCTGCAGTTCTAAGTTCCGGTTCTTCACATCCTGTTTACATACCTGACAATTTGTGGCCGTCTTAAAGGTACACGGATGAGTCTTTGAAGTCAACTAACTTGTCTGCAGACTCGCTGCAGACCCCAAGAATTCCCCCTTTTTGTTTTTTGAACAGCTAGTACCAGGTTTGTCATGTTCTGCAGGGCCCTTGCAAACATGACAGCAACCAAGGCAATAGCAAACAAACAATACTGCCAATTGAGTGAATGGATGCCAAAAAGGCTGACATTTTCTCAGATTTTGGTAACATGTTGCTGCAATGGGGGGCCTAAAATCCATGCAGCACATACCATCAAAATCCTCACAGCCATGTCCTTGAGCCAACAACAAAAAGCCAATAGTTGCTCTGTTTTGTATGTAATGGTGGCAAATTTGACTCACATTCTTAACTGCCTAACAAACAAGGTGATTTAACTCTTTAACAGTTTCCCTGCTGTTACTTCGGATAAGAGAAGAACCGCTGCAATACGTTCCCATCAGTTCCATAAATCAGTTACATCATTACATGCTTCATCCAAAGTTATATTGCGCGTAAACGCATTATGCTTATCAACATGTTCACGTGTTGATTTATGCAGATGCCATGGTCCCATCATGGCCTCCTACTACATAAGCATCTACATAAAGACAACTATCGACATTCAAAGGGCAAACAATATCAACTTCTTTTGGGTTAACATTATACAGAGGTAGTCAATTATCGAAAAAACTAAGGCTTTCAGTAAGATTCTTCATTCCCCGCATACATTCACTTTTTGCAACAATGTCTGCAAGTCAGTTTCAAGGAAGGGCACACCAAACAAGGACTGGTTCAGTAAGGAGACCACACAGTAGTTCTTGGGTTGAATGGCGGCAGCAGCGCTCCCACGATCCGGCACGCTAAGCTCAGGCCGCACACAGCGAGCAGGTATCCATCGCGGACCTTCATCTGTAGAAACACAAGCATAACCTCTCCCCCAAGTTAACAATTCATGCGGTCCCGACCAATGCCCGGTACGAGGGTCTTTCATGCGTACTAAGACACCTTCATGCTTTTGCTGCTTGTCACCAATTGACACAAAATGTCGCACAATGGGAGGCACCGCATGGTTGGCAGATATTTTCAGAAAGTTCAAACATAACATGCTTTCTCTAATCGTGCCTCTGGGGTCATTCCCTTCATTCCCCCTTTTTGTTTTTCAAGCTGGCATTTAAGAGTACCATTCATGCGTTCAACAATGGCTTGGCCCGTAGGGGAATGGGGAATTCCAAATTTGTGGGAGATCCCCCATTGGGAAAGGAACTGACTGACAGGCCTGGAACTACAGGCAGGTCCACGGTCTGTTTTGATTTCAAGAGAGACACCGAGCACAGAAAAAGCACGTTGCCAATGCCTAATGATGTCACGACTGGTCTCTCCTGTGTGGGCAGTAGCAATCATTGCAGTAGAATATGTATCTATTGTAACATGGACATATTTTTCTGCCAAACTCATTTTAATGAGTTACATCTGTTTGCCAAAGTTGTAAAGCTTGAAGGCCTCTAGGATTAACTCCATATTTTGGCACAGAAGTAACATATTGACTGTCTGGACAGGCTGCAATAATACCGCGTGCAGCAGCCTGAGAGAGACCCTTTTGGCCAAACTGGTGATACAAGGATTGCCAATTCTGATGATAGAATTGGTGGGCTAACACGGCTTGCTGGTGGACATCAGGAACAGGCACTGACAGAGCCACAGAAACTAGAGCATCAACTCTAGCATTGCCTTCAATTATAAAACCAGGTAGGGAAGTATGGCTATTAACATGCATAACATAATATGGAGAATGGCGTTTCCGAATCTCTTCCCAAACTAAAGTCAAAATTGCAAAAAGCTTGGGGTTGTTGACATGGCCAAGGACAGCCATATCTAGCTTGGGAAGGAGGGCTGCCACATATGCCGAATCAGTAACAAGATTAAGAGAGCCTGGAAAATACTGAAATGCCAAAGCCGCAGCCCGTAATTCTACAACTTGCGGGGATCCTTCCTGATATACAATTTGGGAATGCCATTGCCCATGGTTTTTTCCAAGCAACTGTGGCTTTTCCCATTTTTCCAGATCCATCTGTAAATACTGTGTCACCTTCAACTGGTTGTCTTTGACTTAGTTGCCGTGGCTGCAAAGTTAGATTTACAGTCATTTTCAGAAGTGGATGAGGTGGGTGATGGTACTGAATTTGCCCTTGAAAATTGGCAAGAGCCACTTGAAGGGCAGCAGAATTTAACAGCGCCCATTCAACATAGTATTGTTGTACAGGGATAATTACAGTTGCTGGATCAGCTCCAGTCAACTCTAAACATCTTTTTCGGATTTTTATGATCAAATCGGCAACAAGTTCATACCATTCAACAGCAGTTTTCTTAGGCTGCAAAGGCAAAAACAACCATTCAAGTACATGCAGCGGATCTTCCCAAGCCTGGTTCCATTGGGCCAACATAGCAGAAGGGGAAGATTGGTCCATTAAAATAAAACCACTTAAAGGAAGTGTGATATCTACACGCCACACATGTCGCGAAGAGATCAACTCTTCAACTTCTTTCAGAAGTGCTAAGGCTGCAGGTGTTAAATACCTTGGGGCTAAAAGATCTGTGTCTTCTTTTAAAAGTTGCAAAAGAGGTTGCATTTGTTCATTAGTAAGGCCTAAATAAGGCCGTAACCAATTTAGCATTCCTGCAAGTTTTTGGACATCATTCAAAGTCTTTATGTCCAGTTTCAATTTGATAGGTTGTGGAGACACAGTTCTTTTCAGCACATTCATGCCCAGATATTTCCAAGGCTCTTGTCTCTGAACTTTTTTCAGGAGCTACAACCAATCCAAACTCTGCCAAGCTATGTCTGGCATCTTTTTCAACTACGTTCAGCAGTTCTGTTGACAGTGCTGCCAGCAAAATGTCATCCATGTAATGACAACAGTAAACATCCTTGTATTTGTCTCTCACAGAGCTCAGGGCTAGGGCCACAAACCATTGACAAATGGTTGGCAAGTTTCTCATGCCCTGAGGCAGCATGGTCCAGTGATACCTTTTTGTGGGCTCATAGTTATTTCTAGTTGGTACTGTAAAAGCAAACTTTGCTTTGTCTTTTGGATCTAAAGGAATGGTAAAAAAACAGTCTTTCAGATCAATAACTAAAATGTCCCAGTCCATTGGTATCATGGTGGCAGATGGCAATCCTGGCTGTAAGGCCCCCATAGGGGCCATCACTGCGTTGACTTTATGCAGGTCATGCAATAATCGCATTTTACCAGACTTCTTTTTTATCACAAATACAGGGGAGTTCCATGGGCTATGTGATTCTTTAATGTGGCCCGCGTCTAACTGTTCTTTAACTAATTCATGCAGGGCATACAGCTTTTCTTGGGGCAGGGGCCACTGATCTACCCATACTGGTTTGTCAGTTAACCAAGTGAGACCAAGGGTAGGCTGTTTCACTCCCTGCAGTACAGTGGCCCCAGTTAAAAATCCGTGGTGATACGAACTCCCCATTGTCCTAAACAATCTCGACCCCACAAAGTGAATGGTGCGGTGGCAACGTATGGGCGGACGGTGGCAGTCTGTCTTTCTTGTGTCTTGATCTGTATAGGTTTTACAGAGAAGTAGCTAGTAGTCATGCCCCCCAGACCTACAACTCCTGCTGCATTATTTACCAAAGGCCATTGAGGTGGCCAGTCTTTGCCCAATATGACAGTTACGTCTGCTCCGGTATCCAGAAGACCGCTCAATCTCACTTGTGCAGGAGTGCCTCCCGATAACGCCAAGGTGCAGGTCAGGTTGGGTCGTTGTGAAGATAGTTCTCGCGTCCAACACACTTGAGGTTTTCCTGTGGAGCAGAATCCTTCATCACCCCGCCACCTAGGCTCTGTTCTGGGAACACAACTCACAAAAGGCACAAGTTGAGCAAGGCGTGTATTTTTTGGAATTGTAACAGGAGGCACAGGTGTAGAAACTAAGGCACATATTTGACCTGTAAAGTCTGCATCAATAACACCAACATGTACTTGGATATTTTGCAAAGTAGTACTAGATCGACCTATTAGTAAGGCACTAAGGCCCTTACCTATTGGCCCCTGAGCATTCAAAGGGACCTTAAACACTCCATGGTTGGTTAGAGTTACTGATTCACTGGCGTATACATCCATCCCTGCTGATCCTTGGGTCCTCCCTGATAATTGGTAACATAAGGCTGGACGGTTGGTATGACAATCTGAGGTACTTGTGTCATCGCGCGCCTCCTCACGCTCTTGTGAGTGTTTCCCTGTCGTGATAGGTGAAATCCTTCTTTATCGTAATGAGAATGGCATTGTTTTGCAAAATGCCCTTTCCTGCAACAGCGGAAACAAGGAATTATCGCCAAGGACAGTTTAGGTCGTGGCACATGTTGTTTTTTGGAGGGGCAGTCCTGCACTACTTTCCAAGCAAATGGTGTGTGAACGTGAGGATTACCAGCAGCCGCATCTCCTAATACAATAGGATATGCATGCGGTGCATCGGTGGAAGGAGTAAGAAGTTCAAGGAGTGTTCCGCCTATCTGTTCTACTAAATCCCAGTTCCCGTCTCTTAACGCCCCATCTCTTACAGCCTGCCAAAATCGCCGAGGGTCGCGCGTCATTACTGTACCACTGGAAACTGGATTTTTACCACCTCCACCTTCTTCATTGCCTGTGACTGATAACGTTGTCGTAGCTGGTCCCGAATCCGGGTTTTCGGCATCTCCATCCTGCGCAGGCAGGGCCGGAGCCGAGGGGGTGGGCAGGGGGGCGGAGCAGGCGGAGGAGGAAGGAGTGTGGGCTGGCACAAATGTTGGGGGGGGTCAGGGGGGCTGGGATCGGTCCACCGAGGTTTCTGCTTCTCATCCTCGGAATCGGAATCGGTATCGAGTATAAGTCGATGCAGTTGGAGAGATTTAGGGGATTCAGGGC
The DNA here is from genome assembly GCF_015220075.1 of Falco rusticolus. NCBI lineage: Eukaryota > Metazoa > Chordata > Aves > Falconiformes > Falconidae > Falco > Falco rusticolus. The sequence goes on along the minus strand of NC_051209.1, from coordinate 14,603,066 downwards.
ATTGGCGAGTGGCGCCTGGTAAGGGACACAGACTCTCCCCCTCCCCCACCCCCTCATCCTCTTGTCTGTATTCTGGAGGGGGATACAGGGGAGGTTTGAACGATGTACCCTCATTCACATTGTGCTGACTTTTTAAGCCCCCACTTGCGTCTTGCAGACTTTGCAAGCCCCCACTCGCATTTTGCTGACTTTTTAAGCTCCTAGTCGTGTCTTGCAGACTCTGCAAGCCCCAAGTCACATTTTGCTGATTTGGCAAGCCCTCATTTGCATCTTGCGGATTCTTGAAGCCCCCTACAACATGTCTAAGCACTCCCCATGTAGGCAATAGCCCTGACGCCTTTTTGTCCCCTTTCTCCAGAGCTTCTGACAGTGTTGATCCTAAATTGTCCCAGGTCGACACACTAAGAGCAGTCGCGGGGGACACATCCACTCCATGTGTTTTGGCCCACAATAACATATCTTTTAACCGAAGCCCATCTAAAGTAATTCCACGCTTCTCAAATTCTAACTTCCACATTGATAGCACCATGGTATCTTCTTTAGATAACTTATTCCCCATGTTGTCCCTGGTGGCTCACCTTACCGGTGTCAAGTTCTCCCGGGATCTTGCAGCTGCTAGTTGCGCTATTCTGCTTCACCAGGATCCACCTCCCCAGCAACCCACTGGTCACAGTCTCAGGATCTGCCCCTGACACCCCTTACCGGGGTCACATCGGCACAGTCTCGGGGTCTCTTTTTGATACCCTTTACTGGGGTCACATTGGCATGTCAGGGTCACCAAATGTGGTGACGCAAGTCGAGGCAGACTGAAAAAAACACTGTGTCTGCGTGGCTGGGTTCGGACAAAATGGCCTTTATTGTTTATACAAACTATTTATATATCTTAGACAGTACAGGTGTCAGCCCCTGATAGGTTTTTGTGTCCTTCTTCTTGCTTGCTCTTTGCTGTTGCTGTAGGTGCCCGTATGCTGCGGTTCTAAGTTCCGATTCTTCACATCCTGTTTACATACCTGACAATTTGTGGCCGTCTTAAAGGTACACGGATGAGTCTTTGAAGTCAACTAACTTGTCTGCAGACCCGCTGCAGACCCCAACAACAAGGTATGGGTTTTTATTATTTTCCAGTTATGTATAAGACAGGCCTAAAAATAACTTTGGGTGAATCAAAACCTTGCTTTGGTAGCTTTATGGCTTTTTTTGTTATTATTTTTAGACTCCCCCATGTTTTCAAAGCAAGTGAGCATTAAATAAGTCATTATCTTGATTGCTTCCCGAATTGAACTTCTCAGTTTAAAATGATTTAAGTTGGGCTGCTTATGTACGTATGCATATGTATACTCTCCAGAAGAAAAGAAATACAAGATAAAAAGAGCAAAGGCTCACAAAACACTTCTTATCCCAAACTTCATAAATATAAGCAAAAGGCTATTCTGTAACAAAGCAAAATCAAAAGTGTTTGGGTTTTGTTTTGTTGTTTGGGGGTTTTTTTGGCCCATTGGTTTTCTTCATTAATCCAGTCCATCTAATTATTTAATAACCATGTGTCAGCTTATTCCAAAGAGGAAGATGGTGGTCAACATCACTCTTCAACGCACAGAGTTTACCTGCCAGATGTTTTCAAAACCAAATACTTCACAGGAAAATGTCACTGGCAGCTCTGCCAAGAAATGTTGAAACTATTTGTTTCATTCGGATACAAAATGACAAAATGTTGCTCCAGTTGGGCGATTTAATTTAAACAGATAAGTCTCCCTTCCATGTCAAAGAGCTGATTCAAAATGACAATTCTTGTTTGTTTTCAATCAGAAATGTCAATATTTTCAACGTGACATTTCCAATTCAAAAGTTTCCGAGTTGCATATTTGTTTGGGTTGGAGGTGGGATTGATGTGTTGTTCATCGGGTTTTTGTGTATTTTATTGATTTATTTGCTTTCTCCTATTGGTGGAGAGATGCTGGAGGAAAGGGCAGTGGGAGAAGGACAAGCACAGCCCATTGCCTCTACCCAAGCTCATCACTTTGGGATTTGTATGTATCATGGCAGAGATGAGTCATGAGGAGAGATCCAAAGGGAAATAATGGCTTGGTGTGTTTTTTATCAAGGAACTTTTCCCAGAAAGTGTAAGGAAACACGGTGGGGCTGAGGGCAGATACTCACCCCCGTAGCTGGGTCTGTGAGGGCTACACTGGCATCTTGTGGACCACACAGAGCTCTCCTGCCCAACCAGTGTTAGACTGGGATCTGTGTCCTGGATCTGCTGCTACACATTTAAGGGATTGTGGCATATGAATAAGCCTCCATGGCTAATAGGGGTAGACCCAGGTAGTCCTTGCATCAGTTGAACCCTGAATTCAGGTCACTCAGATGATGGCCTGAGGTTACCATTTGTCCCAGAGCAAAGGGGAGCAACTTGGTGTACTTTGAATCTCCTGCAACGCTCTGGGACAGGGATCCCTCTGGCATCATCTCTGCAAGGGCTCAAACATGCAGAGGTACCCGGTGGGGGTGCTCCCTACTCGCCCGCAATGTTACCTTCCACAGCTCCATCCCACAAACCTTCCCTTTCTGGGGTTCCTCCTCATCTCCTGCGTGATTACTCAGGCAAGCCAACAATTTACTCCTGTGAGTAAAGGTTTGCCAAATTGGCAACCTAAATGGCAGCGTCATCCAGACCGCTGGCAGAGCAAGGGTGGGAAATCAAAAGCCCCAGGGCTTGGATTTTGCACAGCACCATTGTCCTGGAGCTGAATTTGTGCTGTATTTTGGGCACTGTTATTGCTTCATACTGAAAGGTGGGTGGTGGGTTAACCCTTAAAACAGATGTTGGGAGTCTTTGCTTGTCTCTCCCAGAGAAGGATGCCTCACTTCAGGTCTGAACAGCAGTCAGTGGACCCCCAAAATCTCCTACATATGTAATGAGACTGCAGGGGCTGGGCTGTGAAAAGGATGGGGGTGGGGTGGGGGGTGTAAGGGGGTGGACGGGGTGTTGGCGGGGGGAAAAGACTGAGATAGGAGTGGGATAAATACCACTAACCTGGCTCTCACCTTCTCTGCCTTTTCTCCCCTGCCCCCATCACTGCTGCTGTTGCGTCAGGTAGCGGCACTGTTGAGTGCATTAACTCAGAGCTGAGCATTGCAGCCACACCGAATGTGTGTCTGTGTGTGTCTGTGTGTGTCTGTGTGTCTGTGTGCCCGATCATTACCATTTATTCCCCCCGCGCCAGTGCTGCAGGACTCCGGGAGCGAGCGAGAGAAAAGAGAGACCGGAGCCATCAGCCCCCAGATCTGCTTAAACAAATCACCGCCCCTTGCAGGGAGGGAGAGGGAGAGAGAGAGGAGGGGGGAAACCAGACCAAAAGACAAAATAAAAGACAGAGAAAGGAAAATCCAGCGGGGAGCAAAAGGCAGCCCCCAGACGCACCCTTTGCGAGAGTGCGCTCCCCGCGGGGAGGGGGGTGGTGTGCCTGTGTGTGTCTGCCTGTGTGTGTGAGTGTGCGAGCATCGCTCCCGTGCCCGTTAGGAGGAGGGGGTGTTTCTCCCCCGCCTCCCCCTGCCCTCCCTCGGCGCGGCCCAGCGCGGGGCGGCGCGGCGGGGGGAGCGGGCGGCCGCAGCCCCGCAGCCCGCCGGAGCTCCGGCACCAGCGCGGCCCGCTCCGGAGCGCAGCGAGCCGGGATAAAGGGAACAGCTTCCTCGCCGCCAAAACAGCCCTTTTCTCCTCGCGGGGTTTTTGCTCTTTCTTTTATTTTTTTTTTTTTTTTTAAAAAAAACCAACAACTCCTCGCCGGGAAAAGCAAAACCGAAAACGCTCCCCCTCCCTCACCTCGCCCTCCCCCCGCCCTTCAAAAGGCCCCCAAACAACCAACAACAAAAAGAAAGAAAAAAAAAAAGCCCCCCTCCAAAAAAAAAAGAAGAAAAAGAAAAGAAAAAGCGAGAGAGTCAAAGACAAGCTCCATCGATTTCAAATCCAGGATTTTATCCAGTGCATTGATTTTTTGCTTCGGTTTTTTTCCTCTTCCCCCCTTTTTCCCCCCCTTCTCCTTTCTCCCCCTCCCCCCCCTCCCCCTTCCCACACCCCTTTTCCTTTTCATTTTATTTTGGATCCTGCTAAAATTAGCCGGGACTGTTCTGGGTGCTGTGTGTTAATTTGATTTACTCCGGGAATCCGACTTCCAAGACGCCATTTTTTCTCGCTCTATCTGGCTCTATTTATCTATCTAGCTATCATTTATCTATCGAGCTGTCTGTCTGTCCGTCCATCTCCCTCTCCCCGGGTGCCTTCCCTCCTCCCGCCCTCCCTCCCTCTCCGCTCTGCGTGTGCTGCGCGGCCGTGCGCTCTCCTAATCTGACAGATGAACACCGCCATGGGTTTGCCGCAACACAAGCAAAAGCACCTTTGGGGGCTGTGGCGAGGGATTGAAACCGGGATCTAAAAGGAGAAGAGACAAGAAAGGGGGAAGTCCGAGGGAGAAGGAGGAAGAAAGAAGAAGAGGAGGAAGCTGCTAAGAAGCCCCCGCTTGCCGTTTTGGGGATATGGGTTAGTAAAGGGGGGGGGCGGGGAAGCAACAAAAAAAACCCCGCAACCCTGAGACATCGAGGAAAGGTCTGTCTTGATGATCCGGATTGCAGGAGGGTCTTACCCCTCTCTCTTTTCCCTCCCACCCCCCCCTTTTTTCCCCTCCGCATGCAAAAGTTAATGTCGTCTCCTTTTTTTCGTGTTGTGACTTTGCAATGGCGCGAAAAAGCCTTTTTTTTTTTTTTTTTGGAAGGGGGGTATTTCTCTGCTGTGCAATGCATGCGAGTCCTCTCCCCCTCCGACCCCTTCCCTCTCCATGCTTTGTGGTTTGTGACTGGGTGGTGGTGGTGGTGTATGTGTGTGGCTGGGGGGGGGGGGCGGGTACGACCGAGCTGCTGGAAAGGGGATGCAATTTTTTGAGGAGTTTTCATAATGTATTTACCTCCTTTACCCCCCCTCCCTCCCCCTTTGGTATCCTATATATGTTTCTCTGACGGTGCCGGGGGCTGGGGGCAGCGATGTGTGTGCGTGTAGAGGGGGGGGAGACACTCCCCCCCCCGCTTCGTAAATTGCAGGTTAAGTGGAGCTAGAGAGCAACGTTGTAACCTTATGGGGATCTGCGTGTGTGAGTATGAGTGTGTCTGTGAGTGCGCGGGGTCCGCAGCGGTGCTCGGCGCTGGGGGGGCGGGGGAGCCCGGCTGTCCCGAGGGTCCGGGGGGGTCCGGGGGGTCCGGCTGTCCCGGGGCGGCCGCCGCGGCCCCGCGCTCCTTTTGACATTGAAAAGGACACGCAGCCCCCCAAAGCGGCAATTTGAGGGACTAAAAAGGGAAGGGGGGGCTATGGGGGGAGAAAGAGGGGGAGTAATTAGCAATGCGGCGCCCCCCCCCCCCCGGCCCCCCTGCTCGGTGGAGGCGTGTTGATAATGGTTATTAATAAGCCGGTGATTGTCGCCCCCGGGACCCCGGTGGCCCCTCTGCCCCCCACCCCCTGGTAGAAGTTCAGCTTTGGGCGGTTCTTATATCGCTGATATTATTGCGGAGGGGCGTTGGGGGTGTTGTTTAGTTTTGGTTTGCGGGTTTTTTTGGGGGGTGGTTTCTTTTTTTTTTGGTTTTTTTTTTGGGGGGGGGGGGCGCAAAACGCAGCTTGCAGCCGCGGGCGGCTATTGTCAACTCCAACCCTGGCGCGAGGCTCCCTGCCCACCTCCGGGCACGGGCGCTCACACTCACACTCACACTCACACTCACACTCACTCCTTCCTCGCCGGCTGGGCACTGGGAAATCGGGTCCCTCCAGCGAGGCGACGGGGGACGACGACACACGGATCCCCCTCCCGCCCTTGTTTGCCGGTGTGTGAGTGTGAGTGCGTGCATCACACCGGGCACCGGCGGTCCCCTGCGCTGCCCGCCCCTGCCTGTGTGTGTGTGTCTAAAAAGGCAGTTGAGAAAAGGATTTCCGATTCGTTTCCGCTTCAAATTAAACAGCACTGATAATCTCGGGCCTGACGCCTGGTGCTAAAAGGCCACTTCACCACCGGGGAGCGGTCGCCTACGGGGACACACACCCACCCACCAGGGGGGACACCCCCTCCCCCTCCGTGCGCCCCCCACCCCATCCCCGGGAGGGTTTGCAGGGGGAGGTGCAAGGAGCTTCCCTGCAGGGGAAGAGGATGTGGGGGGTGTGCATGGGGAGGATGCTGGACCACACCCTCCATGCCCCCCCCCGCCCCGGGCTTGGGGCTGTGGGCCGGCGGCTGCCGTGAGCAGGGCCAGCCGGCACTGGGAGGGGTCCGCTCCGAGCGAACGGGGAGGATACGGGCGGGTGGCAAAGGGGAGCAGCGGGCAGTGCTGCTCCCCCCGCAAGCAGAGGTGTTTCATTAGGCGTGGGTCCGAGGTGGTCGAACGGGGCGGGGGGGACGACACCCGCCGTGCTGCCTCCTATGTCCATCTGTCACAGAGCAAAGGATGTGCGAGGCCAGCAAAGCGCTGAGCCTGCTAGTCCTCTGCTGTCAGGGAAAGTAATGGGAGCCTCTGCATATTGACAGGAGAATTTCAGGGGGAAAGGACTGCTGGCAAATCCAATCCCCTGCTGAATATGATGGACCCAAATGGGAACAATTATTGATCCCACAGCCCCTGCAGTTAGGACTTCCCTTGGCTCAGGCTACAGGAGTGATATCATCAGCCGGCTATAGTTAGCCAGCGATAGTGCGGACCTGAGGAAACAAGTGTCTAGGACCTTCTTTTTTTATCATAGACAGGAGAAAAAATGCCTATCAGGGAAAAATGTGCAAGCGGCTGCTTCACGCACACCTTTCTGCGCTTCCTTGGTCTGTGCTGGGATTACTCCCCTCATTTGGCAGCTCCTTCCACTCCAAAGAGAACCTTTTTTCACCTTCGTTTAGTTTTTGAGCTGAAAGGAGACACACACACCCCTCTCCAAATAATGAAGTTGTACTTTAGTCTCTGCTTTTAGCTCAGAAGGGTTATGTAAAAGCAGGGAGGAGGGGAAGCAGGAACGCTCAGTGAATGGAGAATTCTCTTCCATCTCTTACTTTTTTTTTTTTTTAACTTCTCAGGCTCAAACTTTTAATAGAAACCAGAAATCTATTGAGAAGTAACTGAGCCAAGAAAACCTCTGTTTTCTCTGCAACTAGGAATGGGGAATAAATATTTTTTTGCTGATGTTATTTCAAGTTGTTTGAGCTCTTTGATTCCTGCCAAAAAGCCCAGCATAGATTATTAACACATTCTCATTTTAGGAGGATGCACTCTCCAAAATGTAATAAAATGGTGTGTTAGGTTTGTGCAGAGCCATAAACTATGCTAGTTGTTGGCAAACAAAAGAAACAGTGGCCATGATTTATTATTAATAATAATCATAACTGAACTATTTAGCTTGACAGGTTATTTACTGTTTCTCTACTGAGGTTGATCAGTATCATTTCCAATAATGTACTTTGATTAAGTTGGGAACTGTTCTTTTTTTAACAACTGCTATTGCCATGTGCTTAATCAACTCAAGGAGATAAATGCTTGAAAAGGTCCAACCATCGGGTTTTTTGGCTTCAGATGCTGCCTAACCTCCTCTTCTGCTCTGTTTCAACCCATCTTTTGAGCTCCTTTTCCCCAGCATGTACATCTCTTAGGTGCAGAGTGCCAGCTCATCAACAGGACTCTTGTTTTCCGTTACAAGATTTGGCTAATCCCAGTTTCAGTAACTTTTTTTGCCCTCTCAGTAGGGCTCAATTGCTCACACATAATCTTTCCCTTCTGTTTTCTTTCCCCTTTGGAAAACACCCTCCAGGACTGAAAAACTCTTGCCTTGTGCTTTGAGACTTGCAATTACACAGCAATTTTGACTCTTGACCCAACTAGTAGCAAGAAAGGCTATTGTCTAATGAACCACATAAAAACAGTTCTGGGATCCAACAGATTGCTGTGATGGAAATGAAAGCTGTCCCAGTGAATTGATGACTGATTTGTTTAACCATATGCCTAGGCATTTTTTCTTGCTCCCCGTTAACTACCCATCTCTGGAGTATCTGTTATCTGTGAGTCTGCGATGATGTTGAAAGACAGCATTAATAACTGCCAAAATGTGCTACATGATGCATGGCCTGCAGTAAGGCCAACTGAACAGGATTTAAGCCATGTTCAGAAAATCCAGCATGTCTTTTTTGCCAGCCTTAACATGTAGGCACACAGGGTTTTGAGTGTGGAAGGGCTGCGACTAAGCATGCATTTGATGATGAGACAAGAGCAGCAAATCTGTGCCTACAAAAAAAAAAGATGGTCAGATGAAATCCACGGCAAGATCTAGCCTTGCTGCTGGGAAGTCCAGGCACTCTTAGGGCAGCAGCAATCCAAGGTTCAGAGCTAGTCCAAAGCCTAGCTGGAAAGGCCAGAGTCTGTGGGAGAACTTTAGTGGAGAAGGTTCCCAGTGTTTTGCTGCCGGACTTGTGGTTTCTATCGGGACTGGTTTTGCTGCTATTATAGGTTCTGTTCTTGTTACATTCTCTTTCCAACTTGTTAAAAAAAAAAAAAAGTTTCCTTTCCAGTTATTACTGTTGAGGAAATAAAATGAGTCATCCTTTTAGGAAATTGTCATCTTGATTAAAGATGGGCTTTAAAAGCCCTCAACTCCAGGTTTTAGCCTGGGGGTACTGTCAGATCTGAAAACCATTTCCAAACTTTCGAGGTTAGGACTGCTTTGCCTTCTGATAAGGGCGTGAAATCAGGTTTCAAGCCTGTGTTAGCACAGTTGCTTCTGAGGTGCACTCCAAGCTTTAGAGACAGCTTCTTTCTCCTTTTCCCAACATAAAGGCTTCACTTGACGTGGCTTCAGAAGTTCACTGAGTCTTTGGACCTACTTAGAGATCTGCTGGATGCAGCGAACAAGTGCGGCTCCCCAACAGGCACCTGGATTCTGCATTCACGTTTAGCTGGTCGTAGAAAGAGCAAAGCAAGGGGGCTAAATAGGTGGAGCAAACCATAAAAGAAGGCAAAATAATTTCCTAACTTGAATAAAAGCAGTCAGAGAGTAATGCAGCTTGTCTTTCAGAGCTGAGGAAATGTGTGAAGGAAGCAGGGAATGGTAATGTCTGTTTATCAGCTCTTGAGAGGGAGCAGAGTTAGGGGCTATTTTGCCCCTTTGGAGTTGGATTTACTTTGCAGCACAGATCGTCCAAACACAATGATGAGCTTTTATCCAAGCGGTGGGGCAGTTGGATATGAAAAGCAATCTTCTGACATTATTTCATTTAGGCTTTTGTTGTCTTTTATGAACCGGAAAATACTGAAGAGTTCTCAGGTCAGTCACTTCTGTCTCCAAAAGGCCACATTGAAGCTCTGGACCTCAAACACTGAGGACTGGGAGAGTTTGATCTGGGCTTGATTATGATCTTTATGGCTCTAGTCTACTTCCAAGTCTAGCTGGGGATCTTTGCGAGCTTCTGTGTCTCTATGATATTTGCTGGGCTGGCTGTCCTCCAAACACCATGTGCCATTGCTGGTGTGTGACGATGACCTTTTGACTTTGGATATGAAGGGGAAAGTGATGGGGCTAAAGCATGGGTGACAAAGCAGGAAAGGCAGCCAGAGAAGTGCTCTGGGCATACGGTCACTGGTGCTGCTCACAGATCCCAGGGTCAGGTTTACTCTTACTTATGAGTGGGGATAGTGGTGGGGCTCATATACATGTCCATCCAGCACAGGGCTCTTGCAGGGAAAAAAGTAGTTGTACAGATAATAAAGATGAGCCTGAGTTGCTTTCTCTATGTAGGGCTGGTGAGTCTGATGCATTTTTTTGAAAGCAAGCTCAATGTGTGGAAAAGCCATGCAGGAGGACACCAATTTCCATGCAAATGCGAGGTCAGAAGGTGGTGTCAAGGCTCTGACCTGCCCTGGTGAATATCAGAGCACAGCGTGGCCCAAGGCTTGGTGCTGCAGCACATGGTATATTGGGATGCAAATGCCTGGCAGAGTGGGGTGCTGGGATGGTGGCTAAATGCTGTTGTGGGTTGACTTACCTAGCTCCTCACTGCCTCTGAAGGAGTGGATTTCTGCTTCCATAAGGGTTGGTCTGCAGTCCTGGGCAGTTAAGGGCTCTATGAATGTGGCAGAGATGAGAGCAAAGTTTCCTCTACTGTAGCACGGTATCTCCAGTAATAGTGCTTGGGAAAGCTGTTCAGAAGAATGTGTGGTAGGCAAGTGTGGGGTAACCCAGGACTCAAATACCTCAAAATTAGAGATGGGTTAAAGATCAGATGCCTGAGGTTTTATGTTACTTTGAAATTTTTGTTAGCCTTAACCTTTAAAACTGAGATATATGTATGCAATGAATCATTCTGTTCCTGTCCTGGTATTTTAGCAGATGAAGAAGTTGGTATTAAGACGGAAGGGAGAAAATGATGATACGCAAACCAGAGGTCAAGCTGCAAGGTGTTACAGGCATGTCTTTCCTCCATATGAATCCACATATCCTGAATATCCTACTGATGTGATTTCTAAGGCTTGGACACCGGCCTAACTTCCCTGTGTGTTTCCAGACCCAGTGGATTCTGGAGCAATGCTGTGATCCATGCCTACCTCTCCTTGAGTCTTGATACATTTTTGGCTTTGGAGAATGCAATGGGGTTTCCACCGAAACTTCTCCAAAATCCTATTAGTTTGCTAGACAAGGAAATCCTTCCTGTATTTTTTTCTTTTTCTTTCTTTCTTTCTTTCTTTCTTTCTTTTTTTTTTTTTTTTCCCTAAAGCCTTCCTATGGAGGAGCTCTATAGCAGGGATTCAACAGAATTCTGCACAGGGGAATAATTCTCTGCTGAACTCTTCAGTTCTTTTTCAGAAGGGATCAGAGACATGAAGCTTAACTGGGGGAGTTTAGTAAGTGTTCAAACGGGATTGTATAGATGTAAAGTATTATAGCAGGCATCTGAGAAAAGTGTTATTATACATGCCCATTGTTCCCGCAGTTGAAAAACAGTTTAAAATATTAACCCATATATTCACATCCTTGTAACTTCCATAAACCTCCACCTAATGGGCTGAAAAATGTCATGCTTTCTGTTGCTGGATGACAATTTTCTTCCCGAAAGGCTGAGTAAATTCTCTCCAACTGTCAGTTGTTCCTTTTTTTTTTTCTTTTTTTTTCTTCTCAAATTTATTCAGAAAAAAGTGAGAGTGGAGGAAGAAGAGGAAACAGTTTTCCCTTTTGAATTATCCTAACCACATACTTTTAAACTGGGCAGCAGTCTAACCTGCTGGACTTTGAGCTGATAAATGGATATAAACATAGGGCTTGTTGAAAGCCTCTGTCTGCTTTTGGGGTGTGAGTGGGACAAAAAAATATGGAGGTCATGGTTTCTGATGCCATGACAAATTCAAAGTGTCACTGTAGGCATCCTAAAGTTGATGGAGATCTTTCAGTCTTAAAGAGAGAGGCACTGTCCCTACAAATCCTGCTGGATAAGTGTCATAAATAACATTTGCTATAGGTGCTGGTTAAATTAGATCCCAGTTCTGTGTCATAGGAAGTAGTTACAGAAACATAAGTCCTGCTTTTATCAGAGTTGAAGACACATCTGCTCTTAAAACATGCTGCTTTTTAAGGGTGGCTTTCAGGCCAGAACATTTTCTTCAGGATTAGCTCAGTGAACAGACCTCCCAGGGCCCTTAAGGAAAACCTCTGAAAAAAATAGTGTGAGCAATAATTAAAATAACAATAAGCTGCAGCATGGCCCTAGGTAGGAACTAGGACTCTATTCAAACTTGCATCCATCTCCAGCTGGGGAGTGCTGGTATGGATGCCTCAGTTCAGGGGTCTCTTGACCCATCGGAGCCCACAGACCAAACTTTGCTTGGTTGGGACCTAAGTGAAGTGCTCAGACTAGGAAAGAGAGACCCATATGTCTCATCATATGGAGAGAGGGGGCACCCATGACTGACTGGACCTTGGTTTCCCCCAAATTCTGACCCCATCCCAACCTTTAACATCCTCCTGAAGTCAGTGGAGTTAAAAGGGAATAACAACCCAAAGCCCTGGTCCTGCTGGAATAGGGATGTGAGTTGTGAATGTGGTGCTCCCGATCCTATGTGCCACCTGGGAGGGAGTCTGATGTGTGCAATGCTGCACAAAGAGCTCAGTGAAGTAGTTGAACTGGAGAGGCCGTTGGGGTGTGCAGGTACTCAGCAGACTCTTATCTCCCATCTGACTCAACTTCTCCCAGAACTTCTGTAACCGATTCCTCTTCATCCTCATTAGAGGCAAAGCTCCTCCTTTCCTTTGCCCAGAGCATCTGCCGGTTATCTTGCCTTTATTCCTGCCCTCTGGCCTTCCCACCAGCATGCTCCTGACTAACATTTATACCTCTTGACATCACTGTTCCTGCACCATGGGCTGCTCTTTGCCATGCGTGTCTCCAGCCGTGTCCACTTGTGTCCTGTGCTGCTTTTGCCTGCTGCCTTTTCTTCTGCAGTCCATGAGGCTTTAAGGGCATTTCTTGTCTTGCCTGACCCGGACAACCTCTCTTCCCTCAAAGCTGAGAGAGTGATACCTTCTGCAAGGCAAAGTCTCAACACTGTTCTCTAAATACCCCAAATTGTTGCTCTTCTTCTTGCATGCCCATTATATGCCCTGTTTTCCCACAGTCCTTGATGCTGGGAATGCTTGGGATGTTACACAGCACTGAAAAAGACACCGCTGCTTACTCAGCATGGAAGTACACAGGGCAAGCCTGCATGGACAAAATCCAACCTTTCTTATTCCTAGCCTCATCTGAAGTGTGCAGAATTGAGTAACATGGGATGTGCTGTTTGTACAGCCTCTAGACTGGGCACAGGATAGATCCTGGACCGAAGCCTTTTTGGTCCTCCTTGTGCCATCACTTATGGCTCTGAGGTATGGATGCAGAGCCAAGACCTGCTTCATTCCCTATCAGATGTTCAGATGTGTTGTTTTATTTTATTTATTTCTTTGCTTTTCCTGAAGGGAGGGAAAGCTGGTATATTTGGCACTTGTGCAAGCAAATATGAAATAATGGAGGAGGGAAAATAAAAGGAAGAAGAAGTCCTGTGGCAGCAGCAGTAAATAAAAACAAACCTCTCGCTAATGATTTCCGTAGAGAAATCATTTCCCACACATTTCAGGGTCCTTATCAGAGGGAAATGTTTGATCAGAGGGAGAAGAAGAGATTATTGCCCCACCGTGATGGTGTTTGGAGGAGGCTACTGTATCTGACGGCAACTCTCCAAAAGCAGTCAATCTAGGAAAGTTTGGTGACACAGATGATGGAATTGTGCAGGGGTTTGCTTTCTGTGGCTGAGCTCTGTGCCAACAACCTTTCCTTAAATACCCATAAACCTTTCCATTTGTAGCCTGGAGTGGCTGCCTCCAGGATGGTATGGTTGGCAAGAGCTGCCTAGAATGGAGTAAGCATTTGCGGTCCCCTTCTCATGGACGTTGACACTTTCCCCCCAGGAGATTTATGGCTGGAGTTAGTGGAATAAGTTTTATCCTTGTAGTGGCACACACTGCTGCACCCAGCATTGTGCTCGGGGTATTCTGTTGGATCATCTCAGGAATCACCTTTGATTAAACATCCCACCAAGAGCGATGATGCTTTGCCTGGGAGCTCAGCAACCTGGTGTTGACCTTACACAGGCAAATCTCCTGGCTTGGCTTTTTGTGTTGTAAAGAGCACAGCTGGCATCTCATCCTGCTTTCTAGCATCCCGGAGGACTAATCTTCACAAAGGCGATGGGTAAAAATGACATGCCAACTCCTGATGTCATTAGGATCAAACACTATTCCTTGATTCCGAGGTGTAAATCCAGTGAACCGAGACCAGCTTTAGAGCAGTCCTGCAGCGGTGTTGGCCTCGGAGGGCACAAGCGAGGGGAAGCTGGTCCTTTAGAGACCAGAAATGAGCATGAGGAGGTGTTTATAGGTCTGATGACCGTACCTGCTTCCCCAACACCTAGATACAGCTTTAGGTTGTGAGCGAGCAGATTTATAAAACCTTGGCACTGTTCTCAGGCAGGAGCTTGTAAAAGTCCTTGGGCAGCCTGATGGGCATCTCTCCTCCTACTGCAGATGGGTGCTTTGCTACGCTGGCTGTTGCCACAGCTGTACCTTGGGCAGTATTGCTTTTATGGGCCTTGTGATTTATGGCCATGTCAGTTGTTTAATCCTCCCTTCAGCGCTGTATGATAGTTAGTTACTTGCATAGAAAGGTGACTATCTGATCTAATTATGGAGTCTCAAACCTAATTATGGAGTCAAATATGATTCCATAATCTACTCTTAATGTCTCTATGTTGAGAAGACAGATACACATGTGTGTAATGTGCACACTTACATGCCTCCATAATTACGGATATACTTGGGCTCTCATTTATTTCTGTCTTTTTATCTTGGGGGGGGGGAGGGATGCTTGCAGCCTCACCTGGCTGTGAGAGATCTTTGGTTTATCTGGTCTTTTCCCCTCTAGTGTGGCTTTTCCTGGCTTCCTTTGCACAGCGAGACAGAGCCATCAGTCAGTGTTACTCAGTCACGGTGCTGGAGGTGCAGAGGGCTGGTAGCACTTGGACTCAGGGAAATCTGATGGAAACAAGTGAAAATTACATTTCTGCTGTTGTTCTGGTAACTGCCATTAATCCTTGCTCCTTGTTTTCATCTGGATAGACCACACCTGGGAGAGCTTGCATCCTTTCCTTGGAGAAATTCCTCACATAACCCATGCAAAATCAGAGACAGAGGAGGAAGGACTGGAACAAAAGCAGTGTTGGAGGCAGGGGGACAATGGGGAGAGGAATCACCTTTCCTCTTCTAATTCACCCTATTAATGAATCACATGCCTTAGTTATTTTTATAGGTAATCTGTGGATTACAGGCATTCACATATGGTTGTTCCACTCACAATTATTCTTAGCAGCTGAGGATCTCATACTGTATCTGTGGTATACTCATATCTATTTTATGTGTGTCTATATCTAGGTATATCTTATAGATGAGAATTTTAGCAGTGTGTTTAAAATTGTCATGCAGTAGAGAGACTGATTTGTCCAGCACTGGAGATAGAGGCCAAATAATATATCCCAGAAGCACAGAATGGCTGGGGTTAGAAGGACCTCCAGAGATCATCCAGTGGCAGGATCACCTAGGGAAGGATGCTCAGGGTTGTGCCTGGTTGGGATTTGGATATCATCAGACCATCTCCAATTCTTTATTAAGAGATGATGTTCATTTTGTTTTGCTTGAAAGAGAAGTCCTTCTGCCTTGTTTCTGTCCTGATTGACACAAGGCGGGTGAAAGGGAGAGGGTGTTTCCTATGGGATCTATAGTGTGGATGGAAAGATAGCTGTCACAGTCATTTTTCCAGCTCCCTGCCAAGGCTGGGCTATTCTTTCAGAGTACCATGGCCATAGGAAGTAACTAAGGCTGTGGTCTGAAGATGCGATAAATTTAGCTCCAGGGCTCCGAGAGGGAGATTAAATACGCTATTGGTGCATGATACTGATCCAGTATAAACTCATTCTCCTGGTTCAAATTTGTTCAAAAAAAATTTGAAGTGACTTAATTTTATCCCAGCAGACTTTGTATTGCATCATACTATGTCACTTGTCAGCACCACACTGGCTTTATGGCTCATAAACTTTACTCATCTGCTGGAACTGCCTTTTAAGTTGGCATGAAGAAAGGCTTAACCCTCATCTTGGGTGCTCTGGTCCATCCAACTGAAGCCTGATCAGATGCCTGTCCCTGATCTGCATCAAACTTGTGCTGCTGGTGATCTGGCAGTGCTCAGACCACAACCACAACCACGCTTGAAATTCTTAGGTTTTTTTGCAAATAATGAAGAAATAGGTTGGGCTTTTTTTTAATCTTTTTTTTTTTCTTTTTGTATTCCTAATGTGGGTTAACTGAGTTCAAGTGCAGCTTGCTGCATGCCAGGCTGTTGGGTTTTTGTGTCCCATGATGGATTCTGAAGTTTCACTGACACTTCTCATAAAAGCAGGTTTCTGACCTGGGGTGTAATGTGGTGTAATGTCCATTGGCCTGTGCCCCAGAGGCAGCTGCATTTCAGCAGTGGCTTGTATAATCAAGGAAGCAACCCAGGAGTCTTTGGAGTGAAAGGTGATATCTCATCATTAAATGTTGCTGTACAGTCTCCAGTGCTTTGTGGTGAATGGTTTGAAAAAGATGAAGTGTAAAGAGGCTTCCAGGATTTCTGATATTTTGAAGAGATTGGAGATTTAACTATGTCACATGAAAGAATGTGAGATCCAAAGGCAACATGATAGAGGTGGGGTTCAAGAAGATGTGGGCTCCACTGTGAAGTTCACTGTCACACTCTCAGACTCGTGCCTCAGTTTCCCCTTACTTGATGGCGTTCAATAGATATTTTTTTTCTCTTTTTCATCTTAAGGCATTTTGGACTCTGGGTAAAACAAAAGCAGTCTCAGTAGCTACAGCCATGGTTGGGAGTAGTGTACTATAGGATTTGGGCAGCATCTTTTAATACTGCTCCGAGCTCTCTGCTGTTGCTCCTGGTGCTTGAGCAAATCAGGAGCAGCACAAATGCTAGGCAGCCGAACCTGGCTTGCTTGCACTTGTCTCATCATCTGCTTGTTACTAATGTGGTTGCCCCTGCGCTTAGGGCGAAAACCATGCCAAGTATTATGCCCACTTCCATTTCCTGGAGAATCCTAAATAGGTGGATTTCTCCCCCTTACCGTGGGCTCACATGTCTGTTTTTGTCCTCAGCAAGTTTTCAGTTTAATCACTTTATAGCCCTGGCATCTGAATACTTGCAAGCATGAGTAGTTGCCTGAGGCAGGAGAAGGGAGCATACTCAGAACCCTTAATGGGTTCTGTATACATACATCTAGTATGACCCAAAGGAAGGTCTTGTCCTTCAGGCCTTTGCCTCCAGAAGTGTGTTTGAGGTGCCCAGCAGAGCTGATAAGAAACACCAGAGCATCCATAGCAAGGCTGAGCACACAGGCATTTGATTATTTCTCAGTACTTATCAGAGGAAGTGTGAATCTCTCTCTAACTAAGAGCTAATGCCAACTTCTGTGAAATTTGTTGTCATTCATCTGTGAATTATCCTCAAATTTAACTTGACTGCAGGAAGCTTACTAGTGATAACACTTTCCTCTGGGAGCTTAATTTGGATGGTAAAACACCTCTGTAGTGGCTTATTGAACAGATCTTGATGCTGGTGAGCTTCGAGGCCTGGAAGGGCAGTTTGGGTGAGCACTTAAAAGTCTAGACAGCCCCCATCTCTTGGGGGTTTAAAATAGAGCTATAGGTCTCCTGGAAAATTTGTTTCCTCCCTAGATTTCCAGAGATGCATATTGCCAGCTAAGGCAGAAGAGCTGCTGGAGGAAAAAACCAAGTCTTGATCACTGTCCCTCCAGCGCTTCTGCTCCTGGCTGTCTGGAGAGGGGAGATGAGGAGGTTTCCAAAAGAGGTTACACGTTCAGAAGCCTCAAGTGAGGTTTCCTAATTACTCAAAGCACAGGTAGCTTGCCCGAACAAAAAAGACAAGTATAATGTCCCTGCACCCAAGTCATCTAACTATTAACCCTGGAGGAGAGTGAGGAGATACCTAAAACAATGACCCAGTTAATTCTGCCTGGTGTTTGAGCAGCAGGGGGGTTTGTTGCTACCTTCGGGTCTGGTGATATCACCATCTGCAGGCTCTCAGCAGAACAGGAGGCCAATAGTTTTAAGTGGGATTTTAAGGTGGATTTAGCATGAACTCACCTGACACTGGTGTAATGCAATGACTTTATTCATCTGTTGTTTGTTTCTACTGACACGGAGGCACACAGCCAAGTGGGGATGAGTGTTTGAGCATCATGACCCAAGAGCTTGGGTCCAAGACCAGCAATCAGCCTTTGGAGCAGAAACCTGGCTTTTTATTCATCCTCCATAAAACATTACCCGATGCCTCAAAACCTGAAAGACCCTTCCCAGATCGGAGCCATGAGTTTTATTCATTCAACTATTTTTTCGTTCATTTATCCCATTCAATGCAAGGGTCTCAAACGGTTGGTTCATTGTGCTGGTGGCTGCGGTCCCTTCCCCGCGCCCTTGGTGGCTGCAGACTCAGCCTGCTGAGCTAGATTGGTGTCTGCCAGAAGCCTTCTCTTTTTTTACCAGCAGCGAGAGAGGTTAAAAGCCTGTGGGCGGAGGCCAGCACAGAGTGCCCATTGTACATGCGTGCATACCAGAGCAGTAACTCCCTGGAATGCTGCAACGCTGAGCTTTTACCACCTTGTGTTTGTGTTGCAGCCCTGGAGTGTGTGTACATTGCGTCCCTCTCCTAGGAGATTAACAATGAGAAATGGCAAACAAATAGGACGGGCTTTTTTTTTTTTTTTTCATTATTTTTTATTTTTATTGGATCGGTTGGAAGAGGAAGGTAATCCTGACTCACATCACCTCCATAGGCACAAAGGAGAGGCAAGGTGCAAGGTTGGTCAATTAGGCAGAGCAGCTCCCTTGCAACTGGGTGGCTTTAACGTACTAATTTTGTTAGTAATTAATGACTACCACATAGTAAACACTTGGGTTCAAAACTATGTAAGGGCATTAACTAACCCACCTAGCAATGGGTTTGAGTGAGGTAAGTGTGATCCTTGTTTCATGGGTGGTGGAATGGAGAGGTTTGCTGATCAGAGGGTGAGTCAAGGCAGGGGTGCAGGAGACCTTGGGTTTGTTAGTTCTTCAGCATCACCTTAAATGAGACCAGTGGCAGCAGCTCTGGGGATTGAGTCTCCTCCCTATTGCCAAAAGATGTGCTACTTAAGTATAAATGTTTTTATGGTGTACCTCTATCTGCTATGAGCTACTGAAGCCACCACCTCTTAGGCCAGATGGCAGTTCAGGCTCCATGAGAGTGCTGCTTTTTTTTTCTTTTTTTTCTTTTTTCCTTCCCTGCTTGGGCTGTCAGCTTGTGCTATTTATGGGAACTTTATTTGAATTTGTGTTTGCTGGGGTCTGGGTGGAGGTCACCCAAATGATTTCATGGAGCTCTAGGATGCTTAGGACTCTCCATTAGTCATATGTGTCAGGGTCAGACAAGTGACCCATGGCCATACTCCAGTGGAAATGTGGCTATATAACTAGTAAAAGGTGTTTGTTATTACTTCTCTTTGAATTTTAAGCTCATGTAACGTATTTTTAAAAAGCAGAAAGAAGCCAGGGGTACAAGGATGTGATCTTTCTTGGTGACCTGTGCTTTAGAGTAGTTACACTGATAATGCTGTTATGATTTGGTGACAGGTAGCAAGATCATTTTTGTTTCTCCTTTATAGTTTATTGCTGCTAAGAATGACCTGGGAAATCCCAGGCTGTGCTCAGATCTTGCAGTTGGTCGAGGGGTGGGGTTTGGCAGGGTAGCAGAGCTAATCTAGCAGGGAGCTACTGCTGAAAGAGTAGGTCTGCACCCTTGCACCTACTTCTGGCAATGTCGTCTTGTTTCCTTTTCTGTATGCCAAAAGTGATACTCCTCTGACCCCCAGAGAGCTGATTTTGCTAAAGTAGCAGAAAATATCTTTGTTTCTCTCTGAGATACCCTTCTGCTAATTTTGTAGCCTAAACTGGCTTACCATGGTGGGAGGGGGGGAGCAGTAGCTATATGGGGGATTTTAGGGAGGGCATATGAAAGCACCTCAATGCCTTTAAAAATGCCCTGTGTGTAATTTTTTTTAACCAAATGTATGACCCAATGACATAGAAAGGCTAAGACAAATGCCATATATCTTTTGCTTCAGTTGAACATTCACAGTTTTTCCTGTTAACTTTGGCCAAGACTTTGTAAGGTCCTGAATACAAGTGCTTCCATCTCAAAGAGTTCGCTCTGAAATGTTTTAAAGAAAGTTGACGCCTGAAAGGATGAGAGCACAGGCTTTGCTTCAGTCAACCCAAGCCTTTGCTACAGAGGAATGGTACCCAAGGGCATGTGGAACTCTGGAAAGCACCGAGTTCGGCTTTCCTCCATTGCCCTCAATACTTGGGTTCCTGATATGCCCTGCAAGAGACCCAGGTGGATCCTCCTGCATTTCCAGCATGCCAGGGAGCATCTTGGGCTGCAGACAGTGTGTGCCTGGCCCAGTGTGTGATGAATAATTAATCTGAAGCAGAGTTCCATCGTGTCCCCTCTGAATAGCTGGTAGCTGAGGGCATCTCTCTCTCACCTGGGAAGTGGGGAAATAAGGAGTTTGAAACTCCTCTGCCTGACTCACAGGGCAACACCATGTTTTCTGTGCTCTGATCACTGGGTTATTGTTTAACCTGAGGCAAGTGTCTGCCTCTATTTTTTCTTTCCCTCTAAACCCCCCTGTGACAGCAAGCACTTTGAAATATCGAGGAGGTTCATGAGTATGGAGAACTGGTTGCCCCCTCGCTTATTTCCCAAGTCCAGAGTTGATGGTGTTTGCATTTATATGCCAATTTTGGGTGGGTTTTTTTGTTTACTTATATATCCATTTTCATCAATTTAGCAATGCATGAGGTTATCGTTCCTTGCTTAGCAATCCCAGATCCAGCCCTCAGAAATACTGGCCAGCCTTGGTTCCCATTTTCCTATAAGGAAGGGACTTGAGATGCTGGAGGGGAAGCCCAAGGGTGCCCTGTTTCAGCTATCTCCACACTTGCATTTGATATGTGTGTGCATGCTAACTTCCTTTTTTTCTTCTTTCTTCTGACAGTGGCAGATTTGGTCTCTTCTGAGCTCCTTGCAGCTTCTGGGCAATTGGGACATTGAATTTGGCGGAAAGTTACCATTCATTCCCTGGGATTGTACCTACCTTTGCTCTCCTCATCCCCTCCCGCACTCCCCTTCCCTCTGATAAAACTCCAGGGCACTGTGGTATTGCTATGGAGTCCAGGGAGACTTTGGGCAGCTCCCGGCAAAGGGGGGGTGAGGCAGACTTTCTGCCAGCTGCCGTCACCTCCGCGAAGCCTCCGCCTGCCTCCATCTGCACTGGGGACACGATGCTGCCTGCGGCGGGCTCAGGGAAAGGGATCCCAGTGAGTGGTGAGAGGCTGGAGCCTGAGGAAGAGGATGAGCTGGGTTCTGGGAGAGACGTGGATTCCACTTCCAACGCAGACAGCGAGAAATGGGTGGCAGGAGATGGCCTGGAGGAGCAGGAATTTTCCATCAAGGAGGCTAACTTCACGGAGGGGAGTTTAAAACTAAAGATCCAGACCACCAAGAGAGCTAAGAAGCCCCCAAAGAGCTTGGAGAACTATATTTGCCCTCCTGAGATCAAAATCACCATCAAGCAGTCTGGGGAGCAGAAGCTTTCCAGAGCTGGGAAAAATAGCAAAGCAGCTAAAGAGGAGGACAGATCACACTCCAGAAAGAAGGTAAGTCCTGTTCTTTCCTGTATTTCCATTTTCTCCTGAAAGCAGAGGGAGAGGGTAGGATTAAACCTACTCAAACGGTTTGTGCCCAAGACGTAACCTTTGCAAGGTTTGCAAAGCCTGGCTTGGCTGCGGTGGAGCTAATACAGAGTGGTACCATCCTGCACTGCCATGTACACTGTGGGGATGGTCCTGAACTGTCCTTCAGATGAACCAATTTGGAAGGGATCAAAAGTTCAGCCGGACCTCTTCTATTTTTGTGTGTAATTGAGATTTTAAGATTAATCATTACATGAGCAATAAATGAAGGAGCCCACTTCTAAACTGCATTGTGTCTGAGCGCTAATACTCGAGCCTTTTGGCAGTTAAAGCTTTCCACTACATTTTCAAAATACAGGTATGTGCATGGCAAACAATAAAATCCATTCCTGTATACTGGGAGAAGGGCTCCATTATTCTTGATTACAGCATTGTGCCTAGCAACTCTATAGTTATGCTTCAGAAAATACTTCCATTATAAGTCTTATTTTCTTCCAGATGCATATAATTGTCTTGAAATATCATTCTGGAGATAAATTTTTGGTACTTTAAGTTTCAGTAAAAATTGATCTTATTTTTTCATTTAGT
Organism: Falco rusticolus; assembly: GCF_015220075.1. Classification (NCBI taxonomy): domain Eukaryota; kingdom Metazoa; phylum Chordata; class Aves; order Falconiformes; family Falconidae; genus Falco; species Falco rusticolus. The sequence goes on along the minus strand of NC_051209.1, from coordinate 14,581,045 downwards.
CAAGGAGAAGAAGAGGGAGGGGAAAAGAAAGAAAATCCTTTCTTTGTATGAGCTGTTTTCATGAGCACTCTTGTTTTGCTGTTGGCTTGATTTTTTTTTTTTCCCAGTAATGTCTCCTATACTTAGTCTTAAAAGAAATTTAGTGTGTTTTAAGCAGCACTGGTCAGGGGAGGGACACCTGGTGACTACTCCTGTTATTTTGGGTGTAGTGGCTTTTTCTGTCCTAGGCGTTGGACAAAGGAGCTTTGGTCAGGTTAAGACTTTATCACAGTACAAATACTTCACTTCTGCCTCTTTAGTAATACATGGGCATCATGATGAGTTCAAACAGAAACTCAGATTTTATGAAAGACTCATGAGTATCTCAAACCTGGACAAATTCATCTGGGATGTAGGTGTCCACTGGTTAGAGCTTGTGGCATGGCTTGGCTTTCCTGCCTATGCAGCTTGGATCCCTCACTGTGTGGAAGGTCCCTGCTTCTCCCATACCTTATACACTTGATGGATGCTCAAAGGGCTACTTGAAACCTTGAGGAGGCTAATTGCCAAAAGGCAGAGTCCAGGGTGATTAACACTGCTCACTCTGAGAGTACTTCTCTTAGAAGCTGAACTTGGAAAAAGAAAACAAACCAAAATCAAGGGGATGTTTTTCTTAGAATCCTGCTAAATGGCACACTCCACGTGCATGAAAAAAATAGCTCTTCTTGGCACAGCAGAGGCTTGGCCCTATAATACACTGAGAAGAGATTTTTCCCACCTATTGAGAGGGATGGGCTGTCTTAGCACCCAGCAATGTCTTATTTCCACTTCCCTTTCCTCCCTGAATGCTTGCAGAGGTCTCAAGGGAACTAGTGGTTGTGTGAGACCATGCTCAGTGACAGCAAAGGTGTCACAAGCAACCTCTCTGTGGCCCTGCAGGGAGAAAAGAAGACTTGCAAACCACTGTCTGCTGTGCACGGATCGTGGAGAATATGACTGCTTAGAAATCAGAGCTTTCATTTCTATTTATCACCCCCTCGGGTATGGAAGGCATGTTTGTTCCTTCACATGGCCATCCAAAAAGGTTAAATAAATAAAGCTAACTATAAGGAAACTAGGTGCAAAAAAAGTATAACCCTGAAAACAACAAAAAAAGGCACCTTGTGTAGTGTGGTTATGCTCAGGGTGAGACTTTAATTGCAGAAAGATAAGGAGTTTGAAGGAAGTAGAACGTGGCCCAAATGCGGTTGCATCCAGCTTGCACTTGTGCTGTGAGGTCTGAGCTGGCTGGTGCTGTGTTCACACCCCATGCACAGGCTGCAAGCGCTTTGGGACAGCACTGGCCTAATCTGGCCATTAAAACAAAACAAAAAAAGAAAAAGAAAAGCAACCCAGCAGGTGGATGCTCTGAGCAGATGGGGAGAGGGCTGCTGCACTGGCACATCCATTAGCATAACATCCAAGGGCTGTGCGCAGCAGCTGCTGAGCCAGGGCTGGGGCAGAGAAGTCCCCAGCAGGGATCTGGAAGACTCCAGGGGTTTGATGCCTGGAGACCTGCAGCCTGCATCCCCAGGATGGTAAATAACCTGCATCCCTGCAGCCGAAGGGATTTTGCACGTGACTGCTTCTGAGCTTGTGGGTTGCAGGATCAGGCCCTGGCTGTGAACATCTTGTATCAATGGGTGATGAAAGGCACTGCAGGAGAGGGACGTTGGAAATTGGTGGGAGAAGGGTTCCAGTGCTGGCAGCATGATTGCTTTCATGGCCGGTGAATGTGCCTCATGGCACTTCAAGAGATTTTTTTGGGGGGGAAGATAGGAGGAAACAGCAAGTTGAAACTTGAAAGGAGCTGAAGCTCTCAGATGCACCTGTGGGTTTCCCTAGGAAAGAGGAGCATGCAGGTACCTTCTGCATGTACTTGCAGAGCCATTGAGAGCTGTGTTAGTAGTTTAAAAGAAAATATGCAGTTGTCAAATTTAAATGATTCTGGCAGTTTTGATATTTCAGAGTTAAGCTGTTTGATAGTCTGTTGCTTTAATCAGCCCAAACTCCAGAAAAGCAGCTACCGGCAGTAGGAGCAGGGAACAATGCATTTAAACCAGCGGGGCCATTCTTCAGTTGGCATCACTCCACTGTCCTTCGTGGATTTTTGCCAGGAGAGTTTAGCCCAATGTACGCATTTCCCTTGTGCATGGGAGCAGCATAATTCTTTGAGTTTACCACCTCACTTACAGATGCAGGGCGTATATGCAGGCCCTACAGACCCGTATGTAAGGATGGAGAGCTCAGCACAACCTGAGCTGCAGTGCCATGCTTCTGTCTCTGGTGAGTGGGAGCCCCTCATGGAGTAGCACCTGAATTTATTTTTCCCCCTGAGGAGGAGCAAACTCTATCAGGACTTGTAAAATCACTTAAGTTTGTTGCATAATAATTTTAGCTCCATCTCCAGTAGTCCCCAGTGCTTTGAAATACCACTTCAGCATTCTTGCAGGAGTTTCAATACACACAGCACAGAGGGCAAGTAATGAAAATGGAAGCAATTTAAGTAACAGCATGTCATTACACAAAGGACTGGTAATGCCAGCAATGTAGAAAGGGGCTGTGAACTGGTGATATAGCATTTATTCAGTGGCCACTTAGGAAGCAAGAAGATATGTCTTTTTCTAAGCCTTCCATGGCTCTGCTAATTAGGCAATAGGGGCTAGTGCCCGACTTCTAAAGCTGTGGTCCAGGGAGCAGCGGTGATTAGGAGGGGGCTCTGCGGAGAGCCACGCTGCTCATGTGCCCAGACCTGGGTTTGTTGCCTTTGATTCCAGCTGCTATGCTATATTAAAAGATGTAAACATACAAGAAATACTTTCCTCATGTTGCTTTTCCATGTGAGCTATTGCCCCAGGGATATGATATAATGTTGAAGGGGAGGGAAGGCAATCCAGGAGAGGATCTTGCTGGGTGCGGTTGCTGATGCCCGGAGTGGGAAGGGAGGCAGGGGGTGAGAGAGCATCAGCACTGGGAACCTCTGCTCTGCTGGCTTGTGTGCTTGGCTGCAACCCAACAACTTTTGGGGTTCCTTTAAGTTGTGGCCATGCCAAGTAATTTCATGGCAGCTTCCTCTTCTTGAAAATAAGAGTGAAGGTAGTTTCCTAACCCCTTTCCCAGAGCTGCTCGGAAGGTGAATTGCAGCTTGGGCTGTCCATGCAGCCACTTCTGTGGTAATTGGAAAGTGCACAAATGTTCTGTAAGCGTTTGCTCTTATTTCAACCCTTCGGTGCCTGGGGATGGAGTGGGCTGAACCCTTGCTGCTTCCAAACCTGCCAATGGCTCCATTTTATTTAGTCTGATTGAAGAGGGAGGGAAGAAAAAAGCCAGGAGCCCAAAGGATGTCCTGCTGGAATACTGGCTAGCCCTGCAGCCACTGCTCACCCACCTACGGCAGAGTTGCTCAAGTCCAGTGTCCTCAGCATCACTAAAGAAAGGTGCCTTTCCCTTTGGATAAGGAAACATGCTGTCAGTCTGGAAGGGCACTGAAAGTGTGGTACCACATGCAACGAAGTAATCAATCGGCATTCCTTGCCTGTCATATACCATTTAGCAAGCCCCAGATGAACAGTATTTCCCTGCTTTTGTTTTATTTATTTTCTTTTTTTTAACCCTCCCTGCTTTTGCTGCTCTGTCTATTTTCTTGTGTCTGCAAACAGTTCATTTTCCGCCCCCTTCTTTCTTCAAGCACAGCCTGACAAAGTTTCTTTGGAGCTTCCATCATATGCATAATGTCCTGCTTTGGAGGATGTAAACTCATTTTTTTTTTTTAATTATTGTTGCACTGGGTTTTTTTGAGAGCTTGGGATGGGTGAATGTGTTTTATTGCTGAGAGATAAGTAGCAGCAAGTCAATTGGAAGTAAAACTTCCTTGTGTGCAGTCAGAGGAAACTCTATCCTTGGATTTTCTTGCAACAATTTTTTTTTTTCCCTTTGTGTTCCTGTAGGTATTTGCTGTTTATCTGCAGGAAGCGGTTCTAGCACTTTTTCCCCTGAAATTGAATTCAGTCTTTCTTTCCCCTGCCCCTCCCCAACTTTCTCTTGTGGTTCTCCTTTCCTTGAGGACTCCCTCATTTGCATGTTTTCCCCTTTGCACCCCTCCTTCCTCCAGAATATCATGAACGTTTCCCCCGCCTCCTTCCCCCTTCTTTGCATCGCTGACTGCATATTGCACTTTCCCTTCAGGTTCTCATGTGCATCCACAGCTCTTGCTGGGTTACCGCTGTGCCGGACTCCTCTCCCCAGTGATTTGTGTGCATGATCATCCAATTGCTCATAGTGCATGCTTATTCCTCTTTGCTAAGGGCATCCCCGTGTGAGATGTCCTCTGAGTCAGCTCTTCCTCTTGTGATCCCAAATGTGGCTCGGGGAGTTTACAGAAGTGCTTGCTCCCTGTGCTGTGTGTGGCTTAGCAAGAAAGTGGCACTTGCTCATTTGTGGTGGTACTTGCTTGAAGTGGCAGGTTTTAATTTACAGCTTCTTTTTCTTTACTTATTCCCCCCCCCCCCCCCCCCCCCCCCCCCCCAAAGGATGGAGCCTCCATAGCCCCTTCTGCCTGGACCTGTTTCTGTGCTGGTTTGCCACTCTTGCTTAGCAAAGCCTTGAGGCTGCTCTAAATGATGCTAGTGGCAGGTACCTGAAGCTAATGTCAGCAGGGTAGATCTCAGCCTCTGCCCAGGTTGTGGCAGAGTGGTGAAGCCCCAGAAGTACCAGCACAGTGGGGAAATCTTCTCCTAGTTGCATTTAAGGTGCAACTGTTTTTTGAGCAGCTGAGAGACCAGTTCAGAGCTGTTCTAACAGGCACAAGGCTCCTGGCATTTTTACAGTCTCTCTACACAAACTGGGTGCAAAGCTACACAAGCTCGGCTCTTTGATATTCATCCCGGGTTTCTTTTTGGCTAGCTTTTATTTCTACAGCATTGTTGAAGGTATAAATGAAACAGCTGCAGTTTGGTGCCCTCCCACCACAACTACCTCAGGCTCCCCCCAAAATGAGAGCAGGAAGGAATTTATTTGTAAAAACCTCAGAGCTGAAGAAACCAGTTTGCTGTGAGCTGAGAACTGCTCAGGCCCAGCTTCATCTTGGTCCTTGAAGGCACCTGAGGTGCCCAGATGGGGAGCTGAGTCCTCTTGGGCCCCCATGTAGTCACCTGGAGGAGTCTGGTCCCTCCTGAAAGTGGTTCAATCTTTGCTGCAAAGAGCAGGAAGGGCTCTTACCCTTCCTTCTCCAACGCCTGCTGGAGCAGTGTCTGCCTTGCATTGCATCATGGATATCTTGCAACAGGCATAAGGCAGAGTTTCTTTTCCAGCTCAGTGCTCTGCCTGAGCCAGCTGATGCCCATCCCTCCATCCCTCACTGTCTGCTCCCAAAGAGCTGTGACTATTTTTTTTTCTTCTTTTTTTTTTCTTTTTTCTTTTTTTTCTTCATGTAGTTAAGAATTCCTTAAAGAAGCAAATGTCTGGCAGTGAAGGGCTGGGCTGGGGAAATCTAAGCAGGTTTTTACTGCTTATTGCGGAGTGCCAAATGAGGAAGACTTGCTGTATTTGATTAGCTGCCATATGACCAGGGCTTGTGGAGGCCGTCTGTGTCGAGGACAGGTTTTATTTTGCAGCAGTCACTCCCACGGCTGAGTTTCGATGGCCCTCTGTGACATTTCCTTGTTTGCTTGTGCTATGCCTCTTTTTAAACCATGACAAAATGTCCCCAGCGCTGGTTTGGAGCTGAGGAGATGCTTCAGGGAAGCAACTGGACCAGTGCAGGGAAGCTGGGGGGTCCAGCTGGAGGTCCTGATGTCCCCACTGCTGGACCCCAGGAGGGGACAGATGCTGCTCCTGGCAGCCTCATAAAGGCTTGACCAAGTCAGTGCACGCTGATTGTGTTTTGAAAGCACTGTGGCCTCCAGGCTAACAGAGATGTGCTGCAGACATGGTGTGCTGGCATGTGTACCCAGAGCTGCAAACCTCTACCGGCTGTATCTTCATTTGCAGAGGTTTTGGGATGCACAGGGGTGTCAGTCCTACATGCACATGCTCACGTTGCTCCAGCATCAACTTTTGCATACAGTGCTCCCTCTCCTCTCCTTCCAGGAGTGCCTGACCACAGATACCTTCTGATTCACCTCCAGCTTTTTCATCTTCAATTCCTTTTTCACACACACACTCACACCCAGCTAGCTCCCTCAGGTCAGGTCTAATTCTTCACGTTTCATTCCCAGGCAGGCTTCTCACTGCCTACATTTCCCTGCATAGCCAGTGGGGCTGCATGATGGACTCATCTTGAGCTCATTTGAATGGAAAGAGGAGCTTCATCTGGTGCCCTCAGTTTGCCTTTTTAATTTTGTTTTCTTTTTCTAAGAACACTGAAACTTGTGAAAGTTGGTTTCTGACCGCTTTCCTCTTATGTAGCTTCTCTAGTGTCTAATGGTGAGTGAACTTGCTGGCCAAGCCCTCTTTGGGAACCCCTCAGGGGTTCCTTCTTCTGGCCAGCAAACAATTTGAACAAAACTTCTTTGAATATTGTATCTCAAAGATTTCTGTTCTTACATCAAATTTGATGAAAATTCATCAAAATACTGCAAAAATATTGAGGAGAGGATCACTCAAGCAGGCAAGGGGTTTGTGTGCGCATTCACATACACACAAACACAAACAGCGTGATCACATTAGCCTTGTTTCCTTAGGAAACCAGTCTAAAAATATCCAGAATAAACATGCATTGTTTTGTTTTATTTTTTTAATGCTGAGACTTTTCCAGCTTTTGAACCTTAATATGATTCTATTTGATACGTGACCCTTGAGGATGAGTCCAGTTAGCTGAGTTTTCATAAGAATGTTATTTTCCATTGCTTGCCATGACCTCTAATGTGAATTAGACCAGTGGCTGTTGGCTTCTTCATTTCAGAATGTGAAATGCTCTTTCTACATCAGGATTACATTTGCACTCCAAGCTGCAGGTGATTGCTGTCAGGAGAGGGATTCTCAAGCCATGGTGCATGCACAAGTAGCAGGACACTGCTCCAAGCAGGATGGTCAGTCTGGAAATAACTCAACTTTTCCAGGGCAGTATCAAGCAAACCACCTTGTTATTATCTTCTTTTTTTTTTTTTTTTTTTTTTCTGGAGCTGTGGACTAGCACTGAAAGGGACAGTGGAAGGGCTAAGGTGTCTTACTACAGAAATGAGGTTGCATATTTAAGATGTGGCTTAGACTGTGGCCACTGTGGAAGACAGCATTCCTCAAGGTGTGGACATGGTCATTCATGATGGATGGTCAACTGCAGCTGTGTTTGCAGAGCTAAGTGTGTCTACCAGGCTTATTTTAAGACGGTGCCTCATGGTCCTATCGGACATCAATGTCTACTGTTGGCAGGTCCTGTATGAAGGCATCAGGAAAGCCTGTCCTGTAAGAAGTTCACAAGCTCTGTAGAAATAAAAGGAGGAGAAACAAAACCATCTTTTCTCTTAGTACACTGTGTGAAATAGAGTAATGAGATTAAGTGACTCACTCAAGGAACCTGTCACAGGCCAGGGTAATACTTGGGCCTTTTTCATTGAGCTGTGGTTGTTTAACCATGACACAACTGAGTCTCCCAGGTGGTGGCCTGATCTTCAAGTGTTGGATGCACAGCTCTTCTAGAAGCCTTTTTTGCTTGTCATTGAAACTGGTGAATTTATTTCAAAATTATTAACTCTTTGCATCTTCACTGGTAGCTTAAATTAAAATTTATCTCAAAGAAGAGTTAAAGATTGATGCAGAAATGAGGGGGGTGGAGGTTTGGGGCCAGCATGTAATGTCAGTCTAGATGCCCTTAATAGTCCCTTCTGGTCTGTAAACTCTAAACTGTGGTAAGAGTCAAATGAGCAATATTTACTGGAGGACTCATTATCTTATCAGTTTCTCATGGCTCTCTGTCTCACCTGGGTGGCAAGGTTTGTAGAGAAAGATGGTATCTTTTATTGACATCAGTATTACAACAACTCCACCACTATAAACCTGGGTGGTTCATTGAGGAATTTCAGCACTTTGCAGTGCAGTTGTAGCTTCGTGTGAGCTGCTCTCCATCCCCATGTCCGAAAGATGAGAATCAGCCCTGAGGGGATTTGTGGATAATTTTGCCTTGCCCAATGCTCTTGGGAGGAATGTGGTGGCACCAGCAAATGAGCCAGAGGCCACGGCCCCACTCTCCTGCCTGATTTGTCTGAGGAGGAGAGGATTGAGCAGTGGACCTTCAGATGTGTCACTACTGATCATGCCCTTGCTTCACCGTGGGACAATGTCACTGGCTCCTCACCTGGTTCTTCTGTGAAAAGTCACTTCTGTAACGTGCTTGGCAAGCATTTCCCAGGAGGATATGTAGGAAATAGTTTCCTCATACCTTTGAGGTAGAGCTTGCACTGTAATTTCTAAATGGACTTTTTTTTTCTTTTCCCCCTGGTAGTCTCCCCTGTGCCCCAGTATATGCCCAAATATCGTGCTGGCCTGGGTAGCTTCACCTAAATTTTACCTGCTGTATTCCCAGGTGGGTAATTTGATGAAAGCTCACCCTTAAGACTAAGAAAAAAAGACCAGAGGTGGGTATTTTCCCACTGAGGAGCAGCAGCACTAACAGAGGCTTGATCAGCTTTCATTTCTGCCTCCCACCAAAGTCCTTTCAGGTGGCAGGGACAGTCCCTACCTCAGTATCCTGCCTAATCCGGATTAGCAGGGAGTTTGAGTACTTGTTTTTTTGCATCCTCCACTGGGAATGGATGGTACCGGCTTGAGGACGTTTTACTTCTTATACCCCATGTACGTGCATGTTAGGTGGGAATAATTAATTGCCTTGACTGTGTTCTGAAGTTTCATTCACTAGCACTCAACTGAGTGCTCTTCCCAAAGACAGCCTTTTGCTTTCCATGGAATACTTTTCTTCAATAATTTGTGTAACCATTAGGACAAATTCCCTCCAGCCTTTTCTTTCACTTGTCTTAATTCCATTGTATTACTTGTAATGATATTCCTGATCTGAAGGGGGGGGGGGACGGGACGGACCCTGTTTCCTTCTGTGCCTACCGCACAGCCATTGCAAGAAGCACTGGGAAGGGTGTGATGGGGAGGGATTGATCTGTCCTTAGGTCACTGACTCTGGGTGTGGGTAGGAGCTGCTATTAGTCACTTGGGGACAGCGACTGCCGACTGCCAACTGCCAACGTGCTTCATGGGAATTTGTGAAGCGCGGGGCAGCTCTGCAGGAGGGCAGCACAGCCTTTGCTGCTCCCTGTGCTTTAGCTGGCAGACATGGTGTGCAACCGAGTCATGCTGCATCCTTGAGATAGCTTGGGTGCTTGGGATGTGGAGCCCTTGGGTCTGCTTGGGGGACCCTTGGAAAGAGTGGGAATGTGGCTGTTGATATCATCTAGGGGGAAGATGATGTTTTAGAGAAAAGGGAGGGCAGCTTGTGATGGACAGCCAGGTTCATAACCTGAAGCACTGGAGTGCGATAGGACTGACAGTGACTTACCCTTGGCTTTTTGCATCTGCAGGAGTTTGTACTACTGATGTGTATGTCAGACTTTTTTAAAGTAGGATAGTTGCTAATTGCTGTCTACATAAGCCTTTTTACTATTACATTGTGAATTTGGCTGCTGAACTTCACTTCTGCCTGCTAAGATGCTGGGATAGGGGATTGTCCTAAGGGATGGAAGTAGGGAAACCCTGTCTCTTTTCAGTCTATCTGGCCTGACTTAAGCTAATAAAACTTAGCATGAGCCTGTGGGGTACAGCAGCTGTGTGCCGGAGATATAAGTCAACTCAGTCCATCTTGGCCACATAGCTTAATAGGCCTACGTGAAATCCCTGGGTCAGAGGCCAGCCACCATGCCCATCTTTGTCACATCTCAGTGATGTGTATCCTGGCAGGTTTTTCTTTTTGTTCCCTCCCCGGCATGGAAAGAACCATCTGCCGGGTTGGCTTTCAGAAGAATTTTGAAAAATATCAATTTCCATTTGTTGCAAGAGGAGGGGGGAAGACATGGGACAGAAGGGGGAAGGAGAGCCTGACCTAAAACCAAGCCAGTATTTGCAGGGCTTTTAGAATAGCTCATATTGTGTTTCCTACTCCCCAAGGAAGGGATTGTCCTCTTTCTTCTTTTCTTTTTGATTCGATTCCCTGCCACTCTGCAAGCAAGTCAGAAGCTGCAGCTGCTCCTGTCAGCTGGGAAGGGAGTCCCCTTGTTTAAAACCCATGTGTTAATCCCCAGTTAGAAAAAGTCAAAATGCTTTATGCTCTCCTTATAGACCTCTTTGCTTGCCTTCATCTTTGCTGCCTGCCCGCAGTCTGGTCACTTGTGTAAAAACACAGATAGAGGCTGAACCCAAGCAGACTCGACAAGGAGCACAGGTAGAAAAAGGTCTGTGAATAAATAAACCCAAAGACTGGACAAAGCGACCCAATCCAGGTTTTGAGAGTGGGGAAGGAGTCAGGAAGGACATCAAGTGTATTGTGAGGTCTGGGGAAAATTATGGGGGACTTTTGGAGTAAGGGAGCCGTTTTTGTCATGGCCACTGGACACAGATGGGTAGAAGTGTTTGCTCGCAGGGGAGGAAAAGCCGGCAGCCCAGTGGGAGAGGAATTTAAACAGTGAGGTAAGGAGAAAGGAGGATTTGGGCTCTGCCAGATGGAGACGACCATGCAGGCAGTGCTGGAGAGGGATCTGATGGATAAACTGAAGGCTTGAGGGACTCAGGGAGTTTATCATCAGGTGTGATGCCTCAGCGTTGAAGGGTGAATGCGAAGGATGGTCTGAGGTTGAAACAGGAGAGAAGGAAAGAGTTTTCATTTTGATCATGGCTTTTTTTCAAAAAATACCCTCCTGTCTTTCCTAGTGGAACAAGAAAATGAATCGGAGATAGGGAGAACAATTAGATGATGGATGGTACTTACAGAAAATTGAAGATAGTGCCCTGTAACTATCATGTCTGAATGCTACCAAAGAGCATAGGTTTTCACCACTTTCCCAAGGTCCTTCCCAGTTTACAAGCAGAAAATTGAGGCAGACAGAGGCATCTCACCCAGGACCACTGGAGAAGGCATCCCACTTTCCGCTGCTCCAGCTGCAGCAAGGATGCCTGTGTGTACCCCAATGGCTTGGTGCATTCATCAGGCTCCCACTTCCCCCCAGCTTTCCCCATCTACAGGCTGCAGGAAACAACTGGGATCCCAGTGGGTCTTCCCTGCCACCCTTTCCCAGATGTGGTGGTGGGGGCAGACCAGCAATGCCTGCCCACCATGGCATCCCATGGCACGGGGTGGGCTGGCAGGTGGCCCAAAGTTCTCACACAAGGGCTCCTTCCTAGCAGATTACCCATGATCTCTGCTCACCGTTTTGGGTGGCAGGAAGGAGCTGGCACCCACTGTCTGTCCCCCACCTTACTCCAGTCCCTTCCCTGTGGTGGACCCTCGTTAATAAAGAGGAATAATTGGGAACCTTCCCTCCATCCTGTCTGGTGTGAGGCCATTTGTGTGCTGGAGGAGGAGGGGCAGATCCAGCACTGGGGGGGTTGGCAGCGAGGGAGGAAGGGAAAGCTCTTTTGTTTGTTCAAGTAATTTAGGCATCAGATATATATTTTTTTTTTAAAGGGCAAAACAAAAAGCTTGGTAGCGCTGGTAAAGGTGTGCTCCTGGCACATAAAAATATCTTAATAGCAGAGGGAACAAAGCACAGCAAAGATATGTGGATTTAGGCATTTCAGTTTTGTTTCTTAGGTTTGTCAGAAGAGATGTGAATCATTTAAGACAAAACAACCCCCAAACCCCAAAGTAAAATGAGTTTCTGCCCTTCACTGAGTTCTCTGCATCCTGGCTCTGTATTTAGTAGTGAAGGACTAAAAGCAGAGCTCAGGCTGCATCCACTCTGGGGTGTTGCTGCTGGGTGCTTGCTTTGTGTTTGCTCCACTTAGCCAGGCCAAAGCAAAGCATAGGAGAGTTGCTGGTTTTTGCAGCTAATGAATTTTGCTTCTGCTTGATATGCACTAATACGTTGCCTTTGGAGTCAAGACTTTCTACTTTATATGCACTAACTTTGCCTTAAGTGTCGACATTGCAGCTCTCCTAGGTCTCCCCATTTCTCATCATTCCCTTTAGACATCTCTTCTTTTTTTTTAAATGAGAATGGAAAATCAAAGAAAAGAAAGTGACAAACATTCTTCTGTTCCTTTAGGTTCAGTAAAACTCACCTTTAAACGTCGTTGAGGGGCCTAAACTAAGTTGAAAGTGTCTGTTCTATGATGGGTGGGCTTTGCTGTTGAAACCCTTGTGTTTCAACTGTGTGAAAGTTGTGGAAAAATGCACGTGGAATAGGCAGATAGTTTTTCTTTTTTCTTTAAGGTAGAGAATAGGGTAATGGTGTGAAAGAATGAATTAGTTATGGCAAATCTTATTAGTGTCCATTGTAAGCAAGGAAGCAGACACATATGGGAGCACTTGCAAAATTATTCCTTGTTTATTCAGCTTTGTAAATGAAGCAAATTTTTTTGCATAGTGTCATTTATTTGGCAACTGGAGGGATGTGGAAGGTGTGTATATGTAGCAAAAAGGGGGGAAGGGGGAATGCAGTATTGGTATTCCATTAGAACTGATGCTTGATGCTTTGTTTGCCAGGTTTTGGCAAGGCTTTTTGCTTTGAAAGCCATTCAGAGAGGATCGCAGCAGATGGCAGGGAGATCCTGTTTGTGTTATTTTTGGACATTCCCATTGAAAGTCTCAGACTGTTGTCCTTTTTTTCCCCCCTTCCCCCACTCATGCATGTTTTTCTTCCTTCCTTCCTTCCCCCTTTCCTTCTTGAGAGCTTTTTTTTTTTAAAGCGTATATTATTAATAACACAGCATCACCTAAAATCTGGGTGTGTTTCTGATGAACCAAGGTGTGGATATTTTATGTCTTTCTGCCTATATTTGGAAAAAGTTGCAGGGGGACTACCTCCTCCTGAAGCGGTGCAAGCGGTGTTAGGAGGGCGAGTTGCACGGGGGTGGGAAGCCAAGCTGCCATTTTGGTGGGTTCAGCTAAATAGCAGCACATTTCCCCATTAGATCAGCAACTGTATGAAGCCCAGGCAGCAAGTTTAGATTGAGGGTCTCTGATAACTTTAGTGACATGCATGACACACGCTTGTGATCTCCATCCTTTTTAAGCCCTTGTGGCAGAGAGGGCCAGGTGTAGATAGACTGGAAAACTGAACTATGTCCTGGCTCTTCATGGTGGTCTTCCCACGTCACTGGTGAGATTCATTGGTCTTAGGCAGCTCGGGAGGCTTTTGTTCTGCCATCCTCTGCACCCAGATTGTGTTGGGAAGAGAGAACTTCATTGCCTCGCATTCCTGGTATAAGCAGTTTTCCCAAGAAGTAATTTAGCTTCATATAACATCGCTGGAAATGTCTACAGTGCTTTTCATGTGGAAGTCTTTGCTGAAGCCCTTCGCAACCTTTGTGCAGGCAATCCAGCAAAGCTGAGCCTGGTCCAATCAGTTAAAACACTTGGCTAGCCCAGGTCTATTAGCGAGGATGTGCACACACAAAGAAGATGGGAGGTCTTGGCTGCAGTCGGTACCCAAAAGTTCATGTGATTCACCCAAAGCTCATCCAGATGATTAAATCTCTTAAGCTAAGCTGGAAATCTTGAGGAAATAAGCTTTCTCATGCTTATTCTTTCAGTGGTTATTCCCAGAAAGAAGCAGATATTTAAATACTCCAATCAGTTGATATTAGAGGTGCTTTTGCACAGGAAAATGGTCTACAAGGACATTCAGTTTTGGCCCGGAAAAGCGAACAAACTAACTTTGCAAACTTTAGTTTAGCTGCTCTAACCCTTTAAAACAGTTGGATGCAGGTTTTGTTTGCGTTCGAGGTGATGATTCATGTCGGTTTTTAGATTGCTCAAACCTGTATACCCACATCCTTAATTACTTTTTTTTTTTTTTAAATGGGTGCACTGAGGGAACCTACTTCAGAAACTCTCATTTTGTTCTTAATTGAATGAAAGCTCAAAAGTCTTTCACGTGCATTGCAGAACCTGAGTTTCAGTGCTATAGCTGCAAGAGAGGGCTGCTCAGATGGCTGCGGGTGACCCAGGGTGTGTGAAGTGTTGTCATTTGAAGTGCATTTCACTGGCTAGAATAAGCTATGGACGGGGAAAGAAACCCCAAACCATACCTCACCTTCCTCTTGCTGGTACCTCTTGCTAGCCAAACATCCTCTTGGCAGCATTTTTGCTCTGCAGCACTGAGTTTTATGCTTGCCTTTTTAAAGTTTGGCAGCTTGTTCTTGTTACCTACTGGACAAGCCTTCTGCTCCGAGGACCTTCCCTTGCTCCTGGGGTGGCATGGCTGCTCTGCCCAGTGAGGGTTTCCCGTCAAGGGCTTCCAGTGATCAGGGCTTTCCCAGTCTGGCACGTTGAGAAAGGAGCCAAGCAACAGTCTCAGCATAGAGAAAAGGCAAACTCGACCTACTATTTATATAGTTACTTAAACATGATTTAACCTAAATAATGCACACTGTGACTTGGCTGGGGGAGAGGGGGAAGGGGAGGGGCTTGTTTCTAATGAGCCGGGAGACGGCACGATTAATTACATATGAAGGGTAGATAACAGACAGCAAACTGTCTGCAGTAGAGAGAAACAAAATACCAACGTGAACAATTAAAGGGTCCACGTGACAGAAGGGTTAGTGATTTCTCATACAGTGAGCAGCTGGGCACAGCCCCCGGAGAGCCACAATGGATGCTCAGCTGAGCGGCTGGCTGGGGGGGAGGCTGGCTGGGTGCAGGCTTTTGAGGTCTTCTGTCATCAAAGTCAAGCAGGCGCTTGTGAGGCTGTCAGGCTGCGCTCTGGGCATTATTTTCATCACATGTGCTTTTGACAGCAGAACCGTTAGCTACTAATCTCGGCAACATGCGAGACGGGGAGGAAAGTGGTCAAGCCAGGAGAAGAAAAGCAAAGGCTCTGCGGGAAATTAGGTACCTGCCTCAGGATGCTGCCGGCTGTGCAGAGGAGGGCCGAGGTGATGGAGACCTTCCTTCCCTCTTTTTTTTTTTTAAATAAAATGTTAATTTTCCTTGTCATCTTCCAGATGTGGAAGTACAAATCCCAGCTGCTGGTAATCCAATTCTTCGAGAAGCCATGGCCAGAGATTTTCATCCTCTTTACTCCCCCAAAAAACTGCAATGGAGTCTGGCATAAGTTACCCACCCCCAACACCCCCTTCATCCTCCCCTCCCGGCTAGCCCATCCCATGGTCAGCCCTTGGCTGTAAAGATTTGAAGGTAAAGGCCGATGAATTAGCCTAGGGAAGGGCCAAAGGTTAAATGAGCGGGGCTAGCAGCATGCAAAGGGCTACAATTGAAATATTTGCTGAATGCTGACAGGCAGCAGAATAGAGGCAGACAAGTGGCAAATTCCTGGTTTCTCCTCTAATTGAGAAAATATTTTGAGTGGTATTCAGTCAGGCTGCAAATCGAGACTCTGGGAAAGTCAGCCAGCCAGGGAGGGGAAGGAGGGGAGGACCTCAGTGGAAACACCATTCCCGCTAAACCTGTTTCCAAAAACTTTGCACTTATGCTTGTGGAAATCCCTGGAGCCTGGTGCTTACATTTTGCTCAGTCATTTTTCCCATGCAACTGTGCATCAAAATACCCTCTCTTCCAAACTCAAAATGTCTCACAAGTGGAATTTAACACCTTCCTGATGTTTTCGTGGCCACAGAAGCCTTGCTTTTCAAGTCCAGATTCTTGCACAGAGGTGCTATCACGAAAAATGTAGGTGTTGTGAGGGCCCAGCTATCACCTGCTGGTCAGGAGGTGAATGAGCTGTTTCAGTGCATGATGCAGATGAGATTTGATGGTATGTCGGTAAAATGTGACAACTACTCAACTCTTGGATACATCCACTTTTAGCATGCATAATACTCAGCTGTGTTTCAAGCCTGACTGATGTGCAATGCCCGGGCAGGGCTGTTACAGTCACTGTGAAAGTGGAGGGAGAAAATTTGTGTTGGTCTGGTGCATCACGGGTCAGCTGCACCGCATCCTGCCTTGGCCTGGCCCTCTGGCATCCCTTGCTTTGTTCTTGGGTGTGGGTGGGAGGCTGTGGTGGCACTTGGGAGAAGGAAATTCCAGCCTGATGTAACCAAAAGCAGTTCACTGGCCTTTCATACCCTGACATCTTCCTTCAAGGGGTGATTTAATCCTGCACATCCTCTTTGCCCTAAGTCTTTGGCCTCCCCCTTCCCCAAATGCTCCCGCTAAAGCCGATAATGTACTGAGAAGGTTTCATTTAACATTATTTCCTTCTTTCTTAAGAATCTGTGGTTAGTTAAGGAGTTGAGGAGAAGGGGAAGAAAGATGTGAAAAGAGGCAGTTCCTTGAGCCGAAAAGCAGCACAAGGGTCAGCAGAGTTTATGTTCACTTCTATATGCTCCTGTCATAAAACTCAGAGACCGGCTTATAAAATGTTTTCTAGAGAATGCCCTAGCTGCAGTGGAGGAAGGTTTTGGCAGAGGTATAGTCTATTCATGGCCAGCAAGCTGTATTGTGTTTGGGATGTCAAAGTCCTACGTGCTCCTTAAAGATACCCAAGAGGCAGGCAGGAGCTTTTTTTTTAGTCAATACAGGCTTGGTTAAAGCTCCAGCGCTCATCAGCAGGTCCGAAACTTCTGTTGTTAAGCAAAGGGGAAGAGAGATTGCCTTGCCTTGGGGATCATCTGTGAGGTGTGCTGAGGTCTGCCTGGGCTCCTTTTGCTGGCCTTGCTTTACAGCTGGCCCTGGAAAGTGGGTGACAGGGTTGGGCAACGCTCCTGTTCCCAGAGCAAAGCAAGGGACAGCTGTTTTCCAGCAGTATGGCCATGAAATGGCTAATGTGTTGGTTGCTTGGCATTGCAGATTTGTGCCTTCATTCAGGAGTGCTTTATTGGGAGCCCTGTGATGGGAGCAGGCAGCGCAGTCACCACCTTACAGTGGGGAAACTGAAGCACTAAACGTGCTTCCCTCTGTGCAATGCTATCAACATCAGCTGAAAGTGAAGCCCCTGGCTCATTCAGTCACCAAACCATCCTCTTGCCTTTAAATCATGGGGCTGTCTTGACCTTCCCATAGCCCCCCTCAGTCTCTACTTGGCTTGCACGTCAGAACAAAGTGACACTTGTTTGCCTCGGCCAAAGAGCTCACTCAAGCAGGTGATTGTCTTGCCTCCTTTTTCAGTCCCAACACAGTGTTGAAAGTG
Source organism: Falco rusticolus (assembly GCF_015220075.1). Lineage (NCBI taxonomy): Eukaryota > Metazoa > Chordata > Aves > Falconiformes > Falconidae > Falco > Falco rusticolus. The sequence continues at coordinate 14,563,781 of NC_051209.1, read as the reverse complement.
TTGTCCTGGGATGTAAAACATCCCGTCCATTCCCCCGGGACTGGATTTTTGCTTTCTGAGTGCAAGTGGCACTGAAAGGAAAAGAGGTCAAAATTGCAGGATATGGGGAATAATTCCCAGGTGCTGAAAGTAGGAGAAAGATGTGAGTGCTCATCCTCTGTGCTCCTCACAGGGCAGGAAGTGAGGGAGCATTAACAGCTCTAGCTGCAATCACTGAAAAGCTGATCCCTCATTTGCAACCCTGCCATAAAAAACGGAGCAAGAGGATGAGGAGTCAATCAAAATCAGTTTTAAACTCCTTGTTGTTTATTTGGCTTGGGGTTGTTGAGAGGCCAGCGGATCTGAGACCGACACAAAACCGTGTCTTGCAGCAAGGACCATGGCTCTCAGCCGTGATCCTCTGCTCACCTCCCAAAGGGAAGTTTCTCCCTTCTGTGTTCAGCAAGGGAGGTTTGGTTTTATTTAATTATAAATATCTTCAGTGCATGTGCTGCATCACATTTGTGTGAAGGTTTGGGGCTTCAAGTCCAAAGGGGTTTGGACCTCAAAATTCAGGGGCATCCAATATGCAATCCAAGGAACTGAAAACATGGATTTTGTGCTTAAAATGAAAATATCAAGCCATTAAACTTCCTCTGTTTTGATGTCCCTCTCTGCAAATAAGGGATATGACATCACATGCTATCTCATATGATAAAGGAGGTAGTTCCTAAGGTCTACAAAGCATTTTGAAACCCAAAGTGATATCTAAGTGTCGTTTCATTTTTGTCCTGCTGTGGTTTCTAGTCAAAACGAGAGAAGTACAAGAAGATCTTGAGTCAGTGATGCTTTTGCTTTTGGTTTGAATTTGGAGCCCCAAAAATTAAAGGGCAGGAGGAGTGAGACAGGAAATTGAAAGTGAAAAAGAGACTTGAAGAAGCCCAAAAGAAACGGAAACCCTGAGCTGTGCCAGGGTGTCTTCAGCTGTAATGATCTGAAGGTTGAGCTCACCCTGGAGTGAGAAATCGTACTTTTTCACATAACAAAAATATAAAAATTTCCCTTAGGGGACTGATGAGTCTGGTCACCTCTGAAGTTTCAGTTTCTAAAATATTACTCATAATATTGACCTCTTTAAGTAGAGGTTTTTTTTGTGGGGAGAGCCAGACCGCTTTAGATATCAGTTTTCAGGGGAAACTGAGGCTCACAGCTGTAACCTGAGTTGCCACAGGTTATTCATATATGACATTGCAGTTCCAAAAAACTTAAATTTCACAATTTTCAGGCTAGCGCTTTACCCTCCAGGCCATAATATTTCGCCAGGGTTGTCTACTCAGTTGCTCAGGATTTTATGCTGAAAAGAACCAGCTTCTGACCAGAGGTTTAGTAATTTGCCCCATTCACAAAGCAGACTATTTATTTTTTTTCTGCCCCGCATGTGGTTTCTGGTTCTCAGTGGCTCATTTCTCTGGAAGAGGTTAAAAGAACCTCCTGTCAGCCCCATGACACAGAGTTTCAGCAAAGTGACTGAAAATAAGTCTGGGTAGATGTCTTGTTTAGGTGTTTGTAATCTGACTCAGCAGCCCAGACCTTGATTTTTATCTTCTCAAATGAGTGGGTGGGAGGGATGGGTGATAAGAGTTCAAAGCATCATAGTTCCTGGCATCTGGGGCTGAAAGGAGGGATGGTATTTTACAGTAAGGGCTATCAACATTGTGACTTTTCATCATTATTATTATTATTATTGTTGTTATTATTATTATTTAGTTGCTTGCCCCATTGCTGTAACATTTTGCAACCTGGATAGCAGCTCAGATTGTTCCTATTTCCTACAGGACACTTTGCTTGTTTGGAATATATTTTATCTTTCCACTGCTGACTTTACTTGTTAAACCTCAGGCAAATACAATGAGTGAGCTTGGGTGAAGCTGAATATCAAATGTTGAAAAGGTGATGAAGTAACATGGGTGGGAGTTGAAGAAAAGGAAGAGTTTGGTGAAGTTGGATAAGTTTGGTTGGAAAGATCTCCCTCAGACTTTGAACAAAAGGAAAGTTATCCTTGCCGTTCCCAAAGATGTAATTATTTTGTCAAAGAATGAAAATGCGCAGAAACTGGAGTGTTTTTCAGGCTTCAGACATCCACAGAAAAATCTATATTGCCTTCGGGGAATTTAAATGAAAATAAACATGCATTTTTATTTTTTTTTGGCCACATTTGGCCAGATAGAAGAGATCATTGGGCTTTTTTTTTTTTTAACTGACACCATTATTAAACCAAATCCAAACTGAAGATTTATAACTGTTCAAGTGCCTCCTGCTGGTTTGATTTAGGCTTTTAAAACTCCGGGCAGGCTAGGGAGGAGGCTGGCTCAGCCAGGCAGGAGCCATGGCCACCACTGCACATCCCTGCCCCTGCTGTTCCACCTGGGCTGCCCCTGGCCTCTGCTGGGAATTCAGGAGCTTTCGGTCATGCTCTATCCCCTTTGCTGCAAATTAGGCTGCCTGGCCAGCTGCTGGTGATCTCCTCATGCTTGCCACTGATTTACCTGCTACTGCTCTGATTCCTGTAATTTTAGGTCTTGCAGGAGTGTGAAGGCATAGGGTTAGGCCCAGTCTTAAATGGTGGGTTTGCAGCCCACTGAGGCTCAAAGCTTTGGGGTTTTTCTGAATTTCTGGGTGCTGAGACAGTCGATACGGGGAGCTGGGGAAGGCAAATGGCCTTAAAGCATCCTCAAGGGTGAGAACCTGTAGAAGAATGGCTGCAGAAGCATGGCCTTAGAATCTCTGAAGATCTGCACAATCCAGGCCTGGTATTGGAATAGGCCTGTAATCAGAATTGTACTGAAGTTGCTGTGCTGAAGTTAACAAGAAAGGTAGCCTTGAGCTATTCTTGAATCCTGAGACCAAGTAATTATGTTGTGCCAACAGGCCGTGGCTGTAACAAGCTACAGCTGCTGGGAAAGCAGGTGCAGGGCCAAGAAAGATAGGGAGCAGTATGGGAAAATAGGGAGTAACAAACTACAAGGCTGAAGCACAGCAACACAATTAGCTACATGGATAGAATGCTATTTTAGTCATGATAATTAGGGGTGTGAGAACCGTGCGCGTTTAGAGACTACTAACCAATTATATTTCTGCTTTACGAATATGCATGTGTATCGGTTCTATATAAATAGTGTTAGAAACTAATAATGTTGGGCAAGATGCATAACTCATATTGAGCGTCTTCTTGACTCCGGCGAGCCCTTCTTCCAACAATAACCTACTGAGAACTATCAGCTAAGACAAGCGTTGTGGCCTTGCACCAACACCCATCTGTTTCACAGCTGGGAGATGTGGGACTCCCAGGGTGGAGGGGCTCAGGCCTTCAGGCTGCTCTCACGTCTTTGACTCTTCATACTAGTGATGTGGTCGGGTTCCCTTGGCCAAGGAGTGGCAACATGTCACAGGAATAGTCCGTGAGTGTGTTCCCCCTCCTGCCAGCATGGTTAGGCATGATATGGCACTGAGGAAGCTCTTCTTTAGGGGTAACAAAAGTCCTTTGGTCCTTGTGAGGCCAAGATCAGCAAACACAATCCCTTGAGTTTCATTGCTAGTGTTTTTTTACCTGCTGGAGGTTGAATTATCTGGATCTTGACAGATCCAGTATGCCTGGATTAGTCCTGTATTTGGATGGGAGAGCTTTTGGAGGGTTTGGGTTCTGTTGGCATAACTTAAGGAGTCTCAGTTGAACACCTGACGTGCTAGATTAGAGGTGATCCTAATATTGGTTTGAAAAACTTCTCTCAGGCCCATTGGAGAAGTCCTATAATAAAAAGATTTATTACCCTTAAACATGGGAGAACAGAAAAAAATCACAGAGAGTTAAAGGGACTTTCCAAATATAAAACAATTGCAGAGTGGAAGCAAGTCAGGGACCCCAAAATTTCCCAGTGTCACACTAGTAGTGTAGCCATGACAGAACAGCATCTCCTCTTAGCCCAACATGCAGATGCAAAGCATTTTGGAACCTCACTACAGAGAGTGGAAACATTAAATGGTGTGTTTCTGGAGTGGCTTGGTGCTTAAAAGCTCCAGTCAGAGATGTGAAAGATGGTACCTGTTGCTCCTTGACCTGCTGCAGATGCCATCCTGAGAGTGGGCACATTGGGGGATCTCCTGGGGCTTTCACTGCCAGCTGCACAACGGAGAACACCCTCATTCTCTTCACAGGATGAGTTGGTTGGTTTTGTGGGAAGCTGAGACCCCAGAGGGGTGTGCAGTGTTCAGGAGTCAGGTTGGATGCCATTAGCTCAGTGTTGATCACTCCCAGCTCCCACATCTCAAAACGAAAACACAAAAATCCCCACACCCTTCCACACCTCTTCCCAGTTTTCCATACTGCACCCCCTTCCTGTTGACTTTATTGCAGTTCATTGTTATCCCTGACTGGGGAATTCTGATTCAATGGTGTATCGGACAGATAGCGCTTGACACCAATCCCCTTTCCTTCCCTCCTATTTCCATAGAATAATGTAAGGTGATCTTTAGCAAGTCCCCTTTTGTTTAAAAGAAAATCCGAATGGAGGAATTGGATGACTGCTGGCTCTGTGTGCTTTTCTGTTCACTGGAACATCTTCCCATTGGAGTAACATCAAATGTAAAGACTGAGGAACTTGACCCGGCAGGTGCCAACTCTTGGGAATACAAATGTTCAGCTGTAGGAAATATCTCTGTTGCAGTGGCACTATGGAAGCAATTAGGTAGAAGATAATGGATGGGCTGCAGTAAGAGAGGAGGGAGCGACTCCACGGAGGTGCTTTGTGGTGAGATCATAAACCACAAGAGTTTAAACCACATGGATGGGCTGGCGATGTCAGCTGAAACTTGTGGTGGAATTCATCTCCTCGCAGAGGACTTCTCTCTGGCTGTTGTTGTTGTTGTTGTTGCTGCTGCTGCTTTTAACAGTTCCCAAAGCTGGAGGCCCTGCTGCAAAGTTACTGCAGCAGCATTACAGTCAGAAACATGCTGTGTTTTGGTCTTAGGTGAACTTCTGGTTTCTGTTTCCACTGCCACCAAGTCTTTTGCATTCACAAAGCGTTTCTTCCTTTCTGCAAAGTGGGCTGCCTGGACCACTCATTTTACTTGGTGATTGCACAGTGGATGGAGCAGAGGAATGATCATGTGTGAAAGCATTCAACCTGCTCAGTTTTGCTCTGTTGCAGAGCCAGGCTGCAGTGGGAAAACATGACTGTGAATCAGAAGGTCCCATCTTCAGGCAGGATCACCCTTCCTCCTCTGTGACTGTGAAGGACTCAGGTGGAGCAACATAGCTAATGGAAGGGCTCTTTCCCTAATGGTCTGTGCAACAACACTTTTCCTTCTGGAAAGCTTCTCTGTGCCCACACACAACCCCAGCTGCTTTGGAAGGAGGAGCTCTACTCTTTCTCCCCAGCTGCGTCTCCCCGCAGGGGCTTCCCCACCATGATCTCATGTAGCTTTAATGGGTAATTATTGCTGTCTCATGGCTCAGCGGTGTCTGCCTTGAAATGACCCAACCGTATGGCTGGTGATACCTATCTCAGCATCAGGCATGTGTTTTCACGCACACGCTTCAGCGCTATTCGCAGTTTGCATTCTGCAGACAAATAGGAGCTGAATCCTGCTCCCGTTTCTTGGAGGAAAAGATGTGCGAAACCAGGTAGGAGGACTGGAACGCAATTAAATTCCTTATCAGCATATGCACCAGCCTTTGCACGTGTACACAGTGCCTCATTGCAAATTAAAAATAAAAGAAAGAAGAAGTGGTAAAAGGTGTTGAAAAAGCAGTTTCATTCTGCTGTGTAAATGGCTTAGTAACTGTCCTTTTTAGAAAAACTATTTTTCAGGTTAATCTTTTTTTTGGTTTTGTTTTTTTTAAGTCTTGAAGTTTTCATTGCAGCTTGAAAAACAAACCTAACTTCTGTTATTCCCACAGGTCTGCTCCCAGACTTCTTCCCCTCCCTGGCACAAATGCTTAGCGATGGGGAGTCACGCGGTTTATTGAGCTATTCTCTTTTCTTTTCCCTTTTTTTGAACATAACAATTCTGCACTCAGCATCTTGCAGGGCTGAAAACTTTTCTGTGTTTATAGATGCAGTGTGGAAATAACAAGGTGTTTTGGGATGATTTTGTTTTTTCTCTTCTGTGTTTTTTTTTTCTTTCTTTTTTTTTCCCCCCTTTTCTCTCCACTCCCCCTCCCTCTTCTGGTTTTGCAGCATCAGGAGCTTTAGAAATTAGTGTGCATCAAGACCAGGGCAGACCTGCAACTTCCCCCACACCCAGTCACAGCTCTCCTTGCTCTGCTGCCTGTGTTGCTATATAAAAACGAAGGTGATTTGGAAAGTTAAGGAAAACCTCAGCACAGCAGCAGCACAGGTGTCATTCTCGGAAGAATCCGGTTTTTTTTCTCCAGCTCAGTTCAGGAGATAAGGATCTCCCTTTGCCTCCTCTGGCTGGAGGTTTCTCAGTGGGAAGCTCCTTGCTGGAGTGTGGTGCCTCCTTGCCAGGGGAGTAGCACATGAGCTGATCTCTCTGAACAGGTTAAATAAACAGGACTGTGTTTGGGTTAATTGTCATTGGTTCTGCTGCTCTCCATTACTGATATATCTGGGAGCCTGGCCAAGGAGCAGATGCAAAAGACAGCATCATCACCTCCCTCCTCATCGTGTCTGGCTTTAACCTTCTTCTTCTCCTTCTCCCCCCCCCCTTCCCCCCCCCGCCTTTTTCTTTCTTCTTCCCCCCCCCCCCCCCCCCCCCCCATTTTTTCTTTCCCCTTTGGCTCTTTGGCTGAGCAAATAGGCCAGATGGCAGTGAGGGGAACAGACAACAAGTGAGCCATGGCATATGGGCAGCCTGTTTAATTTCAACTCCTGTTGGGAAGTAGCTTGCAGGGAGGTAAATTACAAAAGCAGAAGAGCATGTTAGAGGGGAGGGGCAGGAGGAAGGGGCGACCCTTTTGGGGATGAAGCAGCACAGCCGAGGGAGTCTGGGGTGCAGGGGACCAAAACCCTGGCTGCATTCCTGACACAGAGCAGTAAATTAGTTGTTTCCGTGTCAGTTTGTGCAGGAAGTCTTGTTGGCTGCACATGGGGAGGAAAGATGGAGATGTCCTAAAATGAGGAGGATGTGTCTCTGATTTCCACCTCACCCACCCTCCCCCCCGGGCAAGCTTCAGCCAGTCTTAGGAGCTGGGATGTGGAGATGTTTGCCCAGCTGCAGAAGAGGAATCATGTCACCCAAGATGATTTTTATCTATGCATATGATTGTGTATGTTTTGCTCATACTTTACTATGGGTTACCAATGTAAGATCATCTGCTGTAGACTTCTTTGAAGCAAAAGACATGACTTTTTAAGTTATTTTACAAAACTAAGCAAAAAGTTGGCACAAAACAAAATGAGAGGCAGCTTGGTAATAATGTAGTTTACAGCTATTCCTCTTTCTCCTTCCCTTCCCTTTAGGCATTCGTTTTTCTCTCTTCTGTTTTACTTTTTTCATTCAATATGTTAGCTATCAACTTCTTGCTATCTATTCTCATCCTTCATGCATTTTGGATTTTGCTAATTGAGACCAAAGTGAGGCTTACCTTGAATGTGTCCCAATGACTTAGGGGCAAAATTAGTTAATTGCACTAATTTATATATATGTGAGGCTTTCTGGTTTCATTTTGATGAACTGGGACTTTGGGGGACAGTGAAGAGGGGTAGGTGTACTTCTCTTAGTTTTTATAAATGTGTTGATTTTGCATCAGAATGTCATTGAAATTTAGTTAAAAATGCCTACACAATTTAGGAACTTGATTAATTTTATTCCTGTTGATGGTCAATAAGATTTGGGCTTCTCTGGTACAGGCTCACATCTCCTTCACCCCAGAGGCATTTTTAAAAATCTCTCATTTTGTCCAACAACATTCAAATTTTTTCTGTTTGCTCCTCTTTGATGGGAATGAGCATGGAATCCCAATACAGTCATCACCCATGTGGACCATTTGGATCTTTGTGAATATCATCAGCATCCTGACCGGCAAAGGGAGACTCTGGCTTGATGTACCCGTGGATGGGATTCAGCTGTGAGCTCCATGCTTGTGCTCAGCAGGGTGGGAAAACTCTACAAACCAATTAGCTCTGGAAATCTTGAGCCCCGTTGGCAGGATGCAGACGATCCTGCCAACTGCGGTTGTGCTCTGTGCCTGCACAAAGAACTTTTTATATGACATTAATTCTGCAGAGAAGTTTTTATTCACCAGAGAGTCTGTGGAGAAATGATTATGCACCGCTGGCTTGGTGGAGCAGAATTTTAACTTCCAGCTCAGGCATTCCTCCACTGATTAGTTTTAACATGAAATTGAAACACAAGCCTGTGATTTATTGGTGAAATATTTAAGATATATTGTTAAATTATTCAAATAGCAGGCAAGCAAAAAAAAAAAGACAAAAAAAAAGGCAACCCATCCAAATAAGAGCTTGGTTTCCCACAATTTTAAAAACATACATTTGTGCTCACTAGATATCTGAAACAAAAAGTGCTATTTCAGTGCAAAGAAAAACATCTTTTAAAATGAAAGATTTCAACCTTATTAACCTTCCAGCAAACTTAACCTTGACTCTTTCTCCATCTGATCCCTGCAGACTGTCTTTCATCTGCAGCGCTAGGAATGGTTGCAGCCCTCCATCATTTCCTACCACTCATCTACCACATCTTCAGGCACTCACCCAGCCTGGCTGCAGTTACAAATGGTAATTGAGAGGCTTTTTATTTTAGTGTTGATAAACCAGGCAGGGACTTCTCTGGTCTTCTTGCCTGGGTTTCAGATATCACCTTATCTTGTCTTGCATGTCCAGTGGATCTTCTATCCTACCCTGTGCTGGAGGAAAAGCTTGTTGAATTTGCTACACTTGTCTTTTCCCAGTTGCCCTCTGGCATCTCTATGTTACCACAAGGTAAAACCAGAACTGTCTTCTCAGAGGAGAAGAACAGGGATCATGCTCATGGTCTTAAAGGACTCCAGAGTTGTGGCAATAATAGTATAGATTAGTGAAGTAAAGGTTAAGTAAAGCATGATTTTTTTGGGGGGAGACTTAATGCTAATTTCCCCAACTTTTGAGAATAAAGCGTGTTGGAATTGCTGCGTCCTAAGGAATATTTATTGTTTTCTGTTTCTGTGTACCTAAGTTTCTCCAAATGTGGGATAGGTTACTAGCTCCCACAGCTGTATCCATTCTGAACATAAGATCAGTGTGACACTTTAAAAGCAAAGGTGATTAGACTTTTACAAGTCTTCAGTGAAAAGGCATGCAACGTGTATCAAAATCCATAGATGACTTTGAAAAATTCCACCCTTTCTCTTCATCTGCTCCCATTTCAACACAAAAAAAGAAGCATTTTTCAAGACTGCCCTCATCTAGCGAGCGACCCATCTTGGTCTGTGCAGCTGAGGAGGAGAAAACTTGCAAGGTCCAACTCTTTCAAACATGTGGCAGCTGAAAAGAAGGTAATTAGGACAGGCAAATCCAATCAGTACTTTTGCAAATGCTATTTATCTTTTTTTTCTGTGCGTGTGTGTCTATATTCTACTTCTCCACCTGCCTTCAAAGGGGGCTGATAAAAAGGATTTGCTTGGCCTTGTTGTTGCTGTAGGGGGAAGGGTGCCATTTGTGTGCCATGCTGCAAGACAGATGCTGCAGGTGAAACTACCCCAGAGGGGGCAATCCTAACCGGAGGGGACAGCTCCTGGGATGGAAGCACTTTTTTTTCTTTTTCTCCTCTTTGTGGGTTTGTTGCACTGTGGGACCAGGTTCTTTATGACATGGAGGAGCGGTCAAGGGTTTATGGAGCAATCAACTCCATCAGCAGCAGTGGCAATCACATAATGCTTCAGCCTTTTGTAATAGATTGTGTGTGTGTGTGTGAGCTGAAAGTATGGCCAGGAGGGAAGGGCATGTGAAACACTTGGCTTTTTTCATTCTTTTAATTTTTTTTCCTTGGAAAGAAGCTGTCTGAGTTCCTTTATGCTTTTCAGGCTCAGGGATGAGAGAGAGCGTGTGTATGTGTGAGGGCATGCACACGTCTGTGCCCATACAGTCACTCAAGTGGGAAAAAAACCCATTTGAGGTTCACACAGGAGGAATTTCTGATGGAGACAACAGTCCTAAGCAGAAAGGCACATCCTGATCTCTAGCGAGTGAGGGGCACGCTGGCGCACACACGCACACACATACTCTCTGGGCGCTCTGCATAATACGTGCAAAGCGCTGCCCTTTAATGAAAGTAACCTATGGTGGTTGGGCTGCAGCCGGCCAGGCCAGACCTCGCCATTAATAAACTGGTAACATTCTTCTCCTTTTTAGTCCCTTTCAAAGCCAGCCCTGCGGTTTGATCTCCCTTGAATGCTGCTCCCCCTCATTTGGGGCTCCAATTCTGAGAAGATTTGGTGCATTGTTTGAGGTCGCAGGATGTCGGATTGATTTCGAAGCTTTTGTATTGACTCCAAGCTCCTGAATGAAGCTGTCATGTGTGTCTGTGGTTGGCTAGCAGGCTGTCCGGCTGCAAGCTGTGCCTTCCTTTGTTGTTTAGGCCTCATTGAGCTGAGGGAAGAGGCTCATTTCAGGGTGATTTACCACCACCCAAACACCAGCTGTCTGTTGTACTGCCACTTGCATCCACCTTGGATTCAATTCTTGTTTCCCTTTGTTTCCCCCCTTCTCTTCTCCCACTCTACCGCTGTAGGCACTTGGGCACCGGTTCTTCAAGATGTGTGGATCACCCTGACAGAATAGTGTAAAAAACATAAACATCAAATACGTTGTTCTTCCCAACATCATTTATGCACTTGTGGGGATTTTTTTTAGGGTTCACTGTTGCAGTGCTGTAAACATGTTTTCTTCTTGGTGAGAAACTGAACCATGGCCCTAAGGAAAAAAAACAACAAACCAACAACCCAAACAAAAAAATCCCACTGTGTTCCTCTTGTCTTGTTACTAAGTAGCTCATAGTAAAAAGCAGTTATGATTTTATTTTAAAATTACTATTAAGCTCAGTGGCAGGACAGCAGACTGAATTGCACGGCCTGCCTGGTGCAGGATGTCAGGGGAAGTGGCTGCAGAGGTGCTCTCCGGTCCTGGAAATGTTGGGATAATTGGATGGATGGAGAAGGAGGCAGAGAAGGACGGCATCATCTCCCTACATACTTGTTATTCCTGAGCTGGTACGATCGCTGTGTTTATGTGGATATCATGCTGGAGAGCTGTTTTGGTGGTGTAAGGAGAGGAAGAAATGGGAAGAGGCTGTGAAGCACTGCTCAGCTTCACAAAGCTCTTTCAGAAAAGTACTCCTCTGTGAAGAGCTGAAATGCTGATAAAAGCCTCAGAAAGGCTGTGCTGGAAGCTGTGCTCTTCCCCAAGTTGCCATGGGCCAAGACTCAGTTATCCTTTCTGCACCTCATGTTTTTGTCTGTTGATGAAAGACATTTTGAGGGTATTGCAAGGCAGGAGAGATGGAGAGAGTGTGAACAGCTGAGCCAAGGCCAAGTTTGGCCAGTGAGACCTTCCAGTGGCCAAGTGGAGACGGGTTGCACCAGTGCCTTGGGGGTGAGGCTACTGCCAGTATTTTTGATGGCCATGGCGCAAAACCAAGGAAGGCTGATGAGAACTGAGCAGGTCAGAGCCCAGCTGGACCTGCCCGTGGCCACAAGGTGCATGGCATGGTGCTGCTGAGCTGAACCTGCCTCTTGAGCAGATCTTTCCAGCTGCAGACCTGGGAGAGCAGGAGGAAGATGGAATCCTCTGGTTAATCCCAGCCAGCTCCTCCGGGGCTGAGCCTGGCAGCTCCATGGAGGCCTGCCGGTGCCATGTGCATCACGTCTGACTCCTTTAAATGGGGCTGGCAGCTCTGGGCAATGTGGTTGCACCAGGGCTCGGCGATTTGAGCGTGCCCCTGTGCCTCCCCCCTGAGCCGCTGGCGTGAAGCAAGTTGTGACCAGCCCTCATTTGACTTCTGGGTGATGCAGTTTAGTGTTTCTCAACCACAGGCTGTTAAAACTGGCAACCGATCAGCTCCTGTCACTCATGCAGCTGAGATCATTAAGCCTGTTACTACTATTATTTTTCTCCTTTTTTCTGCAAACTTTGGCCAACTACTGGAGCTCGTGGTGCAAGGAGAGGGGAGAGGCCAGTGACTTCATATAAGAGGTGGGATAATGGGACATATATATGTATATTTCAGTGCTCGCCAAGGAGCTTTCTTGCTCTTTGCCTTGGGAAGGGGGATGTCTGACGATGGGTGGGAGCCAGAGAGCTCCTCGGTTGGAAATCCTTGTGCCTCCTCACTTCTAAACCAGAGCACAGCATCAAGAGCAGGCAGCAGTGTCATTTAGTAGCAGTACATCTGTGAGCTTTCAAGATCACTGTGCTCCTCCCCAATCCTGTTATTAAAAGGCCACGAAACATGGCAATGATGCTCCATAAATTAAGACTGTACATCCATAGCACCCAGTGAGACGAGGCTCCTCTCTCTGCAGTGTTTTCCTCCCCCTCCCCTGTAAGCATCAAGTGCTGCTGAATGAAGGAGGGAGGGATACATTAGGAGGCAACAACCATGGCAGGATAGTCCCAGTGAGGTGTTTTAATTTCTTAACAAACTCTTTGGGCACTAGAAACTGTAAAATAACATACAGATAAACAAACAAAAACTCACTGACCCTTAGCACCCTGGAGGGCTCTGTTTCAGATCACTGAATAAAAGCTGAAGTTGCATATGCATGTTTAATGTAACACAAGGCGTGTGCTGTGGAAAAGCGTGCTTTCTTCTAATCTGGTTCCAGACAGAAGCATCCAAACAGAAGCCCCTTTTCCCTATTCCCACTGAACTGCTTGGTGTATGCAAGGAAACCCCTGAATGACAAGGCCTCCATCTGCTCTTGAGCGGAGTTGCGACTGGCTGCAAATGTCCATATGCTTTTTTTTTTTTCCTTTCAACATAGCTGCCTAATGTTAGACACCTATTCCCAAATTAAGCATCTTCTCATAATAAGCTTTCCTAAAAAAGAGGTGGAGGTAGTAGCTATTTCAGGCAATGTACGTTGGGAGAGGTACATCTGCAGTTGGAAAAGGAGATGGGATTATTCATCTCGTGCATTGCTTCAGTTTGCTTTTTTAAGGGGATGGTAGAGCCCCTGCATTCTTGTACTGTCCTCTGTTCTCCCTTCGTTCTCCAAATACTGACCTTTTAAAATGTGATTAAAAAGCTGAGATGGAGTCTTCAACCTCAAAATAACCTAAAAATTTAACTCATTGGTTTCTGCAATCTAGGAGAAGACACTAACTACAGAGCTATAGAGTTGGTCTCTCTGTAGCCCAACAGCTATATGATTTGCCCCTAGTGAAACAACCCCTGTAGGCAAGCCTGGAAGGGGAGCCTGGCTGACATGCAGGGTTTGTGTCTTTTACTTGCCTGGTAGGAGATCTAGCTTCAGCTATAGGCAATGCAGCACTTTGTGATGAAAATCCATTTCATGGAAGTGTTGCTTTAATCATCAAGATCTTCTGACTGTACAAGAAGAAAAAGGATGTTTCTAACAGAGGCTAGGCAAAACACACCAACTCACTAGCTGAATCTGCTGTAGAGAAAGCAGGCTCTAGTTTTAACATGAACTAGCTGGCTGGGGTGATGGCTTTGCAGAGGGAAAAAGAAAAAAACTATCAAGTTTTGTGTTCGTATTTCCCCTCTGCTCTTGATTTGCAGGTGATTATGGACAACACCTTGCAATTTCTCTGTTAAAGAAAGTTGGTGATACTTCCATCTGGACAGAACCTGGCCATGGTTTGGCATGAGCTGAGGTTGCAGGACCAGTATATCCTAGAAGCCAAAGAAGGGTCTAAAATTGGGAGATTTTCCTTGGTTTGTGGTGTAAAAAGGGCTGGAGTATCTTTTTCAGCATAATGACTTTGCAGTGGATACTGGGACAAATTGACTATCAGCAAGTCTTGTATGGATGCAGTTTCCTAAACACAGGAATTTCCTAAACACAGTATGTTGCTGCTATAGGCACCATAATGTATCCTGGCTGTCAGTCAGCTGCCTGTTAGGAAATGTGTGGGTCTCCCTTAGGTCCTTTTGTATCTCTAACTTGTCTCATGTACTGTGGGGTGTCTAGAAAGTCTCCTTTGGTTAGACAGACAAGTCCTTCTCTGTGCCTCAGTTTATTCTCTCTAATGTAATTATTTAATACAATTACTTTAAATTTTAATTCAAGCACTTCTTTCTGGGGAAAGATTTTAGAATTCAAGAGATTACAGATCAGTTGGTGAAGGACTGTAGTAATGGGGCAAGAGAAAATTCCTTTAATACAGGGGTCCTCAAACTATAGCCTGTGGGCCAGATACAGCCCCCCAACACCCCCCCCCCACCCTGCTGCCAGGGGTTGGGGGGGGGGGAACCAAGCAGCCACAGATGACTGCCTGCCACTTCATCCGCGTGCCGGCCCCCTGTTTAAAAAGTTTGAGGGCCCCTGCTTTAATAGATGGGAGTCACAGGTAGAGGATGCCAGGTGGAAGTAGTCCTCTGAAAACCTCAAAGTTTGACAGGTTGCAATCAGCAGCCCCAACCTTGGGCCTTTTGGTTAGGTATCAGGTACAGGTACTGCCTTTCAGTGTCTTTTTTTCCCAACGTCTCTTTTGGAAAGAGGAGAAAAAAATTTTTTTTGCACAGTATCTGACCTTGCTGAGACTTGTGAGATGCTGGGGTCACCAAGTAAGAGATGTCACCACACCTGGCAGCCTCTCCTGAGGTGACCAGAAGTTTATCTGTCTGTTTGTAATTTCTGCCACCAAGGGTCATCTCTCTGCTGTGCCCTGTCATTGAGCGATGGCTGGAATTCCTTTTAATTGTGCCCTTTCTCTTCCTCATCATTTAGGGCAGAGCGCTTCCACTTGGCTAAACTCATTAACTACTTTAACATTGAGATCTCCTTTTCTGTATAAATTCATCCAGCTGAAATCTTGTGACTCTTCAAGGCTGCATGTCAGCAGATTCTCCCTCTGTCACCCAGCAGATGCTGAGAGTTTATTTTTCAGCTGTGGACGGCAAGTCTGAAAAAAGGCAATGTCTTTGTGGGATCTGTGGGAAAGCAGGTAATTGCGACAGGTTTGTGGGGACTCAGGCTGTGTTACTGTTTGAGCCCAAGGAGCTTTTTGACCAAACCTGCAATCCCAGCCCCTTTCTGCCATGGTGATTTATCAAGATGTTCAGGTCTGATAAGCTCCAAAAATGCTTTGGTGGAGAACCAAAGTGACTCAAGTAATCCCCAGAAAAGAACTACTTTAACATGAGGGACCTTGCTGCTGGGATCATGCTCGGTCAGTCTGATGGGTTGTCAATGAAAAGAAGCTGTTTGCGCTCCACTTATAAAAGGAGGGTGAGGTGACCCTGTTTCTTTGTAAATCTCTGTTGGCCCCAGCATTTTATTGACATTGCAGGGTCTGTGCCAGCAGTGTTGGGTGGTGAGGGTGGGCTGTTGAATACCTGGGAAGGGCTTGCCAGGGGTTATATGGACCAGTTGTCCTAATGAGAGCAAGTCACACCTGTAGACTTTATTTCACCAAATCTAGCTACACTAGAAGCAAGTAAGCACTAACTTGGTAAGGGTGAACAGAAATACTGGTGTGTGAGGTTTGCCTCAAGTCACTCCAGGTTGGTAATTGTACTCTCTGAGCATGATAGATTTGTTTCTGTTCATGTATGTGTATGAAAACATTGTGTTAAAACAACCTGTTCCTTTTCAGCTTGGCTTGCCCATATTCCTACTGTGTTTTTCTACATGCCTTGCTTTCCTTCTGCCCCTGTCTCTGTGACATCCCTCATGTTGTGTTATCAGTCTTTGGGAAATTCTCCTTGGCAGCCTGGGAGCTACACCTCTGTGGAAGGGTATCTCCCAGCAATGCAGGATGAGCCCACAGGCTTCTCTAATGTCTTTTCTTCCCCTGTTTCTGGTCATAAATGCAAGCCTCTTGGTCTTCAGTGGTTCAGATTGTGCTGATGTTTTTCTTGCCTTATCTTTTATAGGGAAAATTCATTGGAGATGCAAAACTGCTTATGAGTTGTGGTTGCAGAAAAGGGAAAAATGCTCAAAAAGACTCAGATCAGGTCAGTCAATATGTACCTTAACTGGTGGAAATAAAAGAATGTGTTAACATCTGGTTGATTTGAACTGTGCTGTTGCATATCAGGGTTCCTGGACACAGAGTCCTTGACATGGCTGACAATGATACAACATTAATGTTTTTGTATTTGTTGTTTCTAGAAAAAAACATCAAACAAGATCAGGCATCCACTGCACTAGGAGCTGTTAATGCCCTAGCCTAACTTACTCCCACTTGGTTTATTTATTCATTAATTCCGTTTCTTTATAAAAATCCACTCCAGGCAATGCCTTTTTTAAAGAATATTGCACTTCCTTGCTGGCTAAATGTATACAACCTTTGGTCTCGTACTGTAGCCGCCTGGATGTGCGATAATTACAGAAAATGTGCTATTCATTGCATGTTTTTGTTCTTAAGTGACACCATCACAAGAACACTCTTTATTGAGGTTCCTCATGATAGACATGTGAAAACTTGTTCACAAACTGATGGCCGGGTTTCAATATTCATTACTTGGAATGAATGCCCTCCTTATTCTGAAATTTGTCAAATTGACATCAGTGGGATCGCTTGTAGGGTTCAGTAATTGCAGGAGAGGTGGGCTGCACTCTGAACGACAGCCAGCTGGTGGTCTCTTCCTTCCTCCTACCATTTTGCACTTATTCAGACCAGACAAGTTTGTCCCTGTCAAAATTTTCAGTTATTATGGCTTTCTGGCTTTGTAGCTTAACAGAAGTTTGAATCCAGATACCATTCTTTCCAAAGATGAAACAAAATTTGATTTGAGCAGAAACATTTTGTAAATATCGGGTCATTCAATATTAAATGTGGTAGAGTGAAGGAGCTGATCTCAAATATCAAATAACTTGGCTCTCTCTCTAATGTACCTTGTGAACAACCCGTGGCCAGGTATAGACCTGAAGCAAATTCAGTGTCCACAAAGCTTCAGGAATTCCTGATAATTTACTGATGGGAAAAGAGATGAACTCTCGGGAGGAAAAATGTTTTTCATTTTCAACATGCATGTTCATCAACCCTAACTAATAACAATGTCTCTGAGCCTTGCTTTGTTAATGTCTGGGAATATCCAACAACACATCTATTTAGTGATGCTCTGTTGTGAGAAACATTGGCCACATATATAAATGCTTTATAGGATTGAGTCTTTCATTCATTTTAGAGGTGATTTTTTTTCTTTTTTAATTAGTATTTGCAAAATAACAAATTCATTGTCATGAGCCATACTATCAGTTCACCATCAAGACAAGGATTCTTACTACTTTTCTTTAAAGAATAGCTTCCCATTCTCTCAAATACAAGCTTTATTTTCTCATGTTGAGGTTCTAACATGAGGAGAAAATGAATTTAGAAATGAAACACTTTTAACAATTTTAGTCTTTTGTATTTTGATGTATTTGGGTTGAATCACTTTGATTTACAACAGGACTACAGCAGCATCAAACCACTTGTAGCAGAGATTAAAAATGGAATGGGAGCATCCTGATTGCAGAGAGGTTTTACGAAACACTTTCTCTAACAAACCTTGAGTACTGGACCTAAAACTCGTTGATGGCAATAGCTTAATTATAAAGTAGGCAACAGGTTTTGGATGGAAAAAAATCCCATTCCCTTTTATGTTTTCTGGGACAGTGATAAATTTTTCTTTGCATTCAGTTACCTTCTGAAATCTAATTTTTGAGGTCTGGTGATGTGTTGACCATCTCAGTTATTCTTTTTTTCTGTATTGGCATAAACTGTTGGGCAAGTGCTTGCTCCAGAAGCTGTAAAGCTCATACATTGTGCCCCTGGCAGGGTCCTGTCTATATTTCAGGGGACAGGAGGTGGATGGGGAGGAAACTAAGACAGAAGGGTGGGTGGCAATGTGGAACATTTGTCTGTGAATGTGGGACCTCACTTCAGCTTATAAATTATCCCCTGGGCCTTGTAGATAAACCCAGACTTCTATGGTGATATCGGCTGGGAAAGGCAAACACTTGCTGACGATTGTAGGCTAATCCTTCAGGACACTAATTACCAGAAAACCAAGGAAGCATTATTTAGGAACAGCTTGTTTCACTTTGTGAAGGGGAAAAACACTGCACTGGATTTAGTTTTGTTGCAGAGCTTTACCCCCTCCTTCCGCAACCTGTCTAAGATTTAAAGATTTACCTTTGTTATTGTTGTTGAGGGTTTTTTTTTCTTTCTTTTTTTTTTTGGTCTTGCTTTGTGTTTTCCTGTGATGCCTCTATAAAGTTGTGTGAAAATGCAGCATTCGTGAATGTACACATAAGTATGTATGTGTTTTTTATACCATTAACTATTTAAAGGTTTGGGACTAACCAGATACTTTGTGGCTGAATTTTTGTGAAAGGTGATGCTTTGCAAAGAGTTTAATTTTTTCATTCTTTCAAGTCAATTTGGAAACTTGCAAAAAGTCCTAGACACACTGCCCCCAGTGAAAATCCCCAGCCGAGCCAAGCCATGACACCATTGCTGAGGATTTCATTTACTGGCATTTCTCCAGCATACCTCTAGACAAGGAGGCGCCTTAACCTTCTTGACCTGAGATCTGCTTCCCTGAGTCTGGCATCCAAAGGCACCTATCTGCCTGGTATTTTCCATGGTGTGAGCCGCCAGCATGTAAATCCTGGCCCCTTGTTGTTGAGGGCAGAAGTCCAAACAGGCTCACACGGGGCTGGGATTTCACAATGGTCATGAGATTTGCACCTGAGCAGGAGAGGGACTGGTGGTCTCTGTGTGTAGCCTCCCAGTCCAACTTGAACCTACAAAATGAGTTGGAAGGCTAAGCAGGGCAAGAAAAATCCCACAAAAGCTTTGAAAACCTCAAAGGGAATACAGATGAATGCACTGAATCCTGTCTTCCTGGATGGTCTTGCTGAAGCTTTGGGTTGCTGAAGCAGGATGACTGAGAAGAGTCCAAAATAAAGCCACCTCTTGGCAGCAACACCCCCCCCCCCCACCCCCCCGTCCTTGGCTGCCATTGGCACCATTGCCAGTTTGTGTGCATTCTGGGAGTGAAATTCATCCACGCTCCAAGGCCCAGAACCAGGTCTCTGTACCACAAACATCCTACCATAATTGTAAGGTCCATATATGCTCTTCAGAGTGGTTATTAGTGTCCCAGTAATTTATGCCTCCCCATAAATTATTATACCATTGCTTACTATTTGAGGTGCATTCTTGCATAAGAATGGCAATCCTGGACTAGGATTTCCTTGTGTTAAGTAGTATATTAACAAAGCAAGAAAGATGGTTCCTGGGGATGATTTGTGTACTTTCTGAGAAGAGCAAAATGTCATTTAAAAACAGGAAAATGTGTGGGTGAACAAATAATGTGCATATTAGAAGCACGCATAAGGTTGAGAACCAGAAGCAGCAGAGCACTCCATATTCTCAGCACATGCAGTTCTTCCTTCTCAGGGTTTAGTTTTATTTGTTTTCCATTGCTTCTCCCAAAAGGTAGGCGGCTCATCAAAATTTAATGGCTCTTATCCTTTGATTTTTTATTATTTTTTTTCTCTTTCTCTTTGCTTGACTTTTCTGGTGGCTCGTGTGAGCTTAAGTCTTACCAAGAAGTCAGATCCTCCTGTCCTTCCATGTGTTTGTTTCTGGTTTTAATATGACAAATGTATGCCTCCTCTGGAAATGGTATCCATGCTGCAGAGTAATTATTTAGTGAATGGTGGATCCAGTTCATGTTGGCAAGGATCAGATTAATCATTATTAATCATGACCCCTCTGACAGTAGCCTCATCCCTTGCTAAGTGCTGCTCTTTATTAAGAAGTAATAGCTATTAGGGGATGGCTGGGCCACTGCTCTCATTGCACCGGCACAGGGCTCAGGACTTCTGGCAGGAGGCAGAGGAATTCGGTTCAAAATTAAAAATAGATGCACATGGTCCACGTTCCAGAATTGAAATAGGCAGCTTCCCCTGTGGGCTTCTTCAGCCTCATCTGAGTGTCCTCCTTTCCCTGAAGCCTCCCGAGAGTTTGCCTCTTTCCAAAGGTTGAATTCAGTGTTGGGGACGAAATAATCTCCCTGATGCTTTTTTATTTGTCTGCTTGATTTTTTTAAAAAAAACTTAGATAAATCCCAGTATAACCAAATGTATGTGCAATCCTTGCAAGGATAAGATTTAAGTGTAGTGGTTGTAGCAGGTTTCAACAGCTGATAAAACTGCAGATGAGCTTACCTCTCTGGGACTCCACTTGTACCAAGTAGACTCCAAACTAACCACCTGTTTTTGAGGATTTCTGGATTCCTTGAAGAAATGTTGTGCTGTTGAGGTGAGGCTTGAAGTGCTGTTCATCTCATGCACAAAGTTGAGGAGTTCAGCTTCTCTCTCCAGGTCACTGGACTAGGGACTGCAGGCTTATATCTATAGCTTATGTATATTATATGTACGTATGTAAGTATGTATATATCTCCTTACCACTTGCATCACCAGAGATCTGCTGAGAGCAGACAACAGTTCAATTCATAATTATTCTGGTTTTCCTAGCAGTAAAGGTTCTTTTTGAGTAGGTGAGGCAGTGCTATCAATAGATGTCATCATTATTTCAGCACAAGCACGATGACTTAAGTACTGGATTGAAACCCCACTCCCCAAAATCCACTTTAATTACTTTTTAAAATATTTTCATTGACTGTATGGAAACCCAAGACAAAACCTTTCAGAAGAGAGCAAAGGAAAGAAACACTCTTTTGTCTCCATCTAGCCCTTCAATACCTGGAGGGTAGCAGTAGAAGCTTGGAGCAAACCTGCCACACTCTTTTGATCTGCCAAAGTTGTTGTGGGAGTAACATCATTTAATGGTTGAAAGAATTTATTGAAGAATAAAAGTACCAGCAAAGACAAAGGCCAATACAAATTATCTGGTAAACCACTGTCAGATTTTGTGTGTCAGGGCTACCGGTAATTTCCAGTCTTAGAAACCGGGGGGGGGGGGGGGGAGTTTGGAGGGGAGTGAAGGAGGGTAAAAAGTATATAAATAAACCCACCTCTTTAAATAGCTAACTGGCCTGGCCTGAACTGTGTTGGAGCTAAGTTCCCTTGGCAGCCGGCACTGCGATATCTGTTGAGGGTGTAGCAGAGGGCTGAGACCAGGTTTTGGAGAATCTGCCTCAGGTTTGCTGGCTCTCCTTTGCATTATTCCACTTGTCAGCAAGAAAGTACTGAAGCATGAAATGAGGGAGTGCAAAGGCTCCCACACTCCATCTGAGCAAGTCTGGATCGCACCCCCACGGTTAATGTTTTTCTCCGCTAAAAAAAAAATAATAAAAATAAATGAAAGCACTGGTGAACTTGGGAATACATGGATGGAAGAAAGGAGGGGAGAGAATTGGGGGAGTGAAGGTACATTGTCCACCGTCTCCTGCTCTGACTTTATGGCAGAGTTTGGATCTTGGCTTGAAAAACCATTGGATTCTGCACAGGTTATAAAAAGCTAGAACAAGAAGTATGATACAAAGAAGAAGGTGTTAGATGTTTGCGGTGTCTGGGCAGTAAAGCACCCTTAAAAGTAGTTGATTGATAAGGCAGTCTAGGTGATCATACAAAGAAACATGGGACTGTAGGAAACTGTCCTAGATCATCCAGTCCTCTGAGATCTCAGGGAACTGTTACATATAACCCCACTGATAAACACATCCCTTTTGGTGCTGGTACCTATTAAAAGCAAGCCGTGTAGCTCTGTCATTGTGCTCACCCCACCAATTAATCTTTTGCTTTCCAAAAAGCCCACTTATACAATATTTCTGCATCTTGTTCCTGCTGCCAGATCAGTGTTTCCCCCCATGATATGAGTGTTGGTCTCAGCAAGGTGGACCACCCTTGCTTTTCCATTCACCCACCACAATTTTCTTGCTGCTGGTGGTTTGCAGATGTAAAACAGAAACAGTTCCACTTGTTGAACCAAAATGCAGTAGAAAATTTAATCTCAGAAAACTTTTTTTAAAAACTGGAAATCTTTTCCTCTCAGTGTGATCTCTTTGGGGATGAGAGGTATTTGAATGAGAGACACACCGGCTGCCTTTTCTCTGGACCTCCCAATTTCATATAGCAGTTGTGCTTTGGTAATTGCTGAATCTAGTGCTAAGCATCTGTGTTCCTGGTGACTGGGAAAGTTTTTTGGTTTCATTAATCTGTTGTGTGGAATTGAAGCAGTTGTGAAACAGAAGTTGGGTGGATAAGTCCCCATTTTTTGGATTTACGTACATTCTGGAGCGATGTTGTTATGAAAGAAACTTCCTGAATATAAGCCTCCAAACAAGAGACTGAGGTTATGGACGTCCTTTACAAGTTCAGCTGTAATAGGTTTGTGTTGCAGGGGGTTCCACCTCCCTTCATACAATGCCATTGGTAAGCTGACATTTCTAATGACCTTTTATAATCACCTATTTCCTTTTCTCACTCATTTTATGAATAGTCTTGTACTCACTTTGAGAGTTTCCCACCTTGTGGTCTCCTCTTACAGTTCATATTAATTTCAGAGTGGGTTGGGCTTCCTGTCAAGTGTGGCACAGTTTAGACTGAAGTTCAATAGAGCTTTTCCTTTCTGCAGGAAGGGGGGACACACCAAAACACCCCATAGTGCCCTTTTTTGCAGGAAGGGCTTCAGAAATGTCAGTCAGAAAATTGCTTTTTTTTTCTTCTTTCTTTTGAGGCAGTTCTGAATGCATGGTTTAACACAGTGCCCTGTCCCTCTTCAAGATGTAAAATTTAGGACTCTGACCTTTTCTTGTGAGTGATGATCCCATGGCACTTTCCCTCCAGAGTTGTAACATGCAAGTCCTGGCGATGATGTTTTTTGTCCAGGCTCTCATTCAGGATATGTACTCTGCCAACTTGACTTGACTCTGCATGTTCAGTGGGACACATTATTCTTCACTTCCCACCCTAAATTGCTGCCTACCGTCACCTTGCATTGATGGGTCTTTTGTTCCATCTTGGAGGTAGGTTCATTTAAGTGGTGGAGGAGTGGAAGCCGTACGGTTTTAAAAAGCAATTTGAGAGCCCTCTGAATGAAAAGTGCTTCACACATGAAAAAAATTAGTGTTATCAATTGTCATCGTCAGCCTTGAATCCTGAATTTGAAAGGGTCATTTATACTCCTCAAAGGCAAACACGCAGCAGCATGCTGAAAGAGGACTAAAGCAGCTGAAGAAATGCTGTCTCATGTCATTTCAGGCTCTGCAATCCTAGGGAGCTTTAATAACTATTTTGTTGTTTTCACTGATCTCCCTATATGGTGGAGAGGGAAAGAGAAGAGAGAAGGCGCGCTGCTCCAGGTGGTCCCATGGCCCTCTGTGGTAGCAGCTTACCTACTGCGAGGAGACTCAGCCAGGGCAGGTTGATTCCCCATTGCTCTCTGGCATTCTGGCTGCATTTGCTGCCTTTCCCACTCTGCCTTGTTCCCATTTCCCCTTGGCAGATGCCAACGTATGAAGACACTATGGCAGGGTCAGTATCAGTCAGCCACCTTTTAGATGACAGATGCCAAGTGAAGCCAGATCCCATCTACTTCAAGGTTCATGCAAACTGAATGGCCTGCTGAGAGCTGGTGCAAGGGAAGAGCAAAGGCTTGGTGGATTGTGACAAATGGAGCAAAGGACAGGCTCGGTGGTTGGAGTGTTGAGCTTGCAGCTTTGTGGAGCACTTCATGCCTACCTCGGCATGGGTGCAAAATGCTACCCAAGCAGAACTATGGCACTTTGCACCCTCCTTTTACTCACATTGTACCAGAGTCTATGTCAAAACAAGATGAAAATCTGGTCCTAAATCCCAGCAGGTCATCTGTCTGGAATTGTACCCAATATGGTTGTTCTGCATTCAGCAAATATTCCGTCATGGCATTGGTTATTCATGGGAAATGTATTCAGCTGAATTTTCCAGCAACTCAGGTGATGACTTTTCTGAATTTTCTCAAGGAATCCTGTTTTGCTGTTGGATTGACCATGCTGATGCTCTCTCTAAACAGTCTTTTGTTCCTTATATCCTTTTACTCTTTGTTATATCACACTTTGAGAGTTTCTTGTTCATGCATACAAGTCTGGTTTGGTGAGAGTTGGTAGCAGCCTAAGATATGTGTGTACCTTGAATTTAAAGTTTCCTTATATAGGTCAAAATCAGTTTTTAAAACATTACCTACTGGAAACCACTCAAAGCTCTGTCAAATAAAACAGTAACCAAAGTGGTCTTTGTAGAAGAAAAGAAATCATCCTTTGTGCAGGGGAAAATAATTCAAGCTATAGTTGGAAACTCTTTATAGCAGGTGGAAGAAGAAGTGGTTCAGTGTCTACAGAGCCAGCTCACCCTTCAGAGATGCTGGTTCAGTCCCTTGGTCTGCCACAGGTTTCTGACAGAACCAGACATGTGATTTAATTCCGTCAGGACCTTAGCTCTCTTTATAAAGGAGTAAAAGCAGCACAGATATCCTTCATGTTAAAGACTGGGGAGTACTTGGATATTAGCGTGGTGTAGGCCTTGCCTGAGGTAGGTTAACACCAGCATGAAATATAGCACAGCTCTGTCGTGGTTTAACCCAGCCAGCAACCAAACAGTACTGGCAACCGAACACCACGCAGCCACTTGCTCACTCCCACCCACCCAGAGGGATGGGGAGGAGAATCAGAAAGGAATGTAAAACTCGAGGGTTAAGATAAGAACAATTTAATCATTTAAACAGAATAAAGAGATAAGAACAACAGTAATAACAATAACATTAATAATAATTATTATAACAATTAAGATGGAAAGGTGGGGGAGAAGGGTAAAATCCAAAGGAAGGGAAAAGGAAAAAACCCAAGTGATGCACAGTACAACTGCTCACCACCCGCTGACTGATGCCCAGCCAGTCCCCAAGCAATGATTCCCCCCCCAGCTAACCCTCCAAGTTTATATACCAAGCATGACGTCCCATGGTATGGAATACCTCTTGGCTGGTTCAGGTCAGTTGACCTGGCTGTGCCCCTTCCCAGTCTCTTGTGCCCCTCCAGCCCTCTGGCTGGCAAGGCCCAAGAAACCAAAAAGTCCTTGACTTAGTATAAACATTACCCAGCAACAACTAAAAACATCAGTGTCCTATCAACATTGTTCTCACATCAGAGCCAAAACACAGCACTGTACTAGGTACTAAGAAGAAAATTAACTCCGTCCCAGCTGAAACCAGGACAAGCTCCTACTAGCATCCTGACAGAGGGAATTTTTATTCTTTTTCATGTCATATTTTAAAAAGTACCAGGCAAAAATCTGATCTGAAGTAGGAGAAAAATAAAAGAAAAAGCCATATGATTCGGTGCAGGACTAAATTCCCTCTGCAACTGGTTCCAGCCTGAAGAATATATTCACAGCTGGGTTATAAACCCTCAAACCCAGACAACATAACGTTAACTAACACAATATTACTAAGGCACTGCTGTAATGGGAACATTCTGCTATGGCTCATGGGTACATTTTAAGTGTCATCAATTTAGTCTACAACTGGAGGCTGTTAAGTGCAAAACCATTTTAGCAACTGCATCTCACATGCAGGAATGATCGAATATTAATGGATTTTTTGAGAAAAAATACAGGGAGAAAAATGAAAAACCACAGGAAACCTTACTGTCCTTTCTCAGGTAGGGAAATTCCTTTTTGGAGGGTGGCAGGATCAGTCTCACAGCTGAGTAGTGGTGTAGGTGGCCGGGGAATTGACCCTCATTCTCCAACACTGATCTGTTATACAAACTTAACCAAGTTATTTCACCACCATTTTCCTTCTTAGTCTTATCTCTTCCAGGATATGAGTCATTTGGCAGAGTAGTTATTTCACTCCATTGTTGGAACAGGTCAGACTCTACCTGCACAACACTGGGACGGAGCAAACAGGAAAAAGCTCTGAGGAGTGAGGCCCTGTGCTTTGTCCCACCAAAGATGCCCATCATGACTATTTTGGTAGCTGCTGTCAAGCCCTTTAAAAAGAGCTCAAAATGTTTTACAACTGAGTGGGAAATGTGATTACCTTACCCCAAAGCTGGGGTCAGAAAAGATGATAAAATTAACTTTCCCAGCCCTGTGTCCTTCTCAATAGACCCTGGGCTACTTGGTCTTTTACCTTGTCACATTGTAGGCATGGGAAAACATCTGATGATGAGGTGGAACAAAAGTTTCCATTTGGATATGGATATCTCTGTTGTCTATTGGTGTTATGGGCCAGGACTTGGGTAAGCATCCTGGGTGCCTGGGTATCCACGTAAACAGGATGACAAGGAGATGGTAGCACTTTCCATGAACCCTGCGTTCCCCAGGGCTGCAAGGTTGGAGCTCTTGCAGGCGTTTTGCAGGGCACTCCTATGGGTTGACTTTAGGTGACTGACTGACATGTTGTTGAGGCATCCATACCTCCCCCCACTGCCTGTGTTGGGAACAGAGGCTCTGAGTTGAACCACAGCTATTTCATAAGGAAACCAATTGAAATATCTCTCTGAACATCCTCCCTAGAGGTCAGTGGTTGTACTTAGAAAACAAGGGAGTGATTCCTGATGAATAACAGCCTGCAGAAGCTTTTATATTCACCTTTTATCATTATAAATCATGCTGAAGAGGCTGCAAGGCAAAGAAACTCTCAAGCTTCATTTTTGAGAAGCTGCTAGGATGAAGACAGGGGCATTTCAAAATCAATACCAAAGCTTGTATTCCAAAGAGCAAATGGGAGAGTCATTATAAGCTGCTTTACTTCTCATCTCCAGTTCCCCATATTCATAACTTAAGCCCTGTCATTTGGATTTATCCTCTGTGGCCTGTAGTGACACCAGGAAAAGTCCTTCTTTTTAATTCTGTGGCAAAAAAAACCCCAAAAAAACCCCCAAACCAACGCTGCAGGGTAGGATCATAAATCCCCACAGAAGCTTAGGGCTTAAATGTTTCATGTTGGGCACCAGATTTTGCTGTCTTCTCCCTCTCCTGTTTGTCCTGGTCCTCCCTCCTCTGCTGTTACACATCAATCATCCTCTTTCCTAGAGGCTATGCTACGAGCAGTGTAATCCCAGAGAGAAAAGATACTGATACAGCCAATCCTGCACATGGCTATTGCCCTATCCTTGGAG